>NC_084561.2:38696323-39011323 GCF_033978685.3 Nerophis lumbriciformis | reverse complement strand
TTTTGGTTTAAGCGTTACATACCTTTTACCTGCACGCTGTCTCTCGCTGTGCTCTGCATCTCGGGATCACGACAAACCCTCGTCGTCTCACCCGACGCGTTCCGACTTCTACAAAGCAATTAACTACCTGCTGCCACCTACTGATTATGGTGTGGAAATGGAATGTGATCAGCGCGCTTGCAGGAGAAAAGGTCACCGCCTCTGTCCAGGGTGCTGAAAACAGAGCGCCATCAGACGGGGGCGTGGCATGTGCTGACGGCGAGACACAGCTGGCAGATGATTAAGATTTCACAGGTGGTACGTGTTAATCTAATCATCTGTTGTCTTTAACAGTGAGCGGCAGGAGGAGAAGGAGGTTTGGAGCGACTGAAAAGTCAACATAAAAGTATCTATTGGAGACTGTGAAAACATATTAAAGCGTGAATCTGTGAGACTGTAAGTAGATGAACCTTACACATGGTTACCCTGCCGAGCTCTACACGGCACAGGCACTCGACAACGGCACATTATTTGCAGGTTATAATTATTGATTTGTAAAAAATATTTTTTGGACCAGTCAGGTGAATTTGCATAATTTTCCACAGCACACCAGTGGCACAATGGTTGAAAAACACTGATGTAGACCACAAGGAAGTGTCTTCAATTTAGAAAAAAATACAACAATATGACCCTTTTAATGCGCCCTATAATCCGGTGTGCCTTATATATGAAAAAAGATTGAAAACTTCTTATCCGGAAAATACGGTAAATCAATGGGAGAATAAATTCTAACTAGAGATGTCCGACAATACCGGCCTGCCGATATTATCGGGCGATAAATGCTTTAGAATGTAATATCGGAAATTATCGGTATCGGTTTCAACCTTCCGATTTTCCCGGGAGACTCCCGAATTTCAGTGCCCCTCCCGAAAATCTCCCGGGGCAACCATTCTCCCGATTTCCACCTGGACAACATTATTAAGGGCGTGCCTTAAAGGCACTGCCTTTAGCGTCCTCTACAACCTGTCGTCACGTCCGCTTTTCCTCCATACAAACAGCGTGCCGGCCGAATCCCATAATATATGCGGCTTTTACACACACACAAGTGAATTGTCAACAGCTATACAGGTCACACTGAGGGTGGCCGTATAAACAATTTTAACACCGTTACAAATATGCGCCACACTGTGAACCCACACCAAACAAGAATGACAAACACATTTCGGGAGAACATCCGCACCGTAACACAACATAAACACAACAGAACAAATACCCAGAAACCCTTGCAGCACTAACTCTTCCGGGACGCTATAATATAAACACCCGCTACTACCAAACGCAGCCCCACCTCAACCCTGCCTCCCCCCCCTCCCCCCACCTCCCTTCTCCCGAATTCGGAGGTCTCAAGGTTGGCAAGTATGCTCTAGTATACTCTGGACAGAAGCTGTCTGCCTTCATTGTTTTTGTAGCTGTTGTTTTGAGGAATGTTAAAAAAAAAAAATGCACTTTGTGAAAGTCAAAGTATAGTATTTCCCATAGTTGTAGAGGGTATCAGGATTATCTCAGGGGAGAGCATGTCCCAAATTCCAAGCTGCTGTTTTGAGGCATGTTAAAAAAAAATAATGCACTTTGAGACTTCAATAATAAATATGGCAGTGCCATGTTGGCATTTTTTTACATAACTGGAGTTGAAGTTGTTCTCTTAGATTGGAAAACCTTGTTTTTGATTGATTGATTGAAACTTGTATTAGTAGATTGCACAGTACAGTACATATTCCGTACAATTGACCACTAAATGGTAACACCCGAAATACTTTTTTCAACTTGTTTAAGTCAGGGTTCCAGGTTAATCAATTCATGGTAAAGTTACATTGTTTAATGCAGTGATTTTCAACCTTTTTTGAGCCAAGGCACAATTTTTGCGTTGAGAAAATGCGGAGGCACACCAGCAGCAGAAATCATTAAAAAACGAAACTCAGTTGACATTAAAAAGTAGTCGTCGCAATTGTTGGATATGATTTTAAACCATAACCAACTATGTATCAATATAGCTCTTGTCTCAAAGTAGGTGTACTGTCACCACCTGTAACATCACACCCTGACTTATTTAGACTTTTTTGCTGTTTTCCTGTGTGTAGTGTTTTAGTTCTTGTCTTGCGCTCCTATTTTGGTGGCTTTTTCTCTTTTGTTGGTATTTTCCTGTAGCAGTTTCATGTCTTCCTTTGAGCGATATTTCCCGCATCTACTTTGTTTTAGCAGTCAAGAATATTTCAGTTGTTTTTAATCTTCTTTGTGGGGACATTGTTGATTGTCATGTCATGTTCGGATGTACTTTGTGGACTCCGCAGTAAGTCTTTGCTGTTATCCAGCATTCTGTTTTTGTTTACTTCGTAGCCAGTTCAGTTTAAGTTTTGTTCTGCATAGCCTTCCCTAAGCTTCAATGCCTTTTCTTAGCGGCACTCACCTTTTGTTCATTTTTGGTTTAAACATTGGACACATTTTTTACCTGCACACTGCCTCCCGCTGTTTCCCACATCTACAAAGCAATTAGCTACCGGCTGCTACCTACTGATATGGATGAGTATTACACGGTTACTCTGCCGAGCTCTAGACAGCACCGACACTCAACAACAACACATCATTTTCAGACTATAATTACAAGTTTGCAAAAAATATTTTTAACCCAAATAGGTGAAACTAGATAATCTCCCACGGCACACCAGACTGTATCTCACGGCACAGTGGTTGAAAAACACTGGTTTAATGCATCCAGCGGGGCATCACAACACAATTAGGCATAATAATGTGTTAATTCCACGACTGTATATATCGGTATCGGTTGATATCGGAATCGGTAATTAAGAGTTGGACAATATCGGAATATCGGATATCGGCAAAAAAGCCATTATCGGACATCTCTAGTTCAAACCCACATTTACGGGTTGTCTTAAAACATTAAGAAAACAAGTTCATGCTGCAACATAATGAGAAGCCACATGGCTGATCTATCAATGTTATCCAGTAGACCGGATTTGTTAATTGAAGAATTAATAAAACATAATGATTTCCTAAATAAAAAGTGTATGGGGGAAAAAAAAAAAGAATGACATGAAAATCCTGCCATAATGAGAGCTAATTTAATAGTATTTAGTTCCATTCACATGGCAGATGTGTTATGTCTAACTTCCCATATGGCACATGCTGTCAGCATTCATTACAAGATAAGGACTAAAAATAACGACTTTATAACAATTCTTAATCACGTCATAATCATTGAAGATTAAAGGCCTACTGAAACCCACTACTACCGACCACGCAGTCTGATAGTTTATATATCAATGATGAAATCTTAACATTGCAAAACATGCCGATAGCTTACTAAAGTGCAATTTTAAATTTCACGCGAAATATCCTGCTGAAAAAGTCTCGGTATGATGACGTCAGCGCGTGACGTCACGGACTGTAGAGGACATTTTGGGACAGCATGGTGGCCAGCTATTAAGTCGTCTGTTTTCATCGCAAAGTTCCACAGTATTCTGGACATCTGTGTTGGTGAATCTTTTGCAATTTGTTCAATGAACAATGGAGAAAGCAAAGAAGAAAGCTGTAGGTGGGAAGCGGTGTATTGCGGCAGGTGTTGTGCCGGATAACACAGCCGGTGTTTTATTGTTTACATTCCCGGAAGATGACAGTCAAGCTTTACCATTGGCCTGTGGAGAACTGGGACAACAGAGACTCTTACCAGGAGGACTTTGAGTTGGATGTGCAGACACGGTACCGTGAGTACGCATGCAGCTGCGGCTTCCAAACATTTGATCGCTTGCCCGTACGTGCGTGCCGCTATGTGCATGTCACGTACGTAACTTTGGGGACTTTGGGGAAATATATGTGCTGTATGAACTTTGGGGAGGTGAACGGTACTTTGGGCTGTGGGATTGAGTGTGTTGTGCAGGTGTTTGAGTTGTATTGGCGGGTTATATGGACGGGAGGAGGGAGGTGTTTCTTATGCGGGATTAATTTGTGGCATATTAATAATAAGCCTGGTTGTGTTGTGCTTATGTAGCCGAGGATTCAGGAGGAACAGTGTGGTTTCTGTCCTGGTCGTGGAACTGTGGACCAGCTCTATACTCTCGGCAGGGTCCTTGAGGGTGCATGGGAGTTTGCCCAACCAGTCTACATGTGCTTTGTGGACTTGGAGAAGGCATTTGACCGTGTCCCTCGGGAGGTCCTGTGGGGAGTGCTCAGAGAGTATGGGGTATCGGACTGTCTGATTGTGGCTGTCCGCTCCCTGTACGATCAGTGTCAGAGCTTGGTCCGCATTGCCGGCAGTAAGTCGGACACGTTTCCAGTGAGGGTTGGACTCCGCCAATGCTGCCCTTTGTCACCGATTCTGTTCATAAATTTTATGGACAGAATTTCTAGGCGCAGTCAAGGCGTTGAGGGGATCCGGTTTGGTGGCTGCAGGATTAGGTCTCTGCTTTTTGTAGATGATGTGGTCCTGATGGCTTCATCTGGCCAGGATCTTCAGCTCTCACTGGATCGGTTCGCAGCCGAGTGTGAAGCGACTGGGATGAGAATCATCACCTCCATGTCCGAGTCCATGGTTCTCGCCCGGAAAAGGGTGGAGTGCCATCTCCGGGTTGGGGAGGAGATCTTGCCCCAAGTGGAGGAGTTCAAGTACCTAGGAGTCTTGTTCACAAGTGAGGGAAAAGTGGATCGTGAGATCGACAGGCGGATCGGTGCGGCATCTTCAGTAATGCGGACGCTGTATCGATCCGTTGTGGTGAAGAAAGAGCTGAGCCGGAAGGCAAAGCTCTCAATTCACCGGTCGATCTACGTTCCCATCCTTACCTATGGTCATGAGCTTTGGGTTATGACCGAAAGGACAAGATCACGGGTACAGGCGGCCGAAATGAGTTTCCTCCGCCGGGTGGCGGGGCTCTCCCTTAGAGATAGGGTGAGAAGCTCTGCCATCCGGGGGGAGATCAAAGTAAAGCCACTGCTCCTCCACATCGAGAGGAGCCAGATGAGGTGGTTCGGGCATCTGGTCAGGATGCCACCCGATCGCCTCCCTCGGGAGGTGTTTAGGGCACGTCCAACCGGTAGGAGGCCACGGGGAAGACCCAGGACACGTTGGGAAGACTATGTCTCCCGGCTGGCCTGGGAACGCCTTGGGATCCCTCGGGAGGAGCTGGACGAAGTGGCTGGGGAGAGGAAAGTCTGGGCTTCCCTGCTTAGGCTGCTGCCCCCGCGACCCGACCTCGGATAAGCGGAAGACGATGGATGGATGAATGGATGGGTTGTGTTGTGTTGTGGCTAATAGAGTATATATATGTCTTGTGTTTATTTACTGTTTTAGTCATTCCCAGCTGAATATCAGGTCCCACCCGCCTCTCACAGCATCTTCCCTATCTGAATCGCTCCCACTGCCCTCTAGTCCTTCACTCTCACTTTCCTCATCCACAAATCTTTCATCCTCGCTCAAATTAATGGGGAAATCGTCGCTTTCTCGGTCCGAATCGCTCTCGCTGCTGGTGGCCATGATTGTAAACAATGTGCGGATGTGAGGAGCTCCACAACCTGTGACGTCATGCTACTCGTCTGCTACTTAAAGTTAAAGTTAAAGTACCAATGATTGTCACACACACACTAGGTGTGGCGAGATTATTCTCTGCATTTGACCCATCACCCTTGATCACCCCCTGGGAGGTGAGGGGAGCAGTGGGCAGCAGCGGTGGCCGCGCCCGGGAATCATTTTTGGTGATTTAACCCCCAATTCCAACCCTTGATGCTGAGTGCCAAGCAGGGAGGTAATGGGTCCCATTTTTATAGTCTTTGGTATGACTCGGCCGGGATTTGAACTCACAACCTACCGATCTCAGGGCGGACACTCTAACCACTAGGCCACTGAGTAGGTACAGGCAAGGATTTTTTATCAGCGAACAAAAGTTATCGTCGTTGTTCTCTACTAAATCCTTTCAGCAAAAATATGGCAATATCGCGAAATGATCTAGTATGACACATAGAATGGACCTGCTTGGAAGCCGCAGCTGCATGCGTACTCACGGTACCGCGTCTGCGTATCCAACTCAAAGTCCTCCTGGTAAGAGTCTCTGTTTTCCCAGTTCTCCACAGCCCAATGGTAAAGCTTGACTGTCAAATCGCATTTCAGTAGTCCTTTAAATATAAACCAAAAACATTCACGATAAGGTATATTTTGGTATTAATTTTGCATGAGTTTATGACAAAAGCATTCTTATTTCTATATGACCCGCTGATAGGAGCCGTGGTGATTATCTCAATATTAGTCCGATCTGAAGAACAGATGGACACAAATTACAAGCTTAATGTTGTGCAGTCAAACACAATCGGGGTTTTGGTAGGAGGGTAATTGATGTTGCGCAATTTTCACGGTCTAGACATCCATTCATGTTCACCAAGAGAGAAAGGCTTTTTTTTTTTCTTTCCACAAGAGTAGATATTATTTCTCTAATGAGACACCACCCCCCACACATTAACTGCGTTTTTTAAATGAGAGCCTTTGTGGAGAACTAATCGGGAGGATTATTGCTCAGATCGCCTGATAACCTTCACTGGGTTCAGTTCAGACCCGATTGTTCTGCAACAATACCATGAAGGAGTTTGAATGCATCGGCTTTCAATGAGCAGGCTCCTTCTAAGAAAAAAATAAGGGTAATTTATTTCATAAATTCAGCAGAAAAGGTTGACTCGCTCAACAATTCCCTCATTGATGTCAGTACAATTGCTGTCTTCGACAATCTGCCGTCTTTCTTCAAATGCAAAGCCGCTGATAAAATACTCTCTTCTCTTCATCAATCAGTCAATCAATCAATCAATGTTTATTTAAATAGCCCTAAATCACAAGTGTCTCAAAGGGCTGCACAAGCCACAACGACATCCTCGTTTCAGATCCCACATAAGGGCTGTCATGTCTGTGTAATCATGTTTTGTCTTAGTCATGTTTTGTTTAGTTTCTGGCTTTTTCACTCCCTTGTCTTGTCACCATAGTTACCCATTAGTTTCACCTGTCATGTCACGCACCTGTTTTGAGTCACGCACCTGTTGTTAATCATGTCTGTGTTATTTAAGCTTTTCATTTTCTGTTGTTCGTCCTGGAGTCATAGCCTTTCTCACCCTGCTATCCTCGTGTTTCAAGCCCTGTTCACGATCCCATGCCACAGTAAGTTTGTTTATTAAGCCACAGTTAGTATTTTGTTTAATTGTTCATAGTTTCTGCCGATGTGCAAGTTTTGTGTTTTATAGTCTAGTTTTGTACCTCCGCCCCTGTGCGCGCTTTTTGTTTGATCCTTTCTTTGTAATTATAGTGTTAAATAAATCATGTACCCACCTTCAAGCCATGTCCGATCCAAATTCTCTTGCATCTTGGGAAAACAAAAACTCCACAGTCCAAGTCATGACAAGGGCAAGGAAAAACTCACAACCCAGTGGGATGTCAATAAGAATGACAATGAGAAACCTTGGAGAGACCGGATGCAATGGACGTCGAGTGGGTCTAGCACAGGGGTCTCAAACTCAACTTACCTGGGGGCCACTGGATGCAAAAACTGGGTGAGGCTGGGCCGCAAGAAAAGATTTCTTTAAACATGACCTTTTTAATGAATTCACCTTCTTTGAATGGCTTTCCTGCCCTAGCAACCATCTCACTCACCATGTAGCTAGCTTTGACTGCTGCATCGCTCTTTTCGCTTGCTTTCTTGACGAAATATTGTTGCCTCAGTAGACTGGTTTTAAAATTTGCAACCCGGTTCACTCTCTCATCTCCCTGGTATTTTGCATACTCCTCAGCATGTCTAGTTGTATAATGACGTTTCAAATTGTATTCCTTGTGCACCGCAACTTTCTCTGTATCAACTACAGAAAAGAGCTATAAGGATTATTCATAAAGTAGATTACTTAGAACACACTAATATATTATTTATTAATTCGGGTTTATTGAAATTACAGGAGCTAGTAAAGTTACAGACATTATGTGTCATGTTTAAGGCTAAAAGTAAAACATTACCAGCAAATTTACAAAAAATGTTTGTCATCACTTCTGAGAATGAAGAGCATAGAAGAAAAGGTCATTTCCAACATCAGTATTCAAGAAACACTTTAAAACAAATGTGCATATCAGTGGTGGGGGTTAAACTATGGAATTCTCTTTACAATGAGATAAAAGATTGTACAAATATATTCTAATTGAAACAATATATAAAGACAGAACAATAAGATCATATGGACAGCCATAAGTGTTTACATTTTGCTTTATATTTATTATTTTACTTATTTTTTGCCTGGTTTTGTATTTGTTTTGTATCATTCCGTGAGGTGTATATTACTTATTTTGTTTTTTTTGATCGGTTTGTGCATCATGAAGTTTTGCACTTCTTGTGTTTTTTTGTTTGTTTTCGTTATATTTGGATGCAATTGTTGGTTTATATGATATCATTAAGTAAGACTACGTATTATGTTGCAGGGGGCAGAAAAATATAAGATTTTTCTTCATCCTGCTCCTTCTCAGGCATTGGTGTGTAAATGTATAATTGAATAATTAAGGTATAATTGTCTATCGATCAAAGATGCACATCAATGAAGGAGATAAATAAAAATGAAATGAAATGAAATGAAATAAGACACGTCGGGGTGCCCCTGTGCTCAACAAAGAAATATTGCATCAAAAATCGGGGGGATGGGGGAGGAAGGGTGTGGCTCAATTAGCACAATTAGCCCCGAACGGGCTAACATCACCACTAACGTGTTACACGTCTGATTCGGGGGCGGGAGCGTGAGCGAGCAGGCGGGCGAGCGAGCGAGGGAGGCAGGGAGGGAGGGAGGAAGAGCGTGTGCGAGTGTCGTGGAAAGGCGGCAAAATGTTTCTCTGCTTGCATCACGCAAGTGACGTCAATGCATACTTGCCAACCTTGAGATCGCAGAATTCGGGAGATGGGGGTGGGGGGGGGTTGAGGTGTGTGTGTGGGGGTTGAGGTGGGCGGGGTTGGGAGGAGGCGGGGTTGGGGATAGCGGGTTGTGTTTTTGTAGCCCGGAAGACTTAGGGCTGCAGAGGATTCTGGGTATTTGTTCTGTTGTGTTTATGTTGTGTTTAGGTGCGGATGTTCTCCCGAAATGTGTTTGTCATTCTTGTTTGGTGTGGGTTCACAGTGTGGTGTATATTTGTAATAAGTGTTAAAAAATAAATAAAATCCCTCAGTGTGACATGTATGGCTGTTCCTCAAGTATATCTTGCAATAAAATACGAGTGTCTGCAGAAGCCTCATACAACATGTGTTTGGGCTGGCACTCTGTTAGTATGGAGAAAAAGATGAAGCGGTGGAAGCTTCTAGAGGACACTAAAGACAGTGCCATCACGGCACGCCCTTCATATTATGGAGATCTGTATACCACACCGTGATTGGTAGATTCCTTCAGCAATGCACACAACACTGTCAAATGCCATTCATCTAAAACTCGTGGGCCGCACTAACATTAAACTTTCATATTAAGGTGTGGGCCGCAAAATAACGTCTTGCGGGCCGCAATTGGCCCGCAGGCTGCATGTTTGAGACCCCTGGTCTAGCATAATATTGTGAAAGTCCAGTCCATAGTGGATCTAACATAATAGTGAGAGTCCAGTCCATAGTGGATCTAACATAATAGTGTGAGAGTCCAGTCCATAATAGATCTAACATAATAGTGTGAGAGTCCAGTCCATAGTGGATCTAACATAATAGTGTGAGAGTCCAATCCATAGTGGATCTAACATAATAGTGTGAGAGTCCAGTCCATAGTGGATCTAACATAATAGTGAGAATTCAGTCCATAGTGGATCTAACATAATACTGTGAGAGTCCAGTCCATAGTGGATCTAACATAATAGTGTGAGAGTCCAGTCCATTGTAGATCTAACATAATAGTGTGAGAGTCCAGTCCATAGTGGATCTAACATAATAGTGAGAGTCCAGTCCATAGTGGATCTAACATAATAGTGTTAGAGTCCAGTCCATAGTGGATCTGACATAATAGTGTGAGAGTCCAGTCCATAGTGGATCTAACATAATAGTGTGAGAGTCCAGTCCATAGTGGATCTAACATAATAGTGAGAGTTCAGTCCATAGTGGATCTAACATAATAGTGTTAGAGTCCAGTCCATAGTGGATCTAACATAATAGTGTGAGAGTCCAGTCCATAGAGGATCTAACATAAAAGTGTGAGAGACCAGTCCATAGTGGATCTAACATAATAGTGAGAGTCTAGTCCATAGTGGATCTAACATAATAGTGAGAGTCCAATCCATAGGGGATCTAACATAATAGTGTTAGAGTCGAGTCCATAGTAGATTTAACATAATAGTGTGGGAGTCCGGTCCATAGTGGATCTAACATAATAGTGAGAGTCCAGTTCATAGTGGATCTAACATAATAGTGTGAGAGTCCAGTCCATAGTAGATCTAAGATAATAGTGTGAGAGTCCAGTCCATAGTGGATCTAACATAATAGTGTGAGAGTCCAGTCCATAGTGGATCTAACATAATAGTGAGAGTCCAGTCCATAGTGGATCTAACATAATAGTGAGAGTCCAGTCCATAGTGGATCTAACATAATAGTGTTAGAGTCCAATCCATAGTGGATCTAACGTAACAGTGTGAGAGTCCAGTCCATAGTAGATCTAACATAATAGTGTGAGAGTCCAGTCCATAGTGGATCGAACATAATAGTGAGAGTCTAGTCCATAGTGGATCTAACATAATAGTGAGAGTCCAGTCCATAGTGGATCTAACATAATAGAGCGGCATGGCGTAGTGGGTAGAGCAACCGTGCCAGAAACCTGAGGGTTGCAGGTTCGCTCCCCGCCTCTTACCATCCAAAAATCGCTGCCGTTGTGTCCTTGGGCGGGACACTTCACCCTTTGCCCCCGGTGCCACTCACACCGGTGAATTGAATGATGAATGATAGGTGGTGGTCGGAGGGGCCGTTGGCGCAAATTGCAGCCACGCTTCTGTCAGTCTACCCTAGGGCAGCTGTGGCTATGAAAGTAGCTTACCACCACCAGGTGTGAATGAATGATGGGTTCTACATGTAAAGCGACTTTGGGTACTTAGAAAAGCACTATATAAATCCCAGTTATTATTATTATTAGAGTACAGTCCATAGTGGATCTAACATAGTGTGAGAGTCCAGTCCATAGTGGATCTAACATAATAGTGAGAGTCCAGTCCATAGTGGATCTAACATAATAGTGTTAGAGTCCTTTCCTGATTTGTCAAAGTCAATGATTCGTTTTTTCAGATCTGTGCTGAGTTCATTTGACTTTCCCATTGTCGCGTTTGTCACCGAGTCGAATGACTGCATCACATGAGCCTTGTTTCAATGGGCTCAGAGAAGTCAACAGGTGTCTTCAATCATAATCACTCACATGAAGTTAAGAGGCCATGCTATGAAGCTAATTTGATTTGATTTTAACTTTTCTACATCACCAACATTGATAATGTATATTAATGTATGTATACTTTTGATCCAGCAGATTTGGACCCATAATAAATTCATAAAAGAAGCGATTTTTTTTGTGACCAACAAGTATGTGTCACGACTTGATCTTGGGAGTTTGCTTTTCCGGGATGCAACGGAAAGTTGGCACGGGCGAGACGGGAATGAAGGTACATTTTTTTTTATTGAAACACTAGAACTACAAAAAAGGATCAAACCAAAGCGCGCACAGTGGCGGAGAACAAACTATGAAAAACAAAAAGACTATAAACATGGAACCAAAACTTACTTTGACAAGGGACATGAAGCAGGATCTTAGAGGAATGGACAGAGCATAAATGTGGTGTGAGGTCGTCAGGCCGAACAACAGAAAATGAATGAACTTAAATACTATGGACATGATTAGTGAAAGCAGGTGCGTGACTCAAAACGTGAAACAGGTGCGTGACGTGACAGGTGAAAACTAATGGTTGCTATGGTGACCAGACAAGGGAGTGAAAAGACAGAAACTAAACAAAACATGACTTAAAACAAAACATGATAATACAGACATGACAGTATGTGCTCCAATCACTCTATCACAAAAAAATAAGAGTTGTAGAAATGATTGTAAACTAAAGACAGCCATGACATTATGTTCTTTACAAGTGTATGTAAACGTTTAATCGCGACTGTATTTGTGATAGCAGATTCTGCAACACCACACTGGGGAACTTTTATTCTGTACATTACAAATACATTTTCTGTTTTGTTTTAATCTCCCGAGCTTCAAATGTCGTTACCTGAAGGCGCTCGCCCTCAACGTGACAAGAATTCCCAATCATTAAAATGCAAAATGTCAAGAATTCCCATTTAACATGGCCAACAGCAGGGGCGCCTGCCCTTCGGGATGCAGGACTTGTTTGTACTCTGACAGGAATGAAAGCACCTTGTCGATGTTACTGAGCTGCGTTTTGCTCACCTCTTTATTCCAGTTGCTATGATACCTTAAAAACTGTGGATGTCCTTCTTCTGAAATTCAAATGAAGAGGTTTCACGTTAATTGCTTTTTTTTCCTGCTTTCTTGTCAGCTGAAAGTAAGAAAACCATAGGGGTTTGTAAATCTTAACACACACAATAAATAAGACGACAGTGAAAGACAAATCCTCGCATGAAGCAGATACATCTGTGCCAGTGTTGCAATCATCCTCGCTGACATTGTGTGAGAGTAAGCAGGGCACAAATCAATCAGAGAGCTGCCAGAAACAGACAGTTGTTCTCATTCATACCTAAAGGCAACTTAAAGCCACATAATAAATAAATAAATACGTTTTGTGGTCTGTGGAATAAAACTGCAAGGGAGAGGCACAGAGATGACAAATAACAGAATGACACACACGTTATTGATATTGGATAGGTGCTATTGCATCACCACGACATACAGCAGTGACGTGCGGTGAGGTTGATGGCTGGTGAGGCACTGACTTCGTCACAGTCAGATTTACAAACATATGAACCCTAAAGAGTATCTTATTCACCATTTAATTGGCAGCAGTTAACGGGTTATGTTTAAAAGCTCATACCAGCATTCTTTCCTGCTTGGCACTCAGCATCAAGGGTTGGAATTGGGGGTTAAATCACCAAAAAATGATTCCCAGGCGCAGCGCCGCTGCTGCCCACTGCTCCCCTCACCTCCCAGGGGGTGAGCAAGGGGATGGGTCAAATGCAGAGGACAAATTTGTCATGTCTGTGTAATCATGTTTTGTTTTAGTCATGTTTTGTTTAGTTATTGGACTCTTTAGTTTCTGGCTTTTCACTCCCTTGTCTTGTTTCCATGATTACCCATTAGTTTCACCTGTCACGTCACGCACCTGTTTCACGTTTTGAGTCAATCAATCAATCAATTAATGTTTATTTATATAGCCCTAAATCACAAGTGTCTCAAAGGGCTGCACAAGCCACAACGACATCTTCGGTACAAAGCCCACATAAGGGCAAGGAAAAACTCACCCCAGTGGGACGTCGATGTGAATGACTATGAGAAACCTTGGAGAGGACCGCATATGTGGGTAACCCCCCCTCTAGGGGAGACCGAAAGCAATGGATGTCGAGTGGGTCTGACATAATATTGTGAGAGTCCAGTCCATAGTGGATCCAACATACCGGTAATAGTAAGAGTCCAGTCCATAGTGGGGCCAGCAGGACACCATCCCGAGCGGAGACGGGTCAGCAGCGCAGAGATGTTCCCAGCCAATGCACAGGCGAGCGGTCCACCCCGGGTCCCGACTCTGGACAGCCAGCACTTCATCCATGGCCACCGGACCTGTGCCCCCCCCTCCACAAGGAAAAGGGGAGCAGAGGAGAAAAGAAAAGAAACGGCAGATCAACTGGTCTAACAGGGGGGCTATTTAAAGGCTAGAGTATACAAATGAGTTTTAAGATGGGACTTAAATGCTTCTACTGAGGTAGCATCTCTAATTGTTACCGGGAGGGCATTCCATAGTACTGGAGCCCGAATAAAAAACGCTTTATAGCCCGCAGACTTTTTTTGGGCTCTGGGAATCACTAATAAGCCGGAGTTCTTTGAACGCAGATTTCTTGCCGGGACATATGGTACAATGCAATCGACAAGATAGGACGGAGCTAGACCGTGTAGTATTTTATACGTAAGTAGTAAAACCTTAAAGTCACATCTTAAGTGCACAGGAAGCCAGTGCAGGTGAGCCAGTATAGGCGTAATATGATCAAACTTTCTTGTTCTTGTCAAAAGTTTAGCAGCCGCATTTTGTACCAATTGTAATCTTTTAATGCTAGACATAGGGAGACCCGAAAATAATACGTTACAGTAGTCGAGACGAGACGTAACGAACGCATGAATAATGATCTCAGCGTCGCTAGTGGATAAAATAGAACGCATTTTAGCGATATTACGGAGATGAAAGAAGGCCGTTTTAGTAACACTCTTAATGTGTGACTCAAAGGAGAGAGTTGGGTCGAAGATAATACCCAGATTCTTTACTGAGTCGCTTTGTGTAATTGTTTGGTTGTCAAATGTTAAGGTGGTATTATTAAATAAATGTCGGTGTTTAGCAGGACCGATAATCAGCATTTCCGTTTTCTTGGCGTTGAGTTGCAAGAAGTTAGTGGACATCCATTGTTTAATTTCATTAAGACACGCCTCCAGCTGACTACAATCCGGCGTGTTGGTCAGCTTTAGGGGCATGTAGAGTTGGGTGTCATCAGCATAACAATGAAAGCTAGCACCGTATTTGCGTATGATGTCGCCTAGCGGCAGCATGTAAATACTAAAGAGTGCAGTGCCAAGAACCGAACCCTGAGGAACTCCGCACGTTACCTTAACATAGTCCGAGGTCACATTATTATGGGAGACGCACTGCATCCTGTCAGTAAGATAAGAGTTAAACCACGACAAAGCTAAGTCTGACATACCAATACGTGTTTTGATACGCTCTAATAAAATATTATGATCGACGGTATCGAAAGCAGCGCTAAGATCAAGAAGCAGCAACATAGATGACGCATCAGAATCCATCGTTAGCAGTAGATCATTAGTCATATTTGCGAGGGCTGTCTCTGTAGAGTGATTTGCCCTGAAACCAGATTGAAAAGGTTCACAGAGATTGTTAGACACTAAGTGTTCATTTAGCTGCTGTGCGACAATTTTTTCGAGGATTTTCGAAATAAAGGGAAGGTGAGTCACGCACCTGTTTTCGTTAATCATGTCTGTAGTATTTAAGTTCATTGTTTTCAGTTTGTCTGTCTGGTGACATCCCACATTTATGCTCTGCACATTTCTGACACTTTTTTCATGTCCATCGTTCACGCTGCTCCTTTTGTCCATGCCAAGTAAGTTTTGTTTATTAATGCCACAGTTAGTTTTTTTTGTTGTTGTTCATAGTTTCTGCCTTTGTGCAAGTATTTGTTTTCATAGCCAAGTTGTTTCTCCGCCACTGTGCGGAGAAACTGTAAAATTAAATAAATATGTTCTCACATTCCCGTCTCGCCCAAGCCAACTTTCCATTGCATCCCAAAAAAACAAACACCCAGGACCAAGTCATGACAAAATTTCACCACACCTAGTGTGTGTGTGACAATCATTGGTACTTTAACTTAACTTTAACTTTACACATACAAACTGTAGCACACAAAAAAGCACATTTAATTAAAAAAAACTTTATTATAGTCTTACCTTTACTTATAAATGAAGTCCATGCGCCGCTCCTTTTGAACAAAAGCATCGATAACTTGTTTATAGAAGTCTTCTTTATCTTTCTTCAGTTTTAAAAGTCTCTCTGTTTCGATGGAGATCTTCCTTTAAAGGGGAACATTATCACAATTTCAGAAGGGTTAAAACCATTAAAAATCAGTTCCCAGTGGCTTATTTTATTTTTCGAAGTTTTTTTCAAAATTTTACCCATCACGCAATATCCCTAAAAAAAAGCTTCAAAGTGCCTGATTTTAACCATCGTTATATACACCCGTCCATTTTCCTGTGACGTCACACAGTGATGCCAATACAAACAAACATGGCGCATAGAACAGCAAGGTATAGCGACATTAGCTCGGATTCAGACTCGGATTTCAGCGGCTTAAGCGATTCAACAGATTATGCATGTATTGAAACGGATGGTTGTAGTGTGGAGGCAGGTAGCGAAAACGAATTTGAAGAAGAAACTGAAGCTATTGAGCCATATCGGTTTGAACCGTATGCAAGCGAAAACGACACGACAGCCAGCGGCAAGGGAGAAAGCCAGGACGAATTTGGCGATCGCCTTCGAACCAACGATTGGTATGTGTTTGTTTGGCATTAAAGGAAACTAACAACTATGAACTAGGTTTACAGCATATGAAATACATTTGGCAACAACATGCACTTTGAGAATGCAGACAGCCCAATTTTCATCAATTAATATATTCTGTAGACATACCCTCATCCGCTCTCTTTTCCTGAAAGCTGATCTGTCCAGTTTTGGAGTTGATGTCAGCAGGCCAGGGAAGCTAGGGTCGATAGGGGGTTTAGCTCGCTCGTCTGCGGGAACAAACTGCCGCCATTGCTTGCCGTGCTACCGCGGTCCTTTGTCCCTGAATTGCTCACACACTCCGGCAGATTCAATGGGGGTCTGGCGGCAGATTTCTTTGACTTTATCGTTGGAAATGCATCTGCTTTGAGTGTCGCAGGATATCCACACATTCTTGCCATCTCTGTCGTAGCATAGCTTTCGTCGGTAAAGTGTGCGGAACAAACGTCCAATTTCTTGCCACATTCGCATCTTTGGGCCACTGGTGCAACTTGAATCCGTCCCTGTTCGTGTTGTTACACCCTCCGACAACACACCGACGAGGCATGATGTCTCCAAGGTACGGAAAACAGTCGAAAAAACGGAAAATAACAGAGCTGATTTGACTCGGTGTTTGTAATGTGTTTGAGAAAATGGCGGATTGCTACCCGATGTGATGTCACGTTGTGACGTCATCGCTCCGAGAGCGAATAATAGAAAGGCGTTTAATTCGCCAAAATTTACCCATTTAGAGTTCGGAAATCGGTTAAAAAAATATATAGTCTTTTTTCTGCAACATCAAGGTATATATTGACGTTTTACATAGGTCTGGTGATAATGTTCCCCTTTAATTATTACCTCCTGCTTCGATTGAAAGTCCAGTTTAGAAAACTGTTTAGATATGTAATCCTCCATGTTAATAGTCCAGGCAAGAGGAAAAAAAAAAATGATCGCTGCTAACTGTCACTGCTTGTTGTCACTTTTTCTGCAGCCGAGTAGTCACCAGGAGGCGGGATTACTGCGAGCCTCACACAGTGCGTCTTCGCAGCCGTTTTATGATTGCTCAGCACAAGAAATACGTTACAGACATACAGTTGTCGGCAAAATACACTGTACATTATATACCTCAGCTAACTAAACTATGGAAATGTATAATATAATTCATAAAGCAATACGGTCTCACTGCACAGCAGGCCAGCAGTTAGCCGAGTCATTGCGCAATCCATGGTGAGGCACTGAGTGACATGCCTCAACTGGCTGCTGATCACCGCAAGTCTCTTCTCAGTATTTGAACGGCAAATGTAAAAAATTCAGCGATTTTGAATAAAAATAATCTAAAACTGGTGAAGTTAAATGCAAAATAACTTTATAGTATAATCACTGCATACATATAACAATTTAATCTTTTTTTTTTCTTTTTACATTTAGATGGCACGTGAGGCCCCGCCTCACCTGCCTCCCCTGACTGCACGTCACTGACATACAGAGAACCAATACAAAAATGAATTCAATATGTGCAATAATCATACCGTTTTGACATTCAATGAGGTAAAACATTAAAAACAAATTTGTGTATGACATTCTTAAAAAAAATGGCATTTGTGTAAACATGTCGGGGTTATTTTTCATAGTATATTTAAATTACGCAAGCAAGTAACCCAATGTTATTAATTGCGAATAATCAAAATTCACAAGTGTGATTTATGTGATTTAAAATATATATATATTTGATAGCCCTTCCTTAAAAAAGAGTGATCAAATACAATTGCACTTCATCACACAGAGGTGTTGCTAATATGTATGTCGACATACTTGCCAACACTCCCGGATTTTCCGGGAGACTCCCGAAATTCAGCGCCTCTCCCGAAAACCTCCCGGGACAAATTTTCTCCCGAAAATCTCCCGAAATTCAGGCGGAGCTGGAGGCCACGCCCCCTCCAGCTCCATGCGGACCTGAGTGACGTGTTGGCAGCCTGTTCTCACGTCTGCTTTCCCACAATATAAACAGCTAATGATCGAGGGCGAGTTCTTGGTTTCTTATGTGGGTTTATTGTTAGGCAGTTTCATTAACGTCATCCCAGCGCGGTAACAACACACAACAACAGCAGTCAAGTTTTCGTCTACCGTAAAGCAGTTCGTCTGCCGTAAACAGCAATGTTGTGACACTTTTAAACAGGACAATACTGCCATCTACTGTACATGCATATGTGACCCACCCATAATGTGTCACATTTTTGTGTTGATTTATTTATTTTATTTTGTGGTTTGAATTCGTTTTTGGAGCTGTCATTACACATTTATCAGTATTCTCATTGGTCAGTAGGGGGCAGTAGGGCGTTTCTTCCCAATTGAATGCTATCACCTGCAGACCGGAAGTGCCTTGTCATTCTGATGAGAGCGACCAGTCTGTGAACAATTGAAACGTCCTGTGTGCTTTTTCCTCCTGTATAACAGGTTTGTTTTGGTGAATCAACTCACTGAATAATATCCATGTGATCTTTATAAGTTTAAGTACACATTCTGATGGTGGAGCCTAACTCTAAAGTGTTTGTGAGGTGTAGTTTGTATTTGTGAATGAATCCAGTGCACAGCTGCAGTAATCAATACAAAAAGGCGACGTGAGTGCGCAATGTTTTTATAGGAACTTCTGATCCTAATTCAGACTCCCAAATTAGAGCTCCCGTTTTCTTATTGATTTTATAAAGTATATTTGTATAATGTGTGTGTTCTGAAATAGTGACAGAGAATAGAACAAGGATGGACAATTCAACCCTTAACTCAACAATGAGTAGATGAGTGTTATGTGTGTGTATATGTGTAAATAAATGAACACTGAAATTCAAGTATTTCTTTTATTTATTTATATATATATATATATATATATATATATATATATATATATATATATATATATGTAATAAAAAAAAAATATATAGCTAGAATTCACTGAAAGTCAAGTATTTCTTATATATATATATCTTAACCACGCCCCCCGCCCCACCCCCGACCACGTCCCCCACCCCCCACCTCCCGAAATCGGAGGTCTCAAGGTTGGCAAGTATGATGTAGAAGACATTATACTGTGCATATAATATATAATCATATGCATGATACACTAATTAAATGCACATCTATATTTAACCATTAATTAAAAAACCCTGACATGTTATTCTCCTTATTGAAAAATGTGTGGGTTGTACGAATTAAGATGTCTTTTTTTTTTTTATGTGACAACGAAAGAACATTTATCAGAATGTGTAAAACAAATATTATATAACTAATGCTGTTGAAAGTATGGCGAGGGCAGATATAGACAAGTGCCTCACACGCACAACCGTCACCACCGTGGCATTCATGAGGAGCTTTTTTTCTTTTTTGCAGAAGGCGCACTGAAGCAAGGCACGGTCCTGCAACGTCTCACGTAGAAGACAGGCTGCATATGCATGATGTAACCACGCTCCAATAAACACACCGGCTCTGACGTGGTGTGCTGCAAAGACTGACTTGCGTGCCTCGGTCTTCATTACTTTTTTAATCACTCGAACAAGAAGTTGTGAGTGTCTTGCTCTCAACAGTCGCAGTAACACAACTGCAGTGTCCTCAACTATACATGTAGTGATCAGAACCCAGACCCTCGCAAGTGTGTACTCCATATGTGTAAAGGGATAATATTAATACATTCATTTCACACAGCTATGGTTTTGGATTTGATTTAAACTTCGGCTTTTTATTAGTAACGACAGCAGTTTTGCGAGCAGAGGAGCATGTTCGGCAGCGCACAATCACGGAGTACTTACAAGCATACACAGTGTGTAGACAGAAAAGGGAGAACGGACGCATTTTGGCTTGAAAACTAAAGATAAGGGTGAAGTTATAACACTGTAACGCCCTCAGGAAGAGGTGCTTTAAGACATGGCTATCGAGCTAGCTAGCGGCTAAAGTCTACTTCTAAGATCGCGGGGCACCTGCTGATTGGGCTGGGCATTGCTCTGGTGTATCGTCTAATTCGTAAGACGATGGCAGTCACTCAAGGAGCCCAAAGGCTGTTCGTCGCAATGGAAGGTTTGGGCCGGGCTGTGGGATCACAGTCTGGGGCGATTTCTGAACTGAATCGCAAGATGGATCACATCATGGAGAAGCTTGCTGATAGGGAAAAAATTGGATTTATTAGCCAACATGGACGAATAGAACACACAAGCTATTGTAATGTCTGCTCGCGGAAAAATAAAAATCCTAATCTACGATTTGACTCCCTCCAATGGCCTTGATGCAACAACAGGAGCAGGCTGTTCTGTAAACATCCCCCGAAGACTCTCAAAGATGGACGCTTTTGACCTCCCTCCCTCCTCAACGACACTTGGAAGTCGAACTTTGCTTGCATTGCATGCAGAACGGCCCCGGGCCTATGGACACAACACCACTACACCCAAAGACAATAGGCATATACACAAACACACTCCCCACCCCCACCCCACGCCTTCACCACCGCTTGATTCCCCTTCGGGGTGATGGCCGGCCTCCAGGGACCCAACTCCCCGCTTGGGTTCGTTATCTAATCACTTGTCACCCTTATTAGCAGCAGCCGGAACGAGACACGTGGTTGGAGTTGCTGGTGAAAAGGCATGAGAGCGAGAGACAGTTTGCTGGGAATCAAAACCATTCTGCTTTATGAAAATAAAGACTTGTTACCTCAGACTACCGGGCTCACAAAAGGATCTTTGTGTCAGAAGAACCCACATGAGGGCAACTTCTACAGTAATTCACTAGATTACGTATTACTAGTAAAAGTAACGGCTTTATTAACGTACACTGCTCATAGTACAAATAATGTTTTAGTTTTCACATGCTATTTTAGCTCGTCTTATTTACAAACCCTGTTTCCATATGAGTTGGGAAATTGTGTTAGATGTAGATATAAACGGAATAAAATGATTTGCAAATCATTTTCTACCCATATTCAGTTGAATATGCTACAAAGACAACATACTGTATTTAAAGTTCAAACTGATAATGATTTTGCAAATAATCATTAACTTTAGAATTTGATGCCAGCAACACGTGACAAAGAAGTTGGGAACGGTGGCGATAAATACTGATAAAGTTGAGGAATGCTCATCAAACACTTATTTGGAACATCCCGCAGGTGAACAGGCAAACTTGGAACAGGTGGGTGCCATGATTGGGTATAAAAGTAGATTCAATGAAATGATCAGTCATTCACAAACAAGGATGGGGCGAGGGTCACCACTTTGTCAACAAATGCGTGAGCAAATTTTTGAACGGTTTAAGAAAAACATTTCTCGTAATATCATCAAAGGGTTCAGAGAATCTGGAGAAATCACTGCACGTAAGCAGTTAAGCCCGTGACCTTCGATCCCTGAGGCTGTACTGCATCAACAAGCGACATCAGTGTGTAAAGGATATCACCACATGGGCTCAGGAACACTTCAGAAACCCACTGTCAGTCACTACAGTTGGTCGCTACATCTGTAAATGCAAGTAAAAACTCTCTTATGCAAGGCGAAAACCCGTTTATCAACAACACCCAGAAATGCCGTCGGCTTTGCTGGGCCTGAACTCATCTAAGATGGACTGATACAAAGTGGAAAAGTGTTCTGTGGTCTGACGAGTCAACGTTTCAAATTGTGTTTGGGAACTGTGGACGTCGTGTCCTCCGGACCAAAGAGGAAAAGAACCACCCGGATTGTTATAGGCGCAAAGTTGAAAAGCTGGCATCTGTGATGGTATGGGGGTGTATTAGTGCCCAAGACATAAGTAACTTACACATCTGTGAAGGCGCCAGTAATGCTGAAAGGTACATACAGGTTTTGGACCAACATATGTTGCCATCCAAGCAACGTTACCATGGACGCCCCTGCTTATTTCAGCAAGACAACGCCAAGCCACGTGTTACATCAACGCGGCTTCATAGTAAAAGAGTGTGGGTACTAGACTGGCCTGCCTGTAGTCCGGACCTGTCTCCCGTTGAAAATGTGTGGCGCATTATGAAGCCTAAAATACCACAACGGAGACCCCCGGACTGTTGAACAACTTAAGCTGTACATCAAGCAAGAATGGGAAAGAATTACACCTGAGAAGCTTAAAAAATGTGTCTCCTCAGTTCCCAAACGTTCACTGAGTGTTGTGAAAAGGAAAGGCCATGTAACACAGTGGTGAACATGCCCTTTCCCAACTACTTTGGCACGTGTTGCAGCCATGAAATTCTAAGTTTATGAGTTTGAACATCAAATATCTTGTCCTTGTAGTGCATTCATTTGAATATGGGTTGAAAAGGATTTGCAAATCATTGTATTCCGTTTATATTTACATCTAACACAATTTCCCAACTCATATGGAAACGGGGTTTGTAGATCTTAGTAGATCAGGCCCACTTTGTATACACAAGGATGTCTGTTTGAACATTTTTAATTCCTCATGTCCTTATGTACCAGCAACGTTGCAGGATCATTTGGAAAATAGAAGGCAACAGTTTGAAACCAATGAAGAAGAAAGCCGCTTTTTCATAGCAGATAGCCCACAGCAACATCCAAATAGCATGCATAAATGCAACAACTCTTCCCCTTGTGAAGTTTGTCGGATGTAGATGTGCTTAGAACATTTGCTGAGAGGCAAAAACATTCTCTACTTTTGGCTACAGCTCCTGTTTTTGCGGGCGAGAGAAGATTCATGAAACGTCTCCTGCGTCTTGAGCTGCCCTAGATAGGATTACAATCAAAGGGAGTCGGAGCAACGAGCCCATCCCCTCTCCCGAAACAGAATGAATACATGTTTCTTCCCCCTTGCACTCCTCTGTGAGTTCTTGTCAAGACAGCAAAGTGGTGGTTGTAGCAGCTCTGATGATCCCAAGTCCGGCATCCACTTCCGAATACCAGGGCTTAATGAAACCACAGCACAAAACCTGACAAAGACAAACGGCAGAAGAAGAAAATGAGAGTTGGAAATGTGGACGAGGCAGTGTTCTCAACCCAGGCAGGAGAGGAGTTGTGGTTTAAAAATAACTCAATGTACTACATTTCCATCCATCCATCCATCCATCTTCTTCCGCTTATCCGAGGTTGGGTCGCGGGGGCAGCAGCCTAAGCAGGGAAGCCCAGACTTCCCTCTCCCCAGCCACTTCGTCCAGCTCCTCCCGGGGGATCCCGAGGCGTTCCCAAGCCAGCCGGGAGACATAGTCTTCCCAACGTGTCCTGGGTCTTCCCCGTGGCCTCCTACTGGTCGGACGTGCCCTAAACACCTCCCGAGGGAGGCGATCGGGTGGCATCCTGACCAGATGCCCGAACCACCTCATCTGGCTCCTCTCGATGTGGAGGAGCAGCGGCTTTACTTTGAGCTCCCCCCGGATGACAGAGCTTCTCACCCTATCTCTAAGGGAGAGCCCCGCCACTCGGCGGAGGAAACTCATTTCGGCCGCTTGTACCCGTGATCTTGTCCTTTCAGTCATAACCCAAAGCTCATGACCATAGGTTAGGATGGGAACGTAGATCGACCGGTAAATTGAGAGCTTTGCCTTCCGGCTCAGCTCCTTCTTCACCACAACGGATCGATACAGCGTCCGCATTACTGAAGATGCCGCACCGATCCGCCTGTCGATCTCACGATCCACTCTTCCCTCACTCGTGAACAAGACTCCAAGGTACTTGAACTCCTCCACTTGGGGCAGGGTCTCCTCCCCAACCCGGAGATGGAACTCCACCCTTTTCCGGGCGAGAACCATGGACTCGGACTTGGAGGTGCTGATTCTCATCGTACTACATTTCTAGAGTCAAAAACAGAGCAGATCCAGCCTCATACCAATAATGGTCCTGGGCATGACGTTAAAGTGCATCCGGCAGTGGAGGCTCCTCTTTGGGGGTCTTGGGGCACTAGGAGGTTAACCCCTTTAGTACTGTTACCCCAGGTGGCCCTTGGCAAAGGCCTAGTACAGGGGTCGGCAACCCAAAATGTTGAAGGAGCCATATTGGACCAAAAATACAAAAACAAATCTGTCTGGAGCCGCAAAAAATTAAAAGCCATGTTACATACATACAGGTAAAAGCCAGTAAATTAGAATATTTTGAAAAACTTGATTTATTTCAGTAATTGCATTCAAAAGGTGTAACTTGTACATTATATTTATTCATTGCACACAGACTGATGCATTCAAATGTTTATTTCATTTAATTTTGATGATTTGAAGTGGCAACAAATGAAAATCCAAAATTCCGTGTGTCACAAAATTAGAAAATTACTTAAGGCTGGTAGACGGCTGCGTTGACCCTGGATCTCAGGAAACAGAGTGGACCGACAGCAGCAGATGACATGGCACCCCAAACCATCACTGATGGTGGAAACTTTACACTAGACTTCAGGCAACGTGTATCCTGTGCCTCTCCTGTCTTCCTCCAGAATCTGGGACCTCGATTTCCAAAGGAAATGCAAAATTTGCTTTCGTCAGAAAACATGACTTTGGACCACTCAGCGGCAGTCCAGCTGGTGTCGGTCCACTCTGTTTCCTGAGATCCAGGGTCAACACAGCCGTCTACCAACAAGTTTTAGAGCACTTCATGCTTCCTGCTGCTGACCTGCTCTATGGAGATGGAGATTTCAAGTTCCAACAGGACTTGGCGCCTGCACACAGCGCAAAATCTACCCGTGCCTGGTTTACGGACCATGGTATTTCTGTTCTAAATTGGCCCGCCAACTCCCCTGACCTTAGCCCCATAGAAAATCTGTGGGGTATTGTGAAAAGGAAGATGCAGAATGACAGACCCAAAAACGCAGAAGAGTTGAAGGCCACTATCAGAGCAACCTGGGCTCTCATAACACCTGAGCAGTGCCAGAAACTCATCGACTCCATGCCACGCCGCATTAACGCAGTAATTGAGGCAAAAGGAGCTTCAACCAAGTATTGAGTATTGTACATGCTCATATTTTTCATTTTCATACTTTTCAGTTGGCCAACATTTCTAAAAATCCCTTGTTTGTATTAGCCTTACACAATATTCTAATTTTGTGACACACGGAATTTTGGATTTTCATTTGTTGCCACTTCAAATCATCAAAATTAAATGAAATAAACATTTGAATGCATCAGTCTGTGTGCAATGAATAAATATAATGTACAAGTTACACCTTTTGAATGCAATTACTGAAATAAATCAAGTTTTTCAAAATATTCTAATATACTGGCTTTTACCTGTATAGTGTGTCATGAGATATAAACTGAATTAAGAGGACTTAAAGGAAACTAAATTACCTCAAATATAGCTACAAATGAGGCATAATGATGCAATATGTATAGAGATGTCCGATAATATCGGCCGATAAATGCTTTAAAATGTAATATTAAAAATTATCGGTATCGTTTTTTTTAAATTATCTGTATCGTTTTTTTTTATTTTTATTAAATCAACATAAAAAACACAAGATACACTTACAATTAGTGCTCCAACCCAAAATAACTCCCTCCCCCATTTACACTCATTCACACAAAGGTTTTTTTTCTTTCTGTTATTAATATTGTGGTTCCTACTGTCACACCGCGGTGAGGGAAGTCTTGTCTTGGTTTTTTCTGTCTTGTGATTTACATGTTTTATTTTGAAAAGCAACTCCTTTTGTTTCAGATCACGGGTCCTTCCTCTTGTGTCACCAGTCTGACGTCATTCCTGACCCTTTATTGTTTCCACCTGTTTCCCATTACCCTCATGTTCTTTATAAGCCCAAGCCTCCCCTTGTTCTGTGCCAGATTGTCTCGAGCTTTCGTGCCTGTCTTGCGTTCCATGTCCCTGTTCATGTCCATGCCTTGCCTTGTCTCACGTCTACGTCCTTGCTCCCAGAATATCCCACGCTGTAATTTTGAATTAA
The DNA here is from genome assembly GCF_033978685.3 of Nerophis lumbriciformis. NCBI lineage: Eukaryota > Metazoa > Chordata > Actinopteri > Syngnathiformes > Syngnathidae > Nerophis > Nerophis lumbriciformis. Next base: position 38,985,198 of record NC_084561.2, on the reverse strand, counting down.
CTTTTTTCCTCCCTCAGAGCGACTTTTGTTATCCTACCTTTTTCTACCGCAGTGGTGAGTTATTATTTTTCCTTAAAGATTTTTCCTCAAAGTTTGTTGAGTGATTTTTTGTTTACATTGATTAGAGTAGTTAAGTTTTATAGTCTTTATTTTCTTCCTCCTGTTTGGAGCGTTTTTTGTTAAAGTTTTTGATAACAGATACGGTGCTAATTATATCGTCCTTATTTTTGTATTCCTCCTTTTTTTGGAGTGATTTTCGTTTTTTCCCTTTTGGAACATTTTGTCGATAGTATTTTTGTATCTCATAGTAATTGAATTTACTCGGCTCTGGAGGCTTAAAGAGTATTTCAAAATAAAAGCTTTATTTGGAATCACCTCTCTGCATCTGAGTCCCTTCCTCCGTCCAAGCCTGACACCTACATTATATATCAATGTATATCAATACAGTCTGCAAGGGATACAGTCCGTAAGCACACATGATTGTGCGTGCTGCTGGTCCACTAATAGTACTAACCTTTAACACTTAATTTTACTCATTTTCATTAATTACTAGTTTCTATGTAACTGTTTTTATATTGTTTTACTTTCTTTTTTATTCAAGAAAATGTTCTTCATTTATTTATCTTATTTTATTTTATCTTCACCATACCTGGTTGTCCAAATTAGACATAATAATGTGTTAATTCCACGACTGTATACATCGGTATCGGTTGATATCGGTATCGGTAATTAAGAGTTGGACAATATCGAAATATCGGATATCGGCAAAAAGCCATTATCGGACATCCCTAAATATGTACATATAGCTAGCCTAAATAGCATGTTAGCATCGATTAGCTTGCAGTCATGCAGTGACCAAATATGTCTGATTAGCACTCCACACAAGTCAATAACATCAACAAAACTCACCTTTGTGCATTCATGCACAACCTTAAAAGTTTGGTGGACAAAATGAGACGGAAAAAGAAGTGGCATAAAACACGTCCTAGAAAGTCGGAGAAAGTTATGCATGTAAACAAACTACGGTGAGTTCAAGGACCGCCAAAATTAGTAGGACAAAACGGCGCTCGCCAAATACTCCAATCAGTGAAGCATGTTTAATACAAACAGTGTGCTTTTATAACAATTAGGGAGGTTTGTGTCATGTTTGTCCTCCTACAGAAACCATATTAAAACAAGAAATATATTTTTTCCCCCTCATCTTTTTCCATTTTTCATACATTTTTGAAAAAGCTCCAGAGAGCCACTAGAGCGGCGCTAAAGAGCCGCATGTGGCTCTAGAGCCGACCCCTGGCCTAGTACCTGACTGCCCCCTAGCCAGGGATAGGGTGAAGACCTCAACGGCAGAGTAGGCGGAAGACGGTAGATACTTTCCCTAAATATCCAAACATAGTCATGTTCTCTTCATGTCATATTATGCTCCTTCCAGTGCTGTTGTTTTTAAGTTAGATTTTGTATCCAATCAGAAATCAGCTAGTTTATGTTACCATGCTGTCCGAAATCTGTGCGGGCGTCCGTGCGCTGTAAGTGAACGGACACATACAGTTGATAGACAATTGCGATCAATCAATCAAAGTTTATTTATACAGCCCTAAAACACAAGTGTCTCAAAGGGCTGCACAAGCCACAACAACCCAGATCCCACATCAGCATACTTGCCAACCCTCCCGGTTTTTCCGGGAGACTCCCGAAATTCAGCGCCTCTCCCGAAAACCTCCCGGGACAAATTTTCTCCCGAAAATCTCCCGAAATTCAGGCGGAGCTGGAAGCCTCGACCCCTCCAGCTCCATGCGGACCTGAGTGACGTCAGGTGCGCAACACCACGTAAATCGTTGGCCAACCAAAAAGTAACCCCAGTACGCTATAGCCAACATTCACCAGGAGATGGCAACAGACAAACATAGATCACTATTACATTCCTCCCCTTTTAGAAATGTGTAGAAGTTACTCAAAATAAATTAAACAACCCAACCAAAAAATGCAGCAGCTCAATTAAAAAACTGTACTTAAGCCACATTCATTTTTTTTTAGTACTGAACTCTTAACCCTCATTTGTAAAAAAAAATAACATGCTTATTATACAAACAGTATTTGTACATCTTTAACACAGATTTTTATACTGTCTTCAGAGATTCAGTTTTTTTGGTGGTACTCAAAACCTTTCTGGGTACCTGCGAAAGGGTGTTCAGCATGGTTGGAAAAATAGTGACAGAGAATAGAACAAGGATGGACAATTCAACCCTTAACTCAACAATGAGTAGATGAGTGTTATGTGTGTGTATATGTGTAAATAAATGAACACTGAAATTCAAGTATTTATTATATATATATATATATATATATATATATATATATATATGAAATACTTGACTTGGTGAATTCTAGCTGTAAATATACTCCTCCCCTCTTAGCCCCGTCCCCAACCACGCCCCCGCCCCGCCCCGACCACACCCCCCCACTCCCCACCTCCCGAAATCGGAGGTCTCAAGGTTGGCAAGTTTGCACATCAGGGCAAGAAAAAACTCAACCCAATGGGATACAATGAGAAACTTTGGAGGGGACCGCAGATGTGGGGAACCCACCCTGGGCGACCGGTGCAATGGACGTCGAGTGGATCTAATAGTGTGAGAGTCCAGTCCATAGTGGGGCCAGCAGTAGATCATCTTGAGTGGAAACAAGTCAGCAGCGCATCAACTGAACCGGGTCCCGACTTTGAACAGCTAACGCATCATCTGTGACCTGTAACCTGTCCACGCAGGAAAGGGGGACAGAGCAGAAACTGGTCTAAAAGGGGGGGTCTATTTAAAGGCTAGCGTACACAAATGAGTTTTAAGAATGGACAGACAATCAGACCACGAGTTGTTGTCAGTAAGGCCTTCTCGCTGGCCTTAAGCTGGGATTGGATACTCACTTGGGAGTCCCAAGTGAGTATCCTGTGGAAGTATGTTTCTGTATAGTATCTCCAGCCGTGTACATGTGGTGACATAAAATCACGGTATTTTGAGAGGTGAAGTCAGACTATGTAGGACATCACTGAAGGCCTAGGTGAGAAACGCACGGCCCGCCACTGCACCTAACTGGACCAGAGTCACACTGTTTGAAAACCCCCACAAAATGAGCCAGAGTCCAAGGAAACAGCAATAGTTGGATGCACTGTTCTGGTTCATTGTTTTGTTTAACGTGTCAGGTTCTTGTTGACCTGAATGAGATTGCTGTATCCCAATGTCTGATGTCTCCTATTTTGCATCTGATTGTTTCTCTGGAGCTACATGTAGACCCTGAAAACCATGTAGGTGTAGACTGCCAAGCATGGAAACACATTAGCTAATTAACTGTTTCTTCTCAGCTTGATAGCTTTGTCAGATGGGTTGACAAACGTCATCGGCACCCATCCATCACCCCAGAGAGGTTTGACAAGTCGACCCAGCAGGACACTGTGGTGTGGAGTTGGTTGGCTCTCCAACAATTGTGCTTCCAGGTGGTTGGTAGGGAGTAGTGTTGTCCCGATACCAATATGTTGGACACAAATCACACATTTGATGATATTTGAGCCCAAGATGAGATCAGGCACGGTACGACAACAGGGAACACCGTAAAGCTGCATTTCCAAATCATAAAAACCCTCGGGACGAGTCTGCAGACCACCACAGCAGATCAAAACAATGTTCAGGGTGCTGCTTCACAGGCAAAACACCAGCAGAGCTGAGCTACTCTGTTCCCCTGTACAGAAATAGTCTTTGTGTGTGAGTATTTTACTTACCTGTTTCCCACCCAACTATTTACAAAACTGTTGTTGTCACTTCTTCTGCAGCCAAGTAGTCGCAAGAATGATTCCTGGGATCACTAGCGCCCTCTACCACCATGAGTCATTTAATGAGTCATATTTGACACACGCAGCTATATTAATAAAACATTTTGACTGTTCTTTTTTTTTTTTCTCCTCTCTGAGCTGCCACCTTACCGTGGTAGAGGAGTTTGCGTGTCCCAATGATCCTAGGAGCTATGTTGTCCGGGGGCTTTATGCCCCCTGGTAGGGTCTCCCAAGACAAACTGGTCCTAGGTGAGGGCTCAGACAAAGAGCAGCTCGGAGACTTCCATGACGAATAAAAATAAAGGACCCAGATTTCCCTCGCCCGGATGCGGGTCACCGGGGCCCCCCTCTGGAGCCAGGCCCGGAGATGGGGCACGATGGCGAGCGCCTGGTGGCCGGGCCTGTCCCCATGGGGCCCGGCCGGGCACAGCCCGAAGAGGCAACGTGGGTTCCCCCCTCCAATGGGCTCACCACCCATAGCAGGGGCCATAGAAGTCGGGTGCAGTGTGAGCTGGGCGGTAGCCGAGGGCAGGGCACTTGGCGGTCCAATCCTCGGCTACAGAAGCTAGCTCTTGGGACGTGGAACGTCACCTCACTGGGGGGGAAGGAGCCTAGGCTAGTGCGCGAGGTCGGGAAGTTCCGGCTAGATATAGTCGGACTCACTTTGACGCACAGCAAGGGCTCTGGAACCAGTTCTCTCGAGAGGGGATGGACTCTCTTCCACTCTGGCGTTGCCGGCAATGAGAGGCGACGGGCTGGGGTGGCAATTCTTGTTGCCCCCCGGCTCAGAGCCTGCACGTTGGAGTTCAACCCGGTGGACGAGAGGGTAGCTTCCCTCCGCCTTCGGGTGGGGGGCCGGGTCCTGACTGTGGTTTGTGCTTACGCGCCAAACGGCAGCTCAGAGTACCCACCCTTTTTTGATTAGCTCGAGGGAGTACTTGAGAGTGCTCCCCCGGGTGCTGCAGGATTAGGTCTCTGCTTTTTGCAGATGATGTGGTCCTGATGGCTTCATCTGGCCAGAATCTTCAGCTCTCGCTGGATCGGTTCGCAGCCGAGTGTGAAGCGACTGGGATGAGAATCAGCACCTCCAAGTCCGAGTCCGTGGTTCTCGCCCAGAAAAGGGTGGGGAGGAGACCCTTCCCCAAGTGGAGGAGTTCAAGTACCTCGGAGTCTTGTTCACGAGTGAGGGAAGAGTGGATCGTGAGATCGACAGTCGGATCGGTTCGGCATCTTCAGTAATGCGGACGCTGTATCGATCCGTTGAGGTGAAGAAGGAGCTGAGCCGGAAGGCAAAGCTCTCAATTTACCGGTCGATCTACGTTCCCATCCTCACCTATGGTCATGAGCTTTGGGTTATGACCGAAAGGACAAGATCACGAGTACAAGCGGCCGAAATGAGTTTCCTCCGCCGGGTGGCAGGGCTCTCCCTTAGAGATAGGGTGAGAAGCTCTGTCATCCGGGGGGAGCTCAAAGTAAAACCGCTGCTCCTCCACATTGAGAGGAGCCAGATGAGGTGGTTCGGGCATCTGGTCAGGATGCCACCCGATCGCCTCCCTCGGGAGGTGTTTAGGGCACGTCCGACCAGTAGGAGGCCACGGGGAAGACCCAGGACACGTTGGGAAGACTATGTCTCCCGGCTGGCCTGGGAACGCCTCGGGATCCCCCGGGAGGAGCTGGACGAAGTGGCTGGGGAGAGGGAATTCTGGGCTTCCCTGCTTAGGCTGCTGCCCCCGCGACCCGACCTCGGATAAGCGGAAGAAGATGGATAAATGGATGGATGGATGGATGGATGTTCTTTTTAGCATATTCAATATCTTGGACCTTAAATCCTATTGAATAGCTCTTTATCTTCTTGCTTTTATGCGAGTTTAAATTATTGAAATTAGCCTCCTCCATTTTGGAAAATGATGCCTTGAAAGGTGAAGTGTCACTCGTGACGTGACGAGTTTGACCCGGCGGTAAAACGAGGCATATGCTAATTATTCTGCGAAACGAGTTTGACCAGGCGGCAAAACGAGACATGCGCTAATTATTTTGCTAAACAAGTTTGACCCAGCAGTAATTCTAAGCATGCACTAATTCTAAGCATGCGCTAATTATTAACGAGGTATGCGGATAATATATACCCGGACGCAATTCAAGGAAATACGGTAGGTAGGATTTACCCTGGATAACCTTAGCCTTAGGCTTAGTGTAGAAGGGGCCTGAGCATGCGCGGTTTTTGCTTGGTGGTGAGAAAGAATTTGCCATCAATCCCACGTGGGTGCTCGGGCCCTGAGGCACCCACGAGATCGGCGCCTGTGTGTCAGGGTCCATGCTTTAAACCCGGCCTCAAGCCATTAATCCTTACTTCCTCATTTTGATAAAAAAAAATGAGCCCAAATTGTTTTATTTATTTTTGTTTTGTAGGTTACAGTGTTCTGTTCATTGTGCTCCTGAGTTAATGCTGCTGATCAATCTGTGTCTATTATTCATTTAGTTTTTTATTTAATTGTATTTTTTAGTATCAAATGGTTCAAGTCAGTCAAAAATTGTGTATAGTATACATAGGGATTACATTGTTTTTTGTTTTTTTAAATTCCAGGCATGTTGATGCACTTCTTTTATGTTAGACTAAAAACAATGTGAACAAAGTTGTTTGCTGTAAGCATTAATTATAATTGAAAATTACATTTAATGGACGTATATGTTAAATACCGCATGCGGCTCTTTAGTGGCCCCCTTGAGCATTTTTAAAAAAAGCATTGAAAATGGAAAAAGATGGGGGAAATTTTTTTTTTTTTTTTTTTTTTGTTTTAGTATGTTTTTTGTTTGAGGAAAAATATGACACAAACTTTCCCAATTGTTAGAAAACCCACTTTTTTATATGTTTGTGTGTATGCTTCACTGATGACAGTATTTGGTGAACATCGTTTTGTCCTACTAATTTCGCCGGTTCTTGAACTCACCATAGTGTGGACTGTGACGCAACAGTTTGTTTACATGTAAAATCTTCCACTCCTTTGTCTCATTTTGTCCACCAAACGTTTTACGCTGTGCCTGAATGCACAAAGGTGAGCTTTGTTGATGTTATTGACTTGTTGGAGTGCTAATCATGCATATTTGGTTATTGCATGACTGCAAGCTAATCAATGCTAACGTGCTATTTAGGCTAGCTGTATGTACATATTGCATCATCATGCCTCATTTGTAGGTATATTTGAGCTCATTTAATATCCTTTACTTTTATCCTTTTTGTATATAATTTAGTTTTGCGTGTCTCATGACACATTGTATGTAATATTGGCTGCATTTCTGATAGTTGTTTGTGTGCCATGTTGTTCCAGACCACAGCAAACATTACCTCGCTTGCCAAAGATTGTTATAAATCTAATAAACGAAGACAGTCTGTTGTTTCCTTTTAACTTGGACACACACATCTATACCTTTGGCTATTAAAAGCCAGTAATTTCCAGGAGTTATCTCACCTTCTGAGTAGCCTCTGATTTACTAATGGCTTCTAATGTTGTAAAAATGTGTAGAATAAATATTACATTTCAACATTTCTGTCAATAAAGATTTGCTTCAGCCTGCAACACATAGTCATTTTGATGGTAGGCTGATATAACTAATATAGACACTTACATCATGTGTTTCCTTCATTATAAGACTTATAAAAGGATTTTAATTTTTTGCAGGTCCAGACAGATTTATATTTAGTATTTTTGGTCCAATATGGCTCTTTCGACGTTTTAAGTTGCCGACCCCTGGTTTAGATCAACTAAATTGTTTTGAGGGGCACATTTCCAGAAAGCTAGGGACCGTCCCTTCACTAGAACCAACGTGCTCTACAGAGGACATTTGATTTTTGTCTATTTTTTTGTGTCAGAGTTACAGAAGCGCTTTGCTGTTTTAGTCAAATAGCATCTCAATGACAACACTTTGTGTTTTTAAGAAGCTGCTGCGAAAATGTGAATCCCTCACAAGTTTATTTGAATTGAACTCGCGGGCCATCAGTTCCATCTATCCAAATTTCCATTTCCATTTTCAGGACCTTCTTTTTGTGAGGCACACGCTATCTGTTGAATAGCCCAGCGGTTCTCAGATGGAATCTTGAGAAACACCACTAATATAACCTAAGAAGTTGAATACCTACTGACTGCATCTGAAGTAAACAAGCAACGGCAACACCTTGGTTACAGAAATCCCATTACGGAAAAAAAACATTGTAACTCCCAAAAATGAGAGGACCTACGGAGCGCACTGGCATATAAGTCGCACCCACTAAATTTTAGAAGAAAATAATATATTTTCATATATTAGCCGCACTGGACTATAAAACACAGAAATATACGTTGTGAAATTAGTTATTTACACAGAAATATTTGGTAAATGTTTACTTACATATATTAATTATTTCCAAATGGAGCCTGTAAAATGGCAGTAAAACAGGTGATCAAACAAAACAGAAGTCACCGTTATGGACCCACTAGCTGCGGAAGGTAGCTGTCCAATCAGCTAAACAGACTCAACCACTCCACGGTGACGCCTTGGTGAATTTACTCAGGAATTCCTAAAACTGAAACAATACAAAAAGAAAGCAATTTCAAGTTATCAATACTGACAGTGTCACGGCGCGGGCTCGAACCCGCTTTTCCCTGGTAGCTGGGGAAAGTCCTCCTGGTAAGAGTCTCTGTTGTCCCAGTTCTCCACAGGCCAATGGTAAAGCTTGACTGTTACCTTCCGGGAATGTAAACAATGAAACACCGGCTGTGTTATCCGGCACACCAGTCAGGGGGTGCATTCTACGGCGGGGGTGCGTTATCCGGCAAAACACCTGCTGCAATACACCGCTTCCCACCTACAGCTTTCTTCTTTGCTGTGTCCATTGTTCATTGAACGACTTGCAAAAGATTCACCAACACAGATTAGGAATTTTGCGATGAAAACAGACGACTTAATAGCTGACCACCATGCTGTCCCAAAATGTCCTCTACAATCCGTGACGTCACGCGCAGACGTCATCATACCGAGACGTTTTCAGCAGGATATTTCGGGCAAAATTTAAAATTGCACTTTAGTAAGCTAACCCGGCCGTATTGGCATGTGTTGCAATGTTAAGAATTCATCATTGATATATAAACTATCAGACTGCGTGGTCGGTAGTAATGGGTTTCAATAGGCCTTTAAATAGACTCCCCTTTTAGACCAGTTGATCTGTCGTTTCTTTCCCCCTCTCCTTTGTGGAGGGGGGGGCACAGGTCCGGTGGCCACGGATGAAGCGCTGGCTGTCCAAAGTCGGGACCCGGGGTGGACCGCTCGTCCGTGCATCGGTTGGGGATGTCTCTGCGCTGCTGACCCGTCTCCGCTCGGGATGGTCTCCTGCTGGCCCCACTATGGACTGGACTCACACTATTATGTTAGATCCACTATGGACTGGACTCTCACAATATTATGCTAGATCCACTATGGACTGGACTCTCACAATATTATGCTAGATCCACTCGACATCCATTGCACCAGGGTTGCGGGTCACCACATCTACGGTCCCCTCCAAGGTTTCTCATTGTCCCATTGGGTTGAGTTTTTCCTTGCCCTGATGTGGGATCTGAGCCGAGGATGTCGTTGTGGCTTGTGCAGCCCTTTGAGACACTCGTGATTTAGGGCTATATAAGTAAACATTGATCGATTGATTGAATATGCCAGTGTGTTTACGGTAGTCCAAGTTCATCAGTACAACAGGAGCACTCTAATGTTGGTAGGAATTTTCTGCAAAAATGTTTGTCTCCTGTCATGACTTGGTCCTGGGTGTTTGCTTTTCCGGGATGCAACGGAAAGTTGGCTCGGGCGAGACGGGAATGTGAATACATTTTATTTAAACTACAAAAAAAGGAAGTAAACAAAAGGTGCGCACAATGGCGGAGAACAAACTATGAAACCAAATACTTGCACAAAGGCAAAAACTATGAACAACAAAAAACACTAACTGTGGCAATAATAAACAAAACTTACTTGGCATGGACAAAAAGGAGCAGCGTGAACGATGGACATGAAAAAAGAGTCAGAAATGTGCAGAGCATAAATGTGGGGATGTCACCAGAAAGACAAACTGAAAAACAATGAACTTAAATACTACAGACATGATTAACGAAAACAGGTGCGTGACTCAAAACGTGAAACAGGTGCGTGACGTGACAGGTGAAAACTAATGGGTTGCTATGGTGACAAACAAGAGTGCACAATGAGTCCAAACGTGGGACAGGTGAAACTAATGGGTAATCATGGAAACAAGACAAGGGAGTGAAAAGCCAGAAACTAAAGAGTCCAATAACTAAACAAAACATGACTAAGACAAAACATGATTACACAGACATGACATCTCCCAAGTTTTGAACTGAACTCAGAAGCCAGTATGGTGTCATTCCCCCGGGGCTTCCAGTTGAATAGCCCCGGTACTGAATGTCAATAATTTGGAAGGAATCGAAAATACCAAGACTTGATTTGGGATTAAAGTTGAGATTTACTTGAGCGTTACAATACATCGACTTACTCCCACCTCTGGGTTGAACTGACAAAAACATCAGGTTATCAGAAAAAGTATTACATATAGTTGTATTTCCCTCAAGGCTTAGTTATATGTGTCATGTTGTGAAAGGTTGGCACCTTTAAGAGTATGATGTATGGACCCGGCACTACTATTTCTGGTGGAGTTGATAGCACATTTGTGTTCTGCTTGCTTCTGCTGTGTGATACATAGTCTTGCAGGTTAAGATCTATCAGACCATTTATCATCTGACGTACGGAAAAAGACTCCTGCAGTTCGGGAAAAAAAAAATATCAGTGTATTCAATAAACGTGTTCTAATACAAAAGGCAAGATTTCTTTTCTTAATTATATTTCTTCCACGCAGGAAATTGCACTGAAAACGAGCTCAGTCCTCACCAACCAAAAAAATGCTAAAATCTGTCACCATTTAAGCTTCTTTCTGACCCAACTGACTTGATTTGTGTCTTTGTATCTCTCTGAAGGACTATTATATGGTCCTAAAACCTTTACCAACATCGGACTGTCTGCCCTGCAGGATGAATCTTGAGGACCAGTCATACACAATTTCTAGTGAAAAGCTAATTTTATTTTGACTCGCATACATACTTGCCAACCTTGAGACCTCCGATTTCGGGATGGGGCGGGGGCGGGAGCGTGGTTAAGAGGGGAGGAGTATATTTACAGCTACAATTCACCAAGTCAAGTATTTCATGTATATATATATATATATATATATATATATATATATATATATATATATATATATATATATATATATATATATATATTAGAGATGCACGGTTTGCGGGCACAACCGCGGAGTCCGCGGATTATCCGCGGATCGGGCGGATGAAATTAAGAAAAAATTAGATTTTATCCGTGGGTCGGGTCGGGTCGGGCGGTTGAAATAAAAAAAAATTAGATTTTAAATAGATTCAGGCGGGTGGCAGTTAAACCAATTCGGAAATATATATACATAGTTAAATGTTGATACCCACATACGAAAAACGAGCAGGCACCTTCTGCATATGCCACAACAGAAAAAAAAAAGAAAAGAGATGGACACTTTTACGGAGCGGAGAAGGGACGCCTCGCCGGGGTCCGGGACCGAGGCCCCTTCCCCCGAGAGGGCCCCACCGGGAGCCGTAGCTGAGGCGATCCGCGAGAAGGGCCCGACGCACGTCCAGGGTCACCACCGCGCCCACCGCACCGACACCCCGCCTCGTCCGCCTTCGCCGCGGCCGGCGTCACGCGCAGCAGGTAAGCAGCTTACCTGCCCGCCACCCCCGTGGCCGGGGGCTCGTAACAGGGGTCACACCGCGCACTCCGCCCGCGCAGCTTACCTGCCCGCCACCCCTGTTGCCGGGGGCGCGTAACAGGGGTCACTCCGCGCGCAGTGCGCTCACGAAAGGGGTGGGGCTCACCCTGGTTGATATACACAGCAGGACGGTGGCCATGGAAGTTGGAACCCGATAAGGAGTGTGTAACAACCCACCTGCCGAATCAACTAGCCCTGAAAATGGATGGCGCTGGAGCGTCGGGCCCATACCCGGCCGTCGGCGGCAGCGAGATGCGCTTGGAGGTGCGCTCAGCGCGGCTCCCATATGATTGCGCTCTGGTGTGCGTCTGGGTCGTGACAGCGTGGCACGCAAATGTCTGTGCTGCATTGGATCAGTCTCCTTTCAGGTAAAAGCTTTATAATCTCACTAATGCCTTGCATCGTCTATATTAGATATATAACAACGGGCGGGTGCGGGCGGGTGCGGGCGGGTGCGGTTCTGATCAAATGTTAGCTCGGGTGGATGGCGGATGGTTGACGACTTTCTGATGCGGTTGCGGATGAAATAACTGCCTATCCGCGCATCTCTAATATATATATATATATATATATATATATATATATATATATATATATATATATATATATATATTTATATATATATATATATATATATATATATATATATATATACCCAAGAAATACTTGACTTTCAGTTAATTCTAGCTATAAATATATATATATATATATATATATATATATATATATATATATATATATATATATATATATATATATATATATATATATAAAATAAATACTTGAATTTCAGTGTTCATTTATTTACACATATACACACACATAACACTCATCTACTCAATGTTGAGTTAAAGGTTGAATTGTCCATCCTTGTTCTATTCTCTGTCACTATTTTTCTAACCATGCTGAACACCCTCTCTGATGATGTTGCCTTGTGGCACGCACAAAAGTGCTTTTATCAAATGCACTAGATGGCAGTATTGTCCTGTTTAAGAGTGTCACAACATTGCTGTTTACGGCAGACGGACTGCTTTACGGTAGACGAAAACGTGACTGCTGTTGTTGTGTGTTGTTGCCGCGCTGGGAGGACGTTAATGAAACTGCCTAACAATAAACCCACAGTCCGCCTGAATTTCGGGAGATTTTCGGGAGAAAATGTGTCCCGGGAGGTTTTCGGGAGAGGCGCTGAATTTCGGGAGTCTCCCGGAAAATCCGGGAGGGTTGGCAAGTATGCTCGCATACAAAACATTCTAACTTGGATTGTTTCCCTGGCTTCGTGACTCTCTCGAAGGACAGTGCGGTGAAGAGACAACACACTCCCTTCTTGTCTCTCATGGACACACACCTGTTGTTGTTGACATTGGACTGACTAGCGGCTGCACGACATCAAGGTCGCGGAACAGAGACACGAGGCAGGCTTACGCACACACACGTGCATCCACAAACAATATACACCACACACACATACCCCGTCTCCCATCCAACGCCCTTGACGCGAATCCTTTAGGGGTGATGGACCGCTGGGCAGCGCCTGAAGAGCTGCAGCCTGCCCCCATTGCCCCCGCTCTCTCCCCTCTGTTGCAAGTCTGAAGATGTATGTTGTACAAACCCCGTTTCCATATGAGTTTGGAAATTGTCTTAGATGTAAATATAAACGGAATACAATGATTTGCAAATCATTTTCAACCCATATTCAGTTGAATATGCTACAAAGACAACATATTTGATGTTCAAACTGATAAACATTTTTTTTTTTTTTGCAAATAATCATTAACTTTAGAATTTGATGCCGGTTTCTTTCTTCAATTATAATCCACAGGAAGATGTTGTCTTGACTCGAGAACTGCAAAGTGGAGGGGAAGCAGGACCTGACTCCCCCCTGGCACCTTTTCTTTTAACTGTTTTACGACCTTTTCTTTGAACTGTTTTGTAACAAAGGCAATGGCTGTTTATGACCCCCCTCCCTTAGAAACAGCTGTTGCCAACACGTGACAAAGAAGTTGGGAAAGGTGGCAATAAATACTGATAAAGTTGAGGAATGCTCATCAAACACTTATTTGGCACATCCCACAGGTGTGCAGGCTAATTGGGAACAGGTGGGATGCCATGATTGGGTATAAAAACAGCTTTCCAAAAAATGCTCAGTCTTTCACAAGAAAGGATGGGGCGAGGTACACCCTTTTGTCCACAACTGCGTGAGCAAATAGTCAAACAGTTTAAGAACAACGTTTCTCAAGGTGCAATTGCAAGAAATTTAGGGATTTCAACATCTACGGTCCGTAATATCACCAAAAGGTTCGGACAATCTGGAGAAATCACTCCACGTAAGCGGCATGGCCGGAAACCAACATTGAATGACCGTGACCTCCGATCCCTCAGACGGCACTGTATCAAAAATCTCTAAAGGATATCACCACATGGGCTCAGGAACACTTCAGAAAACCACTGTCACTAAATATAGTTTGTCGCAACATCTGTAAGTGCAAGTTAAAGCTCTACTATGCAAAGCAGAAGCCATTTATCAACAACATCCAGAAACGCCGCCGGCTTTTCTGGGCCCGAGATCATCTAAGATGGACTCATGCAAAGTAGAAAAGTGTTCTGTGGTCTGATGAGTCCACATTTCAAATTGTTTTTGAAAATATTCAACATCGTGTCATCCGGACCAAAGGGGAAGCGAACCATCCAGACTGTTATCGACGCAAATTACAAAAGGCAGCATCTGTGATGGTATTGGGGTGCATTAATGCCCAAGGCATGGGTAACTTACACATCTGTGAAGGCACCATTAATGCTGAAAGGTACATACAGGTTTTGGAACAACATATGCTGCCATCGAAGCGCCGTCTTTTTCATGGACGCCCCTGCTTATTTCAGCAAGACAAAGCCAAGCCACATTCAGCACGTGTTACAACAGCGTGGCTTTGTAAAAAAAGAGTGCGGGTACTTTCCTGGCCCGCCTGCAGTCCAGACCTGTCTCCCATCGAAAATGTGTGGCGCATTATGAAGCGTAAAATACGACAACGGAGACCCCCGGACTGTTGAACGACTGAAGCTCTACATAAAACAAGAATGGGAAAGAATTCCACTTTCAAAGCTTCAACAATTAGTTTCCTCAGTTCCCAATCGTTTATTGAGTGTTGTTAAAAGAAAGGTGAACATGCCCTTTCCCAACTACTTTGGCATGTGTTGCAGCCATGATTAGATTGTATTTTTTACCTTTTTCCTGTCTTTTACGGGTTGCCTTGTTCTGTAACCCTGTACCCTGTTTGTTTGTCTATTCTTGAACGGGTTTGTGCTGAAAACAAAGTTGCGTTGTACTTGTGCAGTGACAATAAAGACCTACCTACCTAAAGGCTATTGATTCAACTTTCAGTAAATTTCAGAATTGGGATAAAGGTTTGGGAGATGATCTAGATCACTGTCTGGATTCAGAATTTTTAAAGATTTTTTTTACCCCTGGGAGATAGAGGTTTGCCCTGTCTGAGTGATTTTCTAATAATTTGTGTGTTCATTATAATTAAGCCATTATACCTATTTCCAAAAAGCGGAACAAGTAAAGCGTGTCATTGCTATTTATTAGGGCTGTCAAAATGCTTCATTTTGTATTCACATGTTGACATTTGGATTAATCATGATTAATCACAGGTAATTACTCGAATACAATATCATTTTATTGTCAGAATGTTATCCAGCTGAAACTATTTTTAAAAGTTTACTTGAATGCATTTCATTTATTTGCACGAACCTTTGCAACTGTCTTGTCAGGGTGTACTTTGGACTGACATTTTCTAGTAAGCACACCAGTTGGAGTCCCTTCACTCATTTTTGGACTGATAAATGCATTGATCTGATCACTAAGCGCATAGCGGCCAGAATTCCTGTTTTTTCAAACATTTTTTTCTGTCGACTATTCCTTCCACATTTTTCAACCCACTTCAACCGTTCCACCGTCAAATCATTTCTCTCAATCAGGTAAAAAAACTAAGTTGTTTTTGGAATTGGAAAAATTCCTGTTTTTCCCTGAAATTCCAGGATTTCCGTAATACTTTTTCTCAGTTAAAAATGTTACTACTTCAACATTTCTCGACCGATCTGGAAAATTCCAACACCGACCATTTCAACTCATTTACATCATTCACGTGTTTTTAAGCATTTTCAAAAAAATTCCCGCTTTTCCTGAAATTTCCACAAAATCCCCAATTAAATGAATGGGACATTTGTCGATGTTCCACAATTCCCACATTTTTCATCTGATTCAAACCATTCCAACTTCAAAATATTCAGCGTTCCACTGTTCCACTGTCAAAACATTCCTCTTAGTCAGGAAAAAATAACCAAGTTGGTTTAAGGACTTGAAAAATTCCCAGTCTTCCGGAAATTCCGTAATGCCATTGTTCAATTAAAAACTGTTACTACTTCAACATTTCCTGACCGATTAAAAAAATTCCAACACCAACCAATTCAGCTTATTCAAGACATTCATGCTCCTAATAATTTTTTTTTAAATCCCGCTTTTCCCTAAATTTCCAGGAAGTTCCCATTGAAATGTATGGGACATTTTTCAATGTTCCACAATTACCACATTTTTCATCTGATTCAAACCATTCCAACTTCAAAATATTCAGCCTGTTCAGGAATTGTGTGCTCCATTTCAACAATTATAAAAAAAAAAAAATCCCGGATTTCCTAGAATTCACAGTCTTTAGGGACATTTTCCATATTCAAAATTAATTAAACAATTCCAACCAATTCAGCTAATTCAGGACATTCAGGCTCCTAATCATTTTTTTTGTTTAAATCCCGCTTTTCCCGAAATTCTAACATTTTGAAAAAGTTCCCATTGAAATTAATGGAATATTTTTCAATGTTCCACAAGTCCCACATTTTTCATCTGATTCAAACCATTCCAACTTCACAATATTCAGCCTGTTCAGGAATTGTGTGCTCTCTTTCAACAATTATGAAAAATTTCCGGATTTCCTATAATTCCCAGTCTTTAGTGACATTTTCCCTATTCAAAATGAATTATCAATTTTTTAAGCTTCCAATATTCCCACATATTTCAACCATTTTAAACCATTCTACCTTCAACACATTCAACTCGTCCTGGAAATTCAAACAACCATTTTTCTATGTTTAACATATTTCTAGGAATTCCTGTTTTTTTCTAACCTTATTTCAAACCTTGTTTAGTACAATGACTCATTTCACATTGTTCTACCTATTTCAACTGTTCTACTGTCAAAAATGTTCTCTTAGTCAGGACAAAAAACCAAGTTGGTTTAGGGACTTGAAAATTTCCTGTTTTTCCCCTAAATCCGTAATACCATTTTTCAATTAAAATCTGTTACTACCTCAACATTTCCTGAACAATTTAAACAATTCCAACACAAAACAATTCATCTCATTCATTCCTGCCCCTAATAATTTTCCAAAAAATCCCGCTTTTTCCCAAATTTCCAGGAAGTTCCAATTGAAATGAATGGGACATTTTTCCCAGCTGCACAATTCCCACATTTTTCAACCTATTCAAACCATTCCAACATTAACACATTCCACTCATCCTGGAATCTCGAACTAATACTTTCCCAAGTTTCAAACTGTCAGGTTCAAACACTGATGACATCTATTAAACAAGACATGAAGCAAGGAATTAAACAGAGACATAATTAAATTTAGCTCAAATGAGGTGAGCGCGTACACCTGTACCCTTGTACAGTGTTCCACCACGCTCTGACGAAAGATTGTACGCCTCCTCTTTTATTTGGACTTTCCCTGATTACATGGCAACAGCTGTTTATAAGGGAAGGGGGTCGTGAACAGCCATCGCCTTTGTTAACGAAACAGTTCAAAGAAAAGGTCGTAAAACAGATCAAAGAAAAGGTGCATGGAGGGGAGTCAGGTCCTGCTTCCCCTCCGCTTTGCAGTTCTCGAGTCAAGACAAAATCTTCCTGTGGATTATAATTGAAGACAGAAACCGATGCCTTCATGTCGCTTCCCATCGTACACAGTGGAGTTTTACAAGCCTTCTGCTTGGTAGGACCAAAGACAGTTTTTGTCCTCTCACAGGGCGAGCTGAACTCAATGTAACACAAATCATTCCTCTCAAAAATTCCCGGTTTTCCCGAAATTCCAGGAAATCCGTAATACCATTTTTCAATTAAAAATGTTGCTGCTTCAACATTTCTCGACCGATTTGGAAAATTCCAACACCAACCATTTCAACTAATTTAGATAATTCACTTTTCTTTTTAGCATTTTCCAAAAAATTCCTGTTTTTCCTGAAATTTCCATGAAATTCCCAATTAAATGAATGAGACATTTTTCAATGTTCCACAATCCCCACATTTTTCAACCAATTCAAACCAGTCCACCTTCAACACATTCAACTCATCCTGGAAAATCAAACAACCATTTTTCCACGTTCAACAAATTTCCAGGAATTCCTGTTTTTTTCCAATTTTATTTCCACCCTTTTTTAGTACGATGACTCCTTTCACATTGTTCAACCCATTTAAAACTGTTCCACTATCAAAACATTCCTCTTAGTCAGGACAAAAAAAACAAGTTGGTTTAAGGACTTGGAAAATTCCCGGTGTTCCCGAAATTCCGTAATACCATTTTTCAATTAAAAACTGTTACTATTTCAACATTTCATGACCGATTAAAAAAAATCCCTTGTACAGTGTCCCACAACGCTCTGACGAAAGAATGTACGCCTCCTCTTTTATTTGGACTTTCCCTGATTACATGGCAACAGCTGTTTCTAAGGGAGGGGGGTTGTAAACAGCCATCGCCTTTGTTAACAAAACAGTTCAAAGAAAAGGTCGTAAAACAGTTATAAGAAAAGGTGCCAGGAGAGGAGTCAGGTCCTGCTTTCTCTCCGCGTTGCAGTTCTTGGGTCAAGACAAAATCTTCCTGTGGATTACAATAGAAGAAAGAAACCGACGCCTTCATGTCGCTTCCCATCGTACACAGTGGAGTTTTACAAGCCCTCTGCTTGGTAGGATCAAAGACAGTTTTTTTTCCTCTCACAGGGCAAGCTGAACTCAATGTAACACAAATCATTCCTCTCAAAAATTCCCGGTTTTCCCGAAATTCCAGGAAATCCGTAATACCATTTCTCAATGAAAAATGTTACTATTTCAACATTTCTTGACCGATTAAAAAAAATCCCTTGTACAGTGTTCCACCACGCTCTGACGAAAGATTGTACGCCTCCTCTTTTATTTGGACTTTCCCTGATTACATGGCAACAGCTGTTTCTAAGGGAGGGGGGTCGTAAACAGCCATCGCCTTTGTTACAAAACAGTTCAAAGGAAAGGTCGTAAAACAGTCCAAAGAAAAGGTGCCTGGAGGGGAGTCAGGTCCTGCTTACTCTCCGCTTTACAGTTCTCGAATCAAGACAAAATCTTCCTGTGGATTATAATTGAAGAAAGAAACCGATGCCTTCATGTCGCTTCCCATTGTACACAGTGGAGTTTTACAAGCCTTCTGCTTGGTAGGACAAAAGACAGTTTTTGTCCTCTCACAGGGCGAGCTGAACTCAATGTAACACAAATCATTCCTCTCAAAAATTCCCGGTTTTCCCAAAATTCCAGGAATTCCGTAATACCATTTCTCAATTAAAAATGTTACTACTTCAACATTTCTCGACCGATTTGGAAAATTCCAACACCAACCATTTCAACTAATTAAAATAATTCACTTTTTTTTTTAGCATTTTCAAAAATATTCCTGTTTTTCCTGAAATTTCCATGAAATTCCCAATTAAATGAATGAGACATCTTTCAATGTTCCACAATTACCACAATTTTCAACCAATTCAAACCATTCCACCTTCAACACATTCAACTTATCCTGGAAAATCAAACAACCATTTTTCCACGTTCAACAAAATTCCAGGAATTCCTGTTTTTTTCCAATTTTATTTCCACCCTTTTTTAGTACGATGACTCCTTTCATATTGTTCAACCCATTTAAAACTGTTCCACTATCAAAACATTCCTCTTAGTCAGGACAAAAAAAACAAGTTGGTTTAAGGACTTGGAAAATTCCCGGTGTTCCCGAAATTCCGTAATACCATTTTTCAAATAAAAACTGTTACTACTTCAACATTTCATTACCGATTAAAAAAATTCCCTTGTACAGTGTTCCACCACGCTCTGACGAAAGATTGTACGCCTCCTCTTTTATTTGGACTTTCCCCGATTACATGGCAACAGCTGTTTCTAAGGGAAGGGGGTCATAAACAGCCATCGCCTTTGTTAACGAAACAGTTCAAAGAAAAGGTCGTAAAACAGTTCAAAGAAAAGGTGCCTGGAGGGGAGTCAGGTCCTGCTTCCCCTCCGCTTTGCAGTTCTCGAGTCAAGACAAAATCTTCCTGTGGATTATAATTGAAGAAAGAAACCGATGCCTTCATGTCGCTTCCCATCGTACACAGTGGAGTTTTACAAGCCTTCTGCTTGGTAGGACCAAAGACAGTTTTTGTCCTCTCACAGGGCGAGCTGAACTCAATGTAACACAAATGATTCCTCTCAAAAATTCCCGGTTTTCCCGAAATTCCAGTAAATCCATAATACCATTTTTCAATTAAAAATGTTACTGCTTCAACATTTCTCGACCGATTCGGAAAATTCCAACACCAACCATTTCAACTAATATAGATAATTAATTTTTTTTTTTAGCATTTTCAAAAACATTCCCGTTTTTCCTGAAATTTCCATGAAATTCCCAATAAATGAATGAGACATTTTTCAATGTTCCACAATCCCCACATTTTTCAACCAATTCAAACCATTCTACCTTCAACACATTCAACTCATCCTGGAAAATCAAACAACCATTTTTCCACGTTCAACAAATTTCCAGGAATTCCTGTTTTTTTCCAATTTTATCTCCACCCTTTTTTAGTACGATGACTCCTTTTCATATTGTTCAACCCATTTAAAACTGTTCCACTATCAAAACATTCCTCTTAGTCAGGACAAAAAAAACAAGTTGGTTTAAGGACTTGGAAAATTCCCGGTGTTCCCGAAATTCCGTAATACCATTTTTCAATTAAAAACTGTTACTACTTCAATATTTCATTACCGATTAAAAAAATTCCCTTGTACAGTGTTCCACCACGCTCTGACGAAAGATTGTACGCCTCCTCTTTTATTTGGACTTTCCCTGATTACATGGCAACAGCTGTTTCCAAGGGAAGGGGGTCGTAAACAGCCATCACCTTTGTTAACGAAACAGTTAAAAAAAAAGGTCGTAACATCCAAACTATTCTTACATTCATACTACATTCTGTCAGCATTTCAGTTCAACTTCAGCATTGGAGCATTCACATGTAGTTGACCTTTTATTATTTTAAACAACAGAATGGCTGTGAATCGGCCTCCTCTCTAATAATTTAAATGTGGTTCCGTACTTTCTTATGTCATGTGCCACTTTGCAGCACAAAAGGAGAAGCTTCCACAAGTCAAGCGATGTCTGTGACTGAACACTAACTTGTTTTTTTCTTCTTCATAGGTGCAGAGAGCCAGTCTGAGACAGTCAGTGAAGCCGCTTTTACACTTTGACATCATTATTTCCAGATTTGAAAAAGCCATTTCACAGAGGTAAGTATAGATCCAAGACTCAGGTTTACAAGGCCATTAAAAGTCACTTTGCTCTGATCTGGCTTTCTTCAGTTCTATGCCACTTTCAGATGAGTCGTTTCCATGACAACGCCGGTTTGTAAAGCAAGAACATATTGGAACTTCCCGTTACTACTCTGCTCACTCTATATAGTGTGTTGTAAAGGGTTTGAGACAAATGCTGCATGACATTTAAACGCACCAAAACCACCTTTACAGATATTTTGACGCTGTTGCTTGGCAACTCGATATTCCGATCCCTCCACAGATTGGCTAGGCTGATCCAAAATCTTGTTCTTGAGCCTCCTCTTTGTAGCCATATGTTTCTGTCATTGCCACACTCTAAGACGCATCTGTAGAGGTTGCCCTCTAGAGGGTTCCACGGACCACCACACACTGCCACGAGAGCCCGGATCAGGGGTACAACACTGTTTTATTTTCATAAAATAGTGCAAGTGTTTTACTTTACAGCAAAATGTATTTTCTGCATCTGTATCGCTCTCTTTGGCTCTCATTCCAGCTCCAACAACGTGTCTCGCTCCGGCTGCTGCTAATAAAGGCGGCAGGTGATTAGATAACAAGGTCCACCTGGGCCATCTACACAGCTGTCGCTGTCTTCAAGGCCGGTCATGGCGCACCCTGTTCCACGGCAGGCCCGCGGGCCACGCCCCCTCTCCACAGCATCCATGACCCATATACAGTGTTCTGGCTGAGACTAGAAGGTTCTCATCCGAGTCTCTCTTCATCAGTCCCGCAATGCGGTGAAGACGAGGGTGTTTTGGGGGTCATATTCAGTATTTCTCTGCTTTCAAACCCATTGAGTAAAGTTGATGCCAATGTGATTCATTTTGGCACCCATAGTGATCTCTATCTCACCAAGGTTTCTTGCTAATTTATAAGCTTCATTGGCACTAGGGTTGTACAGTATACCGATATTTGTATAGTACCGCGATACTAATGAATCGTATTCGGTACTATACCGCCTCTGAAAAGTACCGTTCCCCCAACCCTTCTTGCCTTTGTCGTCGTCACGCCGTGTCATTGCTGGTTTTACGAGCAGAGGAGCATGTTCGGCAGCGCACAAACACGGAGTACTTACAAGCAGACACTGTGTAGACTGAAAAGGGAGAATGGACGCATTTTGGCATAAAAACTAACGATAAAGGTGAAGCTGTAACACTGAACTTTAAGACATGGCTAGCTAGCTAGCGAGCGGCTAACGTCTGCAGTGTTTTAGCTACTTCTAAATCACTAATCCTGGCTTCCATGGCGACAAATAAAGTAAGTTTCTTACAAGTATCATCCCTGCAGGATGAGGTATAGCTAAACATGTTTCAATACACACTGTAGCTCACCGGTGTCAAAATGTAAACAAACCCCATGGGTGGATCTATACCTGGCATCCACTGTAATGATACCAAGTACAGGAGCGTATCCAGTCAATACTACTATGATAGTAACCTTCAAGTTATGTTTATAGCCTCACAAAAGGCTCTACCTGCAAATATACAGTCTGTTTACACTCAGAGATGGTCCACATGAACTCAGGGGTGTCCTGAAATTCAAACATAACATGGTGAATTCCACATTCAAGGCTCAAACATTATCTATAGCGGGGGGTGAAACTGCGGGACAATGTGAGCGAAGAAATTAAACTGTCTTCTAGCCTAAGAGTGTTGAACTTTGTGGTAAAAAAAAAATGTGTTGTTGGGAAACTATCAAAAACAAGACTAGTTGTTTGGACTATCCCAACTGTGGGACACAGGTGCAAAATAACTAACTGTGGAATAAGGGACATAACACACCAGACAAGGCTTCAGAAGACGAAAGATACCCAGGCAAGATGGAGCTAATCTCATGCTATTGACAAAGTGTTTTCCTGCATATGTTATTCTTGTTCTGAAATTGTCATGTGTCCATCAAATCTGCTGTTGAAACTTGGACTACATAACCAACATATATAACCAACATATAAATCAAATCAAATCAAATCAACTTTATTTATAAAGCACATTTAAAATTTACCACAGGGGTAGCCAAAGTGCTGTACAATGAGCAGGTTAAAAGATAAAACGAGTACCGAGCAAACACAACACAACACAAACAGAACATGATAAAAAATAAATAATTAAAATAGAATTAATAAAAACATAAAAACATAAAAACAGGATCACAGCAGGTGTATTATGGGGCGCCATTGCAGGATGGATATCACTCAGTGTTAAAAGCCATGGAATAAAAGTATGTTTTTAAGAGAGATTTAAAAACAGGAAGAGAGGAGGCTTGTCTAACACTCAGGGGTAGGTCGTTCCAGAGCTTGGGAGCAGCAACGGCGAAAGCTCTGTCACCTCTAAGCTTCAGCCTTGTGTCAGGGACCGTCAACAGCAGCTGATCGGCTGATCTTAAGGATCGGGAGGGGCAGTAAGGCTGAAGGAGGTCGGAGAGATAGGTTGGCGCGAGGTTGTTTAGACATTTAAAAACAAATAAAAGGAGTTTAAAATGTATTCGGTAACGCACAGGGAGCCAGTGAAGGGACGCTAAAATAGGGGTGATGTGCTCACGTCTGCGGGTCTGTGTTAGCAGACGAGCAGCAGAGTTCTGCACGAGCTGCAGGCGGGCGAGGGAGGCCTGGCTAATGCCAACATACAGGGCATTACAGTAATCAAATTGATTACTATAATATAAATTAATTAATATATAATATAATATAAATTGATTGTAAATTAGGGGCGGGTATTGATATAATCCAATAGAGTAGCTTTCAAGTTATGTTTATGGCCTCACAAAGGGCTCTACCTGCAAATATACAGAGTCCGTTTTCACTCAGAGGTGGTCCACATGAACTCAGGGGTGTCCTGAAATTCAAACATAACATGGTGAATTCCACATTCAAGGCTCAAACGTTATCTATAGTGGGAGTGAAACTGCGGGACAATGTGAGCGGAAAAATTAAACTGTCTTCTAGCCTAAGAGTGTTCAACTTTGCGGTAAAAAAAATGTGTTGTTGGGAAACTATCAAAAACAAGACTAGTTGTTTGGACTATCCCAGGGGTCGGCAACCCGCGGCTCCGGAGCCGCATGCGGCTCTTTGATTACTCTGATGCGGCTCAGCAGCTTACTTGCCGACCCTCCCCCATTTCCCGGGAGACTTCCGGATTTTAATGCCTCTCGCAGAAAACTCCCGGGATTAATATTCTCCGATTTTCACCCTTACAGTTATAATAAGGGCGTGCCATGATAGTGCAGCATTTGGCGCCTTCTACATCTGCATTAACAGCATCTGTATTAACAGCATCTGTATTAACAGCGTGCCAGCCCCTTGTTATGCAGTTTGCATCTTCTGCTCGCACACGTACGTGACAGCAATCATACTTGGTCAACAGCCACACAGGTTACTCTGACGGTGCTCATATAAAACAACTTTAACACTCTTACTAATAATGCGCTACACTTTGAACCAAAACCAAACAAGAATGACTAACACATTTCGGGAGAACATCTGCACCTTAACACAACATAAACACAACAGAACAAATACCCAGAATCCCATGCATCCCTGACTCTTCCAGGCTACATTATACACCCCTGCTACCACCAAATCCCCCCCCTCTGTGCGTCGGTTGAGGTGGGCGGGGTTTGCATGGGATTCTGGGTATTTGTCCTGTTCTGTTTATGTTGTGTTACGGTGCAGATGTTCTCCCGAAATGTGTTTGTCATTCTTGTTTGGTGTGGGTTCACAGTGTGGCGCATTATTAGTAAGAGTGTTAAAGTTTTTTTTTTTTTATACCGCCACCGTCAGTGTAACCTGTGTGGTTGTTGACCAAGTATGCCTTGCTGTTACCTACGTGAGCAAGCGGAAGCTCCATTCAACGTGTGGCTGATCAGGCACGCTGGTTGTAATAGGTGTTATATGCTCTACGATCACGGCACGCACGACGCTGACAATCGCCATTCATATAAAACCCGCGTGCCGCACCAGCAATCAAATTCCATATTAAGGTCTGGGCAGCGTGTCTGAGACCCCTGGTTTGGTTTATACATAGCACAAAGCAAAAAAAAAAACTTTTTATGCAGTTTTATTTCATGTTAAATTTCCCAAAAAATTTGTGGCTCCCATTGTTATCTTTAATTTGTGAAACTGGTCAAAATGGCTCTTTGACTGGACTATCCCAACTGTGGGACACAGGTGCAAAAGAAGTCACTGTGGAATAAGGGACACTACACACCAGACGAGGCTTCAGAAGACAAAAGATGGAGCTAATCTCATGGTCGCCCAATGCTAATCACAAAGTGTTTTCCGGCATATGTTATTCTTGTTCTGAAATTGTCATGTGTCCATCAAATCTGCTGTTGAAACTTGGACTATATAACCAAAATATAAGTTGATTGTAGGGGCACGACATGGATAAGCATTCTTGCTTTTTTCACGTATCCCTTTTCGGTGGGTGCCGTTGCATGCCTGTCAAATTAGTGTTGCTATACATGTCTGTGGGAATAAATAAACAAATTCATTCATTCATTCAGTTATTCATTCAACTCAATGTGGCCCGCAGGTCAAAAAGTTTGGGGACCCCTGCGGTAAACATTTCATGGTATTATGAACGTACCCGTAATTGTATTCCATATGCACTTACAGCAGAAACATTGTCAGGTTCAAACACTGATGACATCTATTAAACAAGACAAGAAGCAAGGAATTAAACAGAGACATAATTCAATTTAGGTCAATTGAGGAGAAGCGCGTAGATGTCGTCCCACGCTCTGACGAAAGATTGTATGCCTTCTTTTTTTTATTAGGACTCTCCCTGATTACATGGCAACGGCTGTTTCTAAGGGAGGGGGGTCGTAAACACCTATCGTCTTTGGTTACAAAACAGTTCAAAGAAAAGGAGCCTGGAGGGGAGTCAGGCCATGCCTCCTCTCCGCTTCGTATATCTCGGGTCAGGACACAATCTTCCTGTGGATTACAATAGAAGAAAGAAACCGACAGTGGAATTTTACAAGCCTTTTGATTGGTAAGATCAAAGACAGCTTCCGTCCTCTCGCAGGGCGAGCTGAACTCAATGTAACACAAATCATTCCTCTCAAAAATTCCCGGTTTTCCCAAAATTCCAGGAATTCCGTAATACCATTTCTCAATTAAAAATGTTACTACTTCAACATTTCTCGACCGATTTGGAAAATTCCAACACCAACCATTTCAACTAATTTAGATAATTCACTTTTTTTTTTTAGCATTTTCAAAAAAATTCCTGTTTTTCCTGAAATTTCCATGAAATTCCCAATTAAATGAATGAGACATATTTCAATGTTCCACAATTCCCACATTTTTCAACCAATTCAAACCATTCCACCTTCAACACATTCAACTTATCCTGGAAAATCAAACAACCATTTTTCCACGTTCAACAAATTTCCAGAAATTCCTTGTTTTTTTCCAATTTTATTTCCACCCTTTTTTAGTACGATGACTCCTTTCACATTGTTCAACCCATTTAAAACTGTTCCACTATCAAAACATTCCTCTTAGTCAGGACAAAAAAAACAAGTTGGTTTAAGGACTTGGAAAATTCCCGGTGTTCCCGAAATTCCATAATACCATTTTTCAATTAAAAACTGTTACTACTTCAACATTTCATGACCGATTAAAAAAATTCCCTTGTACAGTGTTCCACCACGCTCTGACGAAAGATTTTACACCTCCTCTTTTATTTGGACTTTCCCTGATTACATGGCAACAGTTGTTTCTAAGGGAAGGGGGTCGTAAACAGCCATCGCCTTTGTTAATGAAACAGTTCAAAGAAAAGGTCGTAAAACAGTTCAAAGAAAAGGAGCCTGGAGGGGAGTCAGGCCATGCCTCCTCTCCGCTTTGTATATCTCGGGTCAGGACAAAATCTTCCTGTGGATTACAATAGAAGAAAGAAACCGACAGTGGAGTTTTACAAGCCTTTTGATTGGTAAGATCAAAGACAGCTTCCGTCCTCTCGCAGGGCGAGCTGAACTCAATGTAACACAAATCATTCCTCTCAAAAATTCCCGGTTTTCCCAAAATTCCAGGAATTCCGTAATACCATTTCTCAATTAAAAATGTTACTACTTCAACATTTCTCGACCGATTTGGAAAATTCCAACACCAACCATTTCAACTAATTTAGATAATTCACTTTTTTTTTTTAGCATTTTCAAAAAAATTCCTGTTTTTCCTGAAATTTCCATGAAATTCCCAATTAAATGAATGAGACATTTTTCAATGTTACACAATTCCCACATTTTTCAACCAATTCAAACCATTCCACCTTCAACACATTCAACTTATCCTGGAAAATCAATCAACCATTTTTCCACGTTCAACAAATTTCCAGGAATTCCTGTTTTTTTCCAATTTTATTTCCGCCCTTTTTTAGTACAATGACTCCTTTCATATTGTTCAACCCATTTAAAACTGTTCCACTATCAAAACATTCCTCTTAGTCAGGACAAAAAAAACAAGTTGGTTTAAGGACTTGGAAAATTCCCGGTGTTCCCGAAATTCCGTAATACCATTTTTCAATTAAAAACTGTTACTACTTCAACATTTCATGACCGATTAAAAAAATTCCCTTGTACAGTGTTCCACCACGCTCTGACGAAAGATTGTACGCCTCCTCTTTTATTTGGACTTTCCCTGATTACATGGCAACAGCTGTTTCTAAGGGAAGGGGGTCGTAAACAGCCATCGCCTTTGTTAACGAAACAGTTCAAAGAAAAGGTCGTAAAACAGTTCAAAGAAAAGGTGCCTGGAGGGGAGTCAGGTCCTGCTTCCCCTCCGCTTTGCAGTTCTCGAGTAAAGACAAAATCTTCCTGTAGATTATAATTGAAGAAAGAAACCGATGCCTTCATGTCGCTTCCCATCGTACACAGTGGAGTTTTACAAGCCTTCTGCTTGGTAGGACCAAAGACAGTTTTTGTCCTCTCACAGGGCAAGCTGAACTCAATGTAGCACAAATCATTCCTCTCAAAAATTCCCGGTTTTCCCAAAATTCCAGGAATTCCGTAATACCATTTCTCAATTAAAAATGTTACTACTTCAACATTTCTCGACCAATTTGGAAAATTCCAACACCAACCATTTCAACTAATTTAGATAATTCACTTTTTTTTTAGCATTTTCAAAAAAAATCCCGTTTTTCCTGAAATTTCCATGAAATTCCCAATTAAATGAATGAGACATCTTTCAATGTTACACAATTCCTACATTTTTCAACCAATTCAAACCATTCCACCTTCAACACATTCAACTCATCCTGGAAAATCAAACAACCATTTTTCCACGTTCAACAAATTTCCAGGAATTCCTGTTTTTTTCCAATTTTATTTCCACCCTTTTTTAGTAAGATGACTCCTTTCATATTGTTCAACCCATTTCAAACTGTTCCACTATCAAAACATTCCTCTTAGTCAGGACAAAAAAAACAAGTTGGTTTAAGGACTTGGAAAATTCCCGGTGTTCCCGAAATTCCGTAATACCATTTTTCAATTAAAAACTGTTACTACTTCAACATTTCATGACCGATTAAAAAAATGTCCTTGTACAGTGTTCCACCACGCTCTGACGAAAGATTGTACGCCTCCTCTTTTATTTGGACTTTCCCCGATTACATGGCAACAGCTGTTTCTAAGGGAAGGGGGTCGTAAACAGCCATCGCCTTTGTTAAGGAAACAGTTCAAAGAAAAGGTCGTAAAACAGTTCAAAGAAAAGGAGCCTGGAGGGGAGTCAGGTCCTGCTTCCCCTCCGCTTTGCAGTTCTCGAGTAAAGACAAAATCTTCCTGTAGATTATAATTGAAGAAAGAAACCGATGCCTTCATGTCGCTTCCCATCGTACACAGTGGAGTTTTACAAGCCTTCTGCTTGGTAGGACCAAAGACAGTTTTTGTCCTCTCACAGGGCAAGCTGAACTCAATGTAACACAAATGATTCCTCTCAAAAATTCCCGGTTTTCCCGAAATTCCAGTAAATCCATAATACCATTTTTCAATTAAAAATGTTACTGCTTCAACATTTCTTGACCGATTCGGAAAATTCCAACACCAACCATTTCAACTAATATAGATAATTAATTTTTTTTTTTAGCATTTTCAAAAACATTCCCGTTTTTCCTGAAATTTCCATGAAATTCTCAATAAATGAATGAGACATTTTTCAATGTTCCACAATTCCCACATTTTTCAACCAATTCAAGCCATTCCACCTTCAACACATTCAACTCATCCTGGAAAATCAAACAACCATTTTTCCACGTTCAACAAATTTCCAGGAATTCCTGTTTTTTTCCAATTTTATTTCCACCCTTTTTTAGTACGATGACTCCTTTCATATTGTTCAACCCATTTAAAACGGTTCCACTATCAAAACATTCCTCTTAGTCAGGACAAAAAAAACAAGTTGGTTTAAGGACTTGGAAAATTCCCGGTGTTCCCGAAATTCCGTAATACCATTTTTCAATTAAAAACTGTTACTACTTCAACATTTCATGACCGATTAAAAAAATTCCCCTGTACAGTGTTCCACCACGCTCTGACGAAAGATTGTACGCCTCCTCTTTTATTTGGACTTTCCCTGATTACATGGCAACAACTGTTTCTAAGGGAAGGGGGTCGTAAACAGCCATCGCCTTTGTTAACGAAACAGTTCAATAAAAAGGTCGTAAAACAGTTCAAAGAAAAGGTGCCTGGAGGGGAGTCAGGTCCTGCTTCCCCTCCGCTTTGCAGTTCTCGAGTCAAGACAAAATCTTCCTTTTGTGATAACTTAGATACAATTATTCTGACAAACATTGTTGGAGATTTTTGGATGTTTTTTTAAAGGGCTTTTTCAGGCAAAATAGGTCAATCCCCAATTACCTGCATTCTTCATGCTACCTGTTTTTCACTCTTTAGAATGCACAAAAAAAAGAGAGAGCGTTGTCTCACATAAAGATTGTGAATGACAGGCAAAATACAATAAAAAGTGCAGAAAAAAAAACATTTCCCTGTTGTATATTATTAAAAGCAGTAATGCATTGCTTCTCAGCTGTCTTCTTACTGCTCTTTTCCGAGCTCCTCAAAAAAAAAAAAGACTCCTCTCGCGATCTTCACCTATTTGCATCGTCAATCTTGCTCTTTTGCCTGATGTGTTTATTTCATTCATTAAGTACTCTCAACAGCCCTGACTCACGCCTGCTTACTTAGAAGACTGGGTGCCATAAAGTGTGGCAGCAGATCAAAGATTAATGTGCTTCTGCATGTTCCCTCGAGGGAAAGTTCTTCCAAAAAGTTTCCTCATTAGGCCCTCTTTTCCCGGTGCCGTGTGCAGAGGCCAACAGAAGCAAGGCGCAGCAGTGGGAGGAGAAGCGGCAAGGTCGTTATCTACCATGTTGCTGCTCTCTGGACTTAAAAGAGGGATCGCTGTCACTTCTGCACGATCCAGATTGGATGTGGTCTTGACAGCCAAAGGAGCTGAAGGAGCACACTGATGCTCGGAGGTTCATTAAAAAAAGCAGTCTTCAATCTCTTCACACCTCATTAAACCTCCTCGTTTTGTTAACACAGCTTGTTTCCGACCTGATTTTACTCCTGTTGAAGAACAAAAACCCGATCTATACATGTATGTACAAGCAAGTTGCATACATCTCACCTTGGAAATCGTGTGCTTTCCAGTCTCACTCGCTCTCACCTTCATCTGTCAAAGTTTCATTGCATTCTTTTTTTCCCCCTCTTGCAGTTTTCCATGCAAGTGTTTCATTACTGCCTTGCTCTTTTTGTTCTCCTTTGTCCCGCACACCCATGGGTTGTTTACACCTCCCTTTAGGCAGTTTGCTTATTTAAGTCCTGACACTGCATAGAACAAGCAGACACAGACACACCCATAGCCAACATATTGGTTTTCTACACCAAATTCATCTACAAATTCATCTATTTGTTATTGTGTTAATGCTCCAAAGCATTCACACATATGGTTTTCTACACCAAATTTCATATATTTATTATCATTATTGTGTGAATGCTCCAATGCATTCACACATATGGTTTTCTACACCAAAATGCATCTATTTGTTATTGTGTGAATGCTCCAAAGCATTGAAACATATTATTTTCTACACCAAAATTCATCTATTTATTATTATTATTATTGTGTGAATGCTCCAAATCATTCTCACATATGGTTTTCTACACCAAAAATGCATCTATTTGTTATTGTGTGAATGCTTCAAAGCATTCACACATGGTTTTCTACACCAAATTTCATATATTTATTATTATTATTGTGTGAATGCTCCAATGCATTCACACATATGGTTTTCTACACCAAAATTATTCTATTTGTTATTGTGTGAATGCTCCAAAGCATTGAAACATATTGTTTTCTACACCAAAATTCATCTATTTATTATTATTATTATTGTGTGAATGCTCCAAATCATTCTCACATATGGTTTTATACACCAAAAATGCATCTATTTGTTATTGTGTGAATGCTCCAAAGCATTCACACATATTGTTTTCTACACCAAAATTAATCTGTTTATTATTATCATTGTGTGAATGCTCCAAAGCATTCACACATATGGTTTTCTACACCAAAATCCATCTATTTATAATAATAATAATAATTATTATGCTCCAAATACTTCACACATATGGTTTTCTACACCAAAATGCATATATGAATTATTATTATTATTATTATTATTATTATTATTATTATGCTTCAATATGTGTGAATGCTGCAAAGCATTCACACATATGGTTTTCTACACCACAATTCATCTATTTATCATTATTACTATTATGATTATTATGTTTCAAAGCATTCACACATATGGTTTTCTACACCAAAATGTATCTATTTATTATTAATATTGAGTTAATGCTCCAAAGCATTCACACATATGGTTTTCTACACCAAAATTCATCTATTTAATATTATTATTGTGTGAATGCTAAAAAGCATTTTCACATATGGTTTTCTACACCAAAATTCATCTATTTGTTATTGTGTTAATGCTCCAAATCATTCTCACATATGGTTTTCTACACCAAATTTCATACATTTATTATCATTATTGTGTGAATGCTCCAATGCATTCACACATATGGTTTTCTACACCAAAATTAATCTATTTATTATTATTATTATTGTGTGAATGCTCCAAATCATTCTCACATATGGTTTTATACACCAAAAATGCATCTATTTGTTATTGTGTGAATGCTCCAAAGCATTCACACATATTGTTTTCTACACCAAAATTAATCTGTTTATTATTATCATTGTGTGAATGCTCCAAAGCATTTACACATATGGTTTTCTACACCAAAATTCATCTAGTTATAATTACTATTATTATTATGCTCCAAATCATTCACACATATAGTTTTCTACACCAAAATGCATATATGTATTATTATTATTATTATTATTATTATTATTATTATTATTATGCTTCAATATGTGTGAATGCTGCAAAGCATTCACACATATGGTTTTCTACACCACAATTCATCTATTCATCATTATTACTATTATGATTATTATGCTTCAAAGCATACACACAAATGGTTTTCTACACCAAAATGTATCTATTTATTATTAATATTGAGTTAATGCTCCAAAGCATTCACACATATGGTTTTCTACACCAAAATTCATCTATTTATTATTATTATTGTGTGAATGCTAAAAAGCATTCTCACATATGGTTTTCTACACCAAAATGCATCTATTTGTTATTGTGTGAATGCTCCGAAGCATGCTCCAAAGCATTCACACATATGGTTTTCTACACCAACATTCATCTATTTTATTATTATTATTATTATCATTATTATTATTATTATGCTTCAAAATATTCACACATGTGGTTTTCTACACCAAAATTAATCTATTTTATTATTATTATTATTATTATTATTATTATTATGCTTCAAAGTATTCACACATATGGTTTTCTACACCAAAATTCATCTATTTATTATTAATATTGAGTAAATGCTCCAAAGCATTCTCACATATGGTTTTCTACACCAACATTAATCTATTTATTATTGTGTGAATGCTTTGGAGCATTCACACAAATAGTTTTCTACACCAAAATACATCTATTTATCATTTTTATTGTGTGAATGCTCCAAAGCATTCTCACATATGGTTTTCTACACCAAAATTCATCCAGATATTATTATTATTGTGTGAATACTAAAAAGCATTCTCACATATGGTTTTCTACACCAACATGCATCTATTTGTTATTGTGTGAATGCTCGGAAGTATGCTCCAAAGCATTCACACATATGGTTTTCTACACCAAAATTAATCTATTTTATTATTATTATTATTATTATTATTATCATTATTATTATTATTATTATTATGCTTCAAAATATTCACACATGTGGTTTTCTACACCAAAATTAATCTATTTTATTATTATTATTATTATTATTATTATTATTATGCTTCAAAGTATTCACACATATGGTTTTCTACACCAAAATTCATCTATTTATTATTAATATTGAGTAAATGCTCCAAAGCATTTACATATGCCCTGCGATGAGATGGCGACTTGTCCAGGGTGTACCCTGCCTTACGCCCGAATGCAGCTGAGATAGGCTCCAGCGACCCCCCGCAACCCCAAAAGGGACAAGCGGTAGAAAATGGATGGATGGATGGCATTCACACGTATGTTTTTTTTACACCAAAATTCATCTATGTATCATTATTATTATTATTATTATGCTTCAAAGCATTCACACATTTATGGTTTTCTACACCAAAACATATCTATTTATTATTATTATTGTGTGAATATTCCAAAGCATGCACACATATGGTTGTCTACACCAAAATTAATCTATTTGTTATTGTGTGAATGCATGCTCCATAGCATTCACACATATGGTTTTCTCCACCAAAATTCATCTATCTGTCATTATTATTATTATGATTCAAATCATTCATACATAGTATGGTTTTCTACACCAAAATTCAACTATTTATTATTAATATTGAGTAAATGCTCCAAAGCATTCACACATATGGTTTTCTACAGCAAAATTCATCTATGTTTCATTATTATTATTATTATTATTTTGCTTCAAAGCATTCACACATATGGTTTTCTACACCAAAATGCATATATTTAGTATTATTTTTGTGTGAATGCTCCAAATCATTCTCACATATGGTTTTCTACACCAAAATTCAACTATTTATTATTAATATTGAGTAAATGCTCCAAAGCATTCACACATATGGTTTTCTACAGCAAAATTCATCTATGTTTCATTATTATTATTATTATTATTTTGCTTCAAAGCATTCACACATATGGTTTTCTACACCAAAATGCATATATTTAGTATTATTTTTGTGTGAATGCTCCAAAGCATTCACACATATTGTTTTCTACACCAAAATTAATCTATTTATTATTATCATTGTGTGAATGCTCCAAAGCATTCACACATATGGTTTTCTACACCAAAATTCATCTATTTATAATTACTATTATTATTATGCTCCAAATCATTACACATATGGTTTTCTACACCAAAATGCATATATGTATTATTATTATTATTATTACTATTATTATTATTATTATTATTATTATTATTATTATTATTATTATTATTATGCGTCAATATGTGTGAATGCTGCAAAGCATTCACACATATGGTTTTCTACACCACAATTTATCTATTTATCATTATTACTATTATGATTATTATGCTTCAAAGCATTTACACATATGGTTTTCTACACCAAAATGTATCTATTTATTATTAATATTGAGTTAATGCTCCAAAACATTCACATATATGGTTTTCTACACCAAAATTCATCTATTTATTATTATTATTGTGTGAATGCTCCAAAGCATTCTCACATGTGGTTTTCTACACCAACATTCATCTAATTATTATTGTGTGAATGCTTTGGAGCATTCACACAAATAGTTTTCTACACCAAAATACATCTATTTATCATTTTTATTGTGTGAATGCTCCAAAGCATTCTCACATATGGTTTTCTACACCAAAATTCATCTAGATATTATTATTATTGTGTGAATGCTCAAAAGCATTCTCACATATGGTTTTCTACACCAAAATGCATCTATTTGTTATTGTGTGAATGCTCCGAAGCATGCTCCAAAGCATTCACACACATGGTTTTCTACACCAAAATTAATCTATTTTATTATTATTATTATTATTATTATTATCATTATTATTATTATTATTATTATTATTATTATTATTATTACTATTATTATGCTTCTAAATATTCACACATATGGTTTTCTACAGAAAAATGCATCTATTTTATTATTAATATTATTATTATTATTGTTATTATGCTTCAAAGCATTCACACATATGGTTTTCTACACCAAAATTCATCTATTTATTATTAATATTGAGTAAATGCTCCAAAGCGTTCACACATGCCCTGCGATGAGATGGCGACTTGTCCAGGGTGTACACCGCCTTCCGCCCGAATGCAGCTGAGATAGACTCCAGCAACCCCCCACGACCCCAAAAGGGACAAGCGGTAGAAAATGAATGGATGGATGGCATTTACACATATGGTTTTCTACACCAAAATTCATCCATGTATCATTATTAATATTATTATTATGCTTCAAAGCATTCACACATTTATGGTTTTCTACACCAAAATTCATCTATTTATTATTATTATTGTGAGAATGCTCCAAAGCATGCACACATATGGTTTTCTACACCAAAATTAATCTATTTGTTATTGTGTGAATGCATGCTCCAAAGCATTCACACATATGGTTTTCTACACCAAAATTTATTTATTTGTCATTATTATTATTATTATTATGCTTCAAATCATTCACACATAGTATGGTTTTCTACACCAAAATTCAACTATTTATTATTAATATTGAGTAAATGCTCCAAAGCATTCACACATATGGTTTTCTCCACCAAAATTCATCTTTATATCATTATTATTATTATTATTATTATTATGCTTCAAAGCATTCACACATTTATGGTTTTGTACACCAAAATTAATCTATTTATTTTTATTATTGTGTGAATGCTCCAAAGCATGCACACATATGGGTTTCTACACTAAAATTAATCTTTTTGTTATTGTGTGAATGCATGCTCCAAAGCATTCACACATATGGTTTTCTACACCAAAATCCACCTATTTGTTATTATTATTATTTTTATGCTTCAAATCATTCACACATAGTATGGTTTTCTACACCAAAATTCAACTATTTAGTATTAATATTGAGTAAATGCTCCAAAGCATTCACACATATGGTTTTATACACCACAATTCATCTATGTATCATTATTATTATTATTATTATGCTGCAAAGCATTCACACATTTATGGTTTTCTACACCAAAATTCATTTATTTATTATTATTATTGTGTGAATGCTCCAAAGCATGCACACATATGGTTTTCTACACCAAAATTAATCTATTTGTTATTGTGTGAATGCATGCTCCAAAACATTCACACATATGGTTTTCTACACCAAAATACATCTATTTGTCATTATTATTATTATTATTATTATTATTATTATGCTTCAAATCATTCACACATAGTATGGTTTTCTACACCAAAATTCAACTATTTATTATTAATATTGAGTAAATGCTCCAAAGCATTCACACATATGGTTATCTACACCAAAATGCATCTATGTATCATTATTATTATTATTATTATGCTTTAAAGCATTCACACATTTATGGTTTTCTACACCAAAATTCATCTATTTATTATTATTATTGTGTGCATGCTCCAAAGTATGCACACATATAGTTTTCTACACCAAAATTAATCTATTTGTTATTGAGTGAATGAATGCTCCAAGGCATTCACACATATGGTTTTTCTACACCAAAATTCATCTATGTATCATTATTATTATTATTATTATTATGCTTCAAAGCATTCACACATTTATGGTTTTCTACACCAAAATTAATCTATTTATTATTATTATTGTGTGAATGCTCCAAAACATTCTCACATATGGTTTTCTACAACAAAATTCATCTATTTATTATTATTATTGTGTGAATGCTTTGGATCATTCACATATATGGTTTTCTACACCAAAATTAATCTATTTATAATTATTATTATTGTGTGAATGCTCCAAAACATTCACACATATGGTTTTCTACACCAAAATCCATATATTTTATTATTATTATTATTATTATTGTGCTACAATGCTTTGGAGCATTCACACATATGATTTTGTACACCCAAATTCATCTATTTATCATTATTATCATTATTATAATTGGTTTTCCACACCAAAATTAATCTATTTATTAATAATATTGAGTAAATGCTCCAAAGCATTCACACATTTGGTTTTCTACACCAAAATTAATCTATTTATCATTATTATTATTTTTATTATGCTTTAAATCACTCACACATATGGTTTTCTACACCAAAATTAATCTATTTATTATTATTATTGTGTGAATGCTCCAAAGCCTTCTCACATATGGTTTTCTACACCAAAGTTCATATATGTATTATTGTACGAATGCTTCAAAGCATTCTCACATATGGTTTTCAACACCAAAATTCATCTATGTATTATTATTATTGTGTGAATGCTCCAAAGCATTCTCACATATGGTTTTTCAACTTATAATTCTTCTTCACCAGATTTTGGCGCGCTCTACCTTCCTCAGTTTTCACCCGATTCAAACTGTTCCAACATCAAACTGTTCAGCCTATTCGGGAAACGTGGGCTTTCCTTTGACAAATTCCAAAAATTCCCAGATTTTCCAGAATTCCAGGTGTTCCGGGACATTTTTCCCATTCAAAATGAATGGGACATTTTTCAAACTTTCACCATTTCCACATTACAGGTACTTTTTAGAGGCGGTATAGTACCGAATATGATTCATTAGTATCACAGTACTATACTAATACCGGTATACCGTACAAACCTAGTATATAGTAAGGAATTAAAACAAAATGTTGTATGACATTCTTGCAATAAAATTGCATTTTTGTTAATATATGTATATATATATATATATATATATATATATATATATATATATATATATATATATATATATATATTGTCTACCAATCTAAGGTAATACGCAAGGACATTAACACATCCGACACATATGTAGGATTAACCGAGGGAGAATTCAAAACCAGATGGAACAATCACAAGGCTTCTTTCAGGAACAAAAACCTGCGAAATACCACAGAACTCAGCAAACACATTTGGGACCTCAAAGACAATAATGTTGAATATTCAATAACATGGCAAATTCTTGCATCCAGTACACCTTACAATAGTGGTAATAAAAGATGCAACCTATGCTTGAAAGAGAAACTGTTTATTATTTACCGTCCAGACCTGTCATCCCTCAACAAGCGCAGCGAAATTGTAACAACATGCCGCCATAGACGGAAACACCTCCTAGGTAACACATGAGCCAATCACCACGCCCCTAGGCCAGCCTGTACCCACCCACTCTGTGCCCTATATAAACCATGGTATGCGAATGCTCCCATTAAAATCTCCTGATGATTGAGGGTACCCCCCCTCATGAAACAGGCCTGTAGAGATGAAATAGTCTTGTGATTTTTTTCCCCACACATACATATATATATATATATATATATATATATATATATATATATATATATATATATATATATATATATATATATATATATATATATATATATATATATATATATATATATATATATATATATTTAAGTTAATTGTAGTTATGCCAGTAAGTCATTTACTGTGATTAAATCATGATTAATTACAACTTTAAAAGTGTGAAAAATCTGATTTTGAAAAATAACCATTTGACAGCACCAATGTAGAGATGCTGTTTATGTAAAGCATCCACAAGAAATGCAACTGCATACTCTTTGTTGGTGAATTATTTAAGATGTGCTCAGCGGTACTGTAGCGCCGTTCATCTGCTAAGATATTACAACTTCTAGTCGGCATGCATTTTCCATACAACCCCTTGTGAGAGAAAGCAACAGAGAAGCTTATTACTTCAGCCCAAGAGTTCCCGAGTTCCTTGGTTGAATAATGAGGCTATTATGGAGATATCCACCACTAAGGCTGGACCCGTCTCAGGTCCCTGTGCTGAGGTAAATGCCAAAGGTGCTATCTCCAGCCATAAAAGAATACAATAGCATCCATATACAGTATCTCATGGCTGGGGACCTTTTTAAATACATTTAGCACGTTTTCTTTTTTTTTTTAATATTGTAAACAGACACAGGTGTGACTCATCAGTACTCGGCAGACAACTAAATGAAATATTGATGTGCTGTGGTTTGGAGAGAAGCTTCATTTTGATCCAGCTGGATCCGGCAGACTTAGAGAATTGAGTCTCGAATGCATTCTCATGGAGTCATTTTTTTCTCAAAAAGTCTGTATGTGTTGGCAGATGGCGGCCGAAGTTTTGGAAAAATTTACGTCTCACGCCTTGGTCTCTCCATTTTTTTTTGATTACTCTCGTTTGCAAGATGAAGAAATTGCAGGCCCATGCTCGTGTCTCTTGAGAATTTGCACCTCGTTATCTAAGAAGCTGCTTACGCTCCACTGCTTAGCTCATTACGGACGGCAGAGCAGGAAGAGAGACACACACAAGAGTGACATAGATGTATTCTGCATGGTCTACAGCAGGGGTGTCAAACTCCCGAGTGGGCCGGACTGGTAAAATCACGGCACGATAACTTAAAAATAAAGACAACTTCAGATTGTGTTCTTTGTTTAAAAATAGAACAAGCACATTCTGAAAATGTACAAATCATAATATTGTTGTTGTTTTTTTTTTTACACTTACATGTTGTGGTTAATAGTATTCTATCTTTATTTGCCGTTACACAGGAGTCTAGCGTGCAGTTTTAACGAGATTTTTAATGCTCATATGTTTTCAACAAAGTTTCCTCCAGAGTTTTCAGTCCCAACAATCCTCCCCCGTCTCTGTTCCCGGCCGCCTACTGTTAAAGACAACAGATGATTAGATTAACACGTACCACCTGTGCAATCTAATTATCTGCCAGCTGTGTCTCGCCGTCAGCACATGCCACGCCCCCCCGTCTGATGGCGCTCTGTTTTCAGCACCATGGACAGAGGCGGTGCCCTTTGCTCCTGCAAGCGCGCTGATCACACTCTCTCTCCCCAGTCGTTATTTATAGTTTCTGAATAAATGATCAGTCAACTCATTAGTGTTAATTTTCAATCTATCAAGATAAAAAAAAAAAAAAAATATGTAGTTATGTAGTTTGCTCATTGCTCATATTCCTGCACTAACATCATATGTTTTTTTTTTGTTTTGTTTTTTACATATTTAGCATAATCTACAAAGATACAAAGAATTGCTATTGCGACATCTAGTGGACACATTTAGTACAGCAGTTTATTTAATTCACAAATTTCAAATTAGCAAACTCATCCCGTGGGCCGGATACAATCTGTCGTTTGACACCCCTGGTCTACAGTTTTCGGAAAAAGTGAACATTTGTATGATCCAGTATGTCTTCCTTAACTATCCACTGTCTAATCTTGAAACCAGGCCTGGGATTTTGTCATTTTAGGGCCAAGGCCAATTGGTCTTTGGTGCAACAACTGCATTATTTTTAGGGGAACTTATGTCACGGCCCGGGCGCACACCAGCGTGCATCCATCTGGGCGGTGCACCGGCGCGCGCCACTCCGGCTGCAGCAAGCGGCGGCATTCAATCACCAATCAGCAATCTACACACCTGTCGCTGATGAGCTCTCCTGCCACCTACTCAGTGGCCTAGTAGTTAGAGTGTCCGCCATGAGATCGGTAGGTTGTGAGTTCAAACCCGGGCCGTGGTTAGAGTGTCCACCCTGAGATCGGTAGGTTGTGAGTTCAAACCCTGGCTGAGTCATACCAAAGACTATAAAAATGGGACCCATTACCTCCCTGCTTGGCACTCAGCATCAAGAGTTGGAATTGGGGGTTAAATCACCAAAAATAATTCCTGGGCGCGGCCACCGGGTGATAGGTCAAATGCAGAGAATAATTTCGGCACACCTAGTGTGTGTGTGACAATCATTGGTACTTTAACTTTAACTTCTTAAGCCAGCGCAGCCAGCTATCCTGGGCCAGAACGTAGCGACCTGTCCTGTACAGTAAGCCGAAACCTATCAAGTTGTATGCACTCTTTCTCTCTCTGTGTTTTCTCCCCCTCCGTGTCCATTTGTCTCGTGCTACTCCTTGTCGCCTCCTAGCAGCCTACTTTCGTTCCCACGTCACGAGCTGTGTGCCTCGTCTCCCCGTGTTCCCTCTGGTTCCCTGGCAGCATCTTGGATCTCAACCTCCCGCCTGGACACGGACTTGGACGCCTCGGTATTGCCCCTGACTTCCTGCCAGGCCTCCGAGCTTGTATTGGCCGCCCCCTTGGACTTCTGCACCTTGCTCAACACTTCCGGGTTACACTCTTCAGTTAATATCCACACATAGTCACACACATACACATTTGGATTAGTTTCGCACTCCTTACTTTTGTAAATATATATATAAATAATAAATAGAGTTAAAACGGCGTCCCTCCTGTCTGTGCCGTCTTCTTCCCCTGTACACAAGTAACAACGTATTTTATAATAAATTATTAATCTGGGCTCTACTATTTGCAAGACATTCTGTTGGCAGTATCAGAATAAGTTTAATTTGCCAAGTACGTTTAACACACAATTAATTCGACTTAGTACTGTGCTCAAAGCAAGAAACAAATAAAAACGCCAACTTTGCAGTGGGAAG
Organism: Nerophis lumbriciformis; assembly: GCF_033978685.3. Lineage (NCBI taxonomy): Eukaryota > Metazoa > Chordata > Actinopteri > Syngnathiformes > Syngnathidae > Nerophis > Nerophis lumbriciformis. Next base: position 38,943,066 of record NC_084561.2, on the reverse strand, counting down.
ACTAAAAATGTTTTATACATACATTCCGCCAAGTAAGCCTCAGCCTTCCCGGTAAGGTCTATTCAGGTGTACTGGAGAGGAGGCTACGCCGGATAGTCGAACCTCGGATTCAGGAGAAACAGTGTGGTTTTTGTCCTGGTCGTGGAACTGTGGACCAGCGCTATACTCTCGGCAGAGTCCTTGAGGGTGCATGGGAGTTTGCCCAACCAGTCTACATGTGCTTTGTGGACTTGGAGAAGGCATTCAACCGTGTCCCTCGGGAAGTCCTGTGGGGAGTGTTCAGAGAGTATGGGGTAACGGATTGTCTTATTGTGGCGGTTCGCTCCCAGTGTCGGAACTTGGTCCGCATTGCCCGCAGTAAGTCGGACCAGATTCCAGTGAGGGTTGGACTCCGCCAGGGCTGCCTTTTGTCACCGATTCTGTTCATAACCTTTATGGACAGAATTTCTAGGCGCAGTCAGGGCGTTGAGGGTATCTGGTTTGGTGGCTGCAGGATTAGGTCTCTGCTTTTTGCAGATGATGTGGTCCTGATGGCTTCATCTGGCCAAGATCTTCAGCTCTCACTGGATCGGTTCGCAGCCGAATGTGAAGCGACTGGGATGGGAATCAGCACCTCCAAGTCCGAGTCCATGGTTCTCGCCCGGAAAAGGGTGGAGTGCCATCTCCGGGTTGGGGAGGAGACCCTGCCCCAAGTGGAGGAGTTCAAGTACCTCGGAGTCTTGTTTACGAGTGAGGGAAGAGTGGATGGTGAGATCGACAGGCGGATCGGTGCGGCGTCTTCAGTAATGCGGACGCTGTATCGATCCGTTGTGGTGAAGAAGGAGCTGAGCCGGAGGGCAAAGCTCTCGATTTACCGGTCGATCTACGTTCTCATCCTCACCTATGTTCATGAGCTTTGGGTCATGACCGAAAGGACAAGATCACGGTTACAAGCGGCCGAAATTAGTATCCTCCGCCGGGTGGAGGGGCTCTCCCTTAGAGAAGCTCTATCATCCGGGAGGAGCTCAAAGTAAAGCCGCTGCTCCTCCACATCGAGAGGAGCCAAATGAGGTGGTTCGGGCATCTGGTCAGGATGCCACCCAAACGCCTCCCTAGGGAGGTGCTTCGGGCACGTCCGACCGGTAGGAGGCCACGGGGAAGACCCAGGACACGTTGGGAAGACGATGTCTCCCGGCTGGCCTGGGAACGCCTCGGGATCCCCCGGGAGGAGCTGGACGAAGTGGCTGGGGAGAGGGAAGTCTGGGCTTCCCTGCTTTGGCTGCTGCCCCCGCGACCCGACCTCGGATAAGTGGAGGAAGATGGATGGATGGATGGAGTCCGCCAAGTACACTATATATAGATATATGTGTATTTTTTTTGTGCAAAGTTAATATTTTCCCTAAAACAGGATCAGTGGGCATAAAAGATAAATGGCACATGAAGCTTGAGCAATTTCAAAACCCTGTGAAGGGGAAACAAAATGCAATTTGATTCCTATTTTTTTCCTATTACCAAATAATGGGACCAAGCATTTCCAGAAAAGTCTTGCAATATGTCATTTTGGCATTTAGATAATTGTTTTCTGTGATTAAAAATAAATAAAGACATTTTCCTTTATCCCTCCAAAAAGGGAACACTTTAGGCAATCAGTAAAAACAAAACAGCCACTTCCGTAAAAATAATGTGTGAAAGTGCAACGTTTACATGTGCTCATTAGGGCTGTGTTCGACTTAAGATGTCATACTTTAATCTGATTGGTTGGATTTTGCCCGAAAAATCTGCAATCACAGTTTTTGTGGTTGTTTTTGAGAAGCATGGTTAATAAAGATCCCCACAAATAAACTCACTTGCGACTTTTACAACCTCAAAGAGAAAGGCGAAAACACTCAGATGAACAAATCAACAGGGTATACAGTCGTGGTCAAAAGTTGACATACACTTGTAAAGAACATAATGTCATGGCTGTCTTGAGTTCCCAATCATTTCTACAACTCTTAGTTTTTTGTGATAGAGTGATTGGAGCACATACTTGCTGGTCACAAAAAACATTCATGAAGTTTGCTTCTTTTATGAATTTATTATGAAAATGTGAGCAAATGTGCTGGGTCAAAAGTATACATACAGCAATGTTAATATTTGCTTACATGTCCCTTGGCAAGTTTCATTGCAATAAGGCGCTTTTGGTAGCCATCCACAAGCTTCTGCTTGAATTTTTGACCACTCCTCTTGACAAAATTGGTGCAGTTCAGCTAAATGTGTTGGTTTTCTGACATGGACTTGTTTCTTCAGCATTGTCCACACGTTTTAAGTCAGGACTTTGGGAAGGCCATTCTAAAACCTTCATTCTAGCCTGATGTAGCCATTCATTTACCACTTTTGATGTGTCTTTGGGGTCATTGTCCTGTTGGAACACCCAACTGCGCCCAAGACCCAACCTCCGGGCTGATGATTTTAGGTTTGTCACGTGCGGGGGGGTCACAGCTTGTTTCCCCGGGATACAAACAGACCACTCCGGACAGGACGTGCAGGTAGGAACATGATTTATTCTCAAAAACTTGAACAAGTGCCAAAACAGAAAACAAGCTGACGGAACAACGTGCCGATCGCACTCGAAGCTAAGGCTACCACTTAGTCTAGGCCAGGGGTCGGCAACCTTTACCAGTCAAAGAGCCATTTCGACCAGTTTCACAAATTATAGAAAACAATGGGAGCCGCAAATTTTTTTGAAATTTTAGATGAAATAACACTGCATACAAAGTTTTTTTTTTTGCTTTGTGCAAACCAGGGGTCTCAGACACGCTGCCCACACCTTTAATGGAATTTTTAAGCTGGTGCGGCACGCGGGTTTTAAATGAATAACGGTTGTCAGCGTCACGCGTGTCGTGATGATACAGCATATAGCGCCCACTACAACCAGCGTGCCTGATCAGCCACATGTTGAATGGGGCTACCGCATGCTCACGGAGGCGACAGCAAGGCATACTTACTCAACAACCACACATGTTACACTGACGGTGGCGGTATAAAAAAAACTTTAACACTCTTACTAATAATGCGCCACACTGTGAACCCACACCAAACAAGAATGACAAACACATTTCGGGAGAACATCTGCACCGTAACACAACATAAACACAACAGGACAAATACCCAGAATCCCATGCAGCCCTAACTCTTCCGGGCTACATTATACACCCCCGCTACCAAACCCCGCCCACCTCAACCGACGCACAGAGAGAGGCGAGAGTTGGGGTTGATGTGTGAGGGAGCAGGCTTGGGGTGGGGGCGGGGTTTGGTGGTAGCAGGGGTGTATAATGTAGCCCGGAAGAGTCAGGGCTGCTTGGGATTCTGGGTGTTTGTTGTGTTGTGTTTATGTTGTGTTAAGGTGCAGATGTTCTCCCGAAATGTGTTTGTCATTCTTGTTTGGTTTTGGTTCAAAGTGTGGCGCATTATTAGTAAGAGTGTTAAAGTTGTTTTAAATGGTCACCGTCAGTGTAACCTGTGTGGCTGTTGACCAAGTATGCCTTGCTGTCACGTACGTGTGCAAGCAGAAGATGTATATTGTATAACAAGTGTTGGGCTGGCACGCTGTTAATACAGCTTGTAGAGGGCGCCAAATGTTGTACCATCATGGCACGCCCTTATTATAGCTGTAAGGGTGAAAATCGGTGAATATTAATCCCGGGAGTTTTCTGCGAGAGGTACTGAAATCCGAAAGTCTCACGGGAAAATTGGGAGGTTCAGCAAGTAAGCTGCTGAGCCGCATCAGAGTGATCAAAGAGCCGCATGCGGCTCCGGAGCCGCGGGTTGCCGACCCCTGGTCTAGGCAAAAGACAAGGAATACTCACGTAACTTGTTGCATGAAGCAAACAATGAAGCCAGCCCGACTGACCGGCAAAGGCAGGCTTAAATAATCCCTCTGATTAGTGCTCAGAAAACAGGTGAGCGTCCCGAGCACCAATCAGAGACAGGTGGAAACAATAAGCACCCATGGTAATTAAAAACAAACAAGGGTGCACAAAAACAGGAACTAAGGGAGTCCAAAACTAACAGAATATAACAAAAATATGATCATGACAAGGTTGTCCTGATGAATTTGTGGGTAATCCTCCTTTTTCATTGTTCCATTTAAAGCACCAGTTCCATTGGCAGCAAAACAGGCCCAGAGCATAATACTACCACCACCATGCTTGACGGTAGACATGGTGTTCCTGGGATTAAAGGCCTTACCTTTTCTCCTCCAAACATATTGCTGGGTATTGTGGCCAAACAGCTCAATTTTTGTTTCCTCTGACCACAGAATTTTCCTCCAGAAAGTCTTATCTTTGTCCATGTGATGGAACCAAACTTCATGAATGTTTTTCGTGACCAACAAGTATGTACTCCAATCATTCTATCATAAAACAATAAGAGTTGTAGAAATGATTGGAAACTCAAGACAGCCATGACATTCTGTTCTTTACAAGTGTATGTACACTGTTGATCGCGAATGTATAGTGGATGTTTTAGTGAGCTGCTCAGATTGATGCTGCCGGGGTCGGTCGCTCTGCGGAGCGCCGAGAAGTCGATTGAACTTGACTATTATGGAAGTAAGTGGAAGTCGTAACAAGGTTTCCACAGGTGACCCTGCGGAAGGATCATTATCATTGCCAGAGGGGATCATTAAGAAAGACAAGACCAAGTAGAGGAGCGCATCTAGTCAATACTATTATGATTATATCGATATTTTTTAGCATCACATAATATATTTTCGTTTTTAAATTAATATTATGTTTATAAACTCAGAAAATGTGTCCCCAGACGCATGAGGACTTTGAATATGACCAATGTATGATCCTGTAACTACTTGGTATCGGATGGATACCTACATTTGTGGTATCACCCAAAACTAATGTAAAGCATCCAAACAACAGAAGAATAAGTGATTATTACATTTTAACAGAAGTGTAGATAGAACATGTTACAAGAGAAAGTAAGCAGATATTAACAGTAAATGAACAAGTGAATTAATAAGTCATTTCCTACCACATGTCCTTAATAATGTTGACAAATGAATAGAAAATGACACAATATGTTACTGCATATGTCAGCAGACTAATTAGGACCCTTTGTTTGTTTACTTACTACTAAAAGACAAGTTGTCTTGTATGTTCACTATTTTATTTAAGCACAATGTTGCAATAATAAACATATGTTTAATGTACCCTAAGATCTGTTGTTAAAATAAAGCCAATAATGCAATTTTTGTGGTCCCCTTTATTTATTAGAAAGGTACCGAAAAGTGTTGAAATACATTTTGGTACCGGTACCAAAATAATGATTTCGGGACAACACTACAGCAGCGTTTGATAAGTCGTCGATTTAACCCTAAAAAGTAAACACACATACTCCCATACTTAATAACTGTCTATGCATAGATACGATGGCTGTATAAGAGAGGGGACGTTAAGACTAGTTGTGTATGAGAGACAGCTGCAGGAGTCAGATAGTCAAATTGAAATTGATACCTCCCACACTGTTTTCTCACAGGCCTCCACAGCGACTGAACCCAGGGTTGCCCTGTTTTTTTGTATGTCTTTGATTTTCCAAGATTAAATCATGTTCCTACCTGCACGCCTTGTCCGGAGAAGTCCATCTGCATCCCGGGACAACAAACCCTGCAGAAAGATGCAACCCCCCACACGTGACATGTAAAGTTTTAGTAAAACTTGGTAGTATTGCTATTCTGTCTTGGTGGTCCTTCTTTCTCAACATATATGTCATCCGAAAGAACTTGGGATTGACCAGTGTGTTTTATTCCCTGAGAGGAAGACTGGTCGGACGCAACAACACCCACATTCACACACTCGGGCCAATTTAGTGTTGCCAACCTATCCAACCTATGTCTTTGGAGGTGGTAGGAAACCGAAGAACCCACACAGTCATGGGGAAAACATGCAAACTCCACACAGAAAAACCCCGAGCCCGGGGATCTAACCCAGGAACTTCTTATTGTGAGGCACCAGCACTAACCCATGTGGTACCAAGCTGTGTTGGCAGAATTTGTAGAATTAATTGATGATATCAATAATAATATTAATAATAATAATAATAATAACTGTCAGAATAATTGTATCTAAGTTATCACAAAACGTTGTGTTTCAATGAGTTCCCTGCGAGCAGACAAAAGCTGTCTTTGATCTTACCAATCAAAAGGGTTGTAAAACTCCACTGTGTAGGATGGGGAGCGACATGAGGGTGTGGGATTATTTGATGTATTGTAATTCACAGGAAGATTTTGTCTTGACCCGAGATCTACAAAGCGGAGAGGAAGCAGGACCTGACTCCCCGCCAGGCACCTTTTCTTTGAACTGTTCTGTGACCGAGGGCAACGGCTGTTTATGACCTTTTCTTTGAACCAACCTTTTCTTTGAACTGTTTTACGACCTTTTCTTTGAGCTGTTTTGTAACAAAGGCGATGGCTGTTTATGACCCCCCTCCCTTAGAAACAGCTGTTGCCATTTAATCAGGGAAAGTCCAAATAAAAGAGTTGGCGTACAATCTTTCGTCAAAGCGTGGTGGAGACTGTGCAAGACTACAGCCCAGACGTTTCTCCTCATTGAGCCAAAAAATTTTCTGTCTCTGTTTAATTCCTTGCTTCTTGTCTTGTTTAATATATGTAATTTTTTTTAAATTTTCCTGAGGGAACTCTCCTGAAGGATTTAATAAAGTACTATCTATCTATCTATCAGTGTTTGAACCTGACAATAAAAATAATATATTTTGTTAAGCACTTTACATTTCAGAAAAATCCTAAGGTTTGCCAACTCTTAAGTGTTGGCAAACACTTAAGTAATACATGTTAGAAAATAATATACATAAGGCCACATGAAAATTCTAAAAAAGCCAAAACAAACTTAAATTTAAAACAGTTGTTTTCCCAACATGGTGATGCTACCACCATGTTAGACAGTTAGTATTGTGTTCTCAGGTTTGAAAGGCTGACCTTAAGCTACCTAAGTAGCTCCTTCAGTATTAGACTGTTACATCTACAGTGCAAGAAGACGCGCTACCACAATTCCGTTCGACCCACAGCCATACCACTTTACAATGCACCTATGTGACCACTGTGAAGTTTTGTTATTGTGTGAATTAAGGATGTTAGTCTTTGTTTGTTTTTGTATTTTATCTTATACCGATACATATTAGTGAGCAGTATGTAGTATTTATTACTATTTATGTTTGTTTTTCATTACACTTTACTTCTGTAAATAAAAAACCTGCACTGTAATAACATAATGTCCCCCATTGTGGGATAAATAACAGTCTATCTATTTTAAATATGCACTAATATGGCTAAAAACCTTAATAAAAAAATGTGCGCTGTCTGACCTTAAAACCTTTTTTTTCCGGGAGGGGTCTGGCTTCTCCGTGTGGGGAACTGCAAATTAAAGTCGAGTTAAATGCTTTCTTGGACGACACCTTCTTCGCTTGAGTGTGGACAGTCCAAACAAAATAAAATGTTATGGTGCCAATAAGACACTATTAGCTGCAGTCCATCACGGTCACTAATGAGATGTTTTATAGTGCCTGGCCTTGTCAGTTTAAAAGGACAAAGTGCTTATTATACTATTTTGGTCGCACCACACACACACACACACACACACACACACACACACACACACACACACACACACACACACACACACACATAGTGTATACTGTATATACAAATCCCAAAACCAGAGAAGTTGGCACGTTGTGTAAATGGTAAATAAAAACAGGATGCAATGATTTGCAAATCCTTTTCAACTTATATTCAATTGAATAGACTGCAAAGACAACATATTTAATGTTCAAACTGAGAAACTTTTTTGTTGTTGTTGCAAATAATCATTAACTTAGAATTTAATGGCAGCAACACATTTCAAAAAAGTTGGCACAGGGGCATTTTTACCACTGTGTTACATGGCCTTTCCTTTTAACAACACTCAGTAACAATTGGGAACTGAAGAGACCATTTGTTAAGCTTTTCAGGTGGAATTATTTCCCATTCTTGCTTGATGTACAGCTTAAGTTGTTAAGTCGCTTCATAATGTGCCACACATTGTCAATGGGAGACAGTTCTGGACTACAGGCAGGCCAGTCTAGTACCCGCACTCTTTGAAAATGAAGCCACGTTGTTGTAACACGTGGCTTGGCATTGTCTTGCTGAAATAAGCAGGGGCGTCCATGATAACGTTGCTTGGATGGCAACATAAGTTGCTCCAAAACCTGTATGTACCTTTCAGCATTAATGGCGCCTTCACAGATGTGTAAGTTACCCATGCCTTGGGCACTAACACACCCCCATACCATCACAGATGCTGGTTTTTCAACTTTGTGCCTATAACAATCCAAATGGTTATTTTCCTCTTTGTTCCGGAGGACACCACGTCCACAGTTTCCAAAAACAATTTGAAATGTTGACTCCTCAGACCACAGAACACTTTTCCACTTTGCATCAGTCCATTTTAGATGAGCTCGGGCCCAGCAAAGCGTTTCTGGGTGTTGTTGATAAATGGCTTTGGCTTTGCATAGGAGAGTTTTAACTTGCACTTAAAGATGTAGCGACAAACTGTAGTCACTGACAGTGGTTTTCTGAAGTGTTCCTGAGCCCATGTGGTGATATCCTTTACACACCGATGTCGCTTTTTGATGCAGTACCGCCTGAGGGATCCAAGGTCCGTAATATCATCGCTTACGTGCAGTGGTTTCTCCAGATTCTCCGAACCTTTTGACAATATTACGGCCCGTGGATGGTGAAATCCCTAAATTCCTTGCAATAGCTGGTTGAGAAATGTTGTTCTCAAACTGTTCGACAATTCGCTCACGCATTTGTTCACAAAGTGGTGACCCTCGCCCCAATCCTTGGCACACACCTGTTCCCAATTAGCCTGTTCACCTGTGGGATGTTCCAGATAAGTGTTTGATGAGCATTCCTCAACTTTCTCAGTCTTTTTTGCCACTTTTGCCAGCTTTTTTGAAACACGTTGCAGGCATCAAATTCCAAATGAGCTAATATTTGCAAAAAATAACAAAGTTTTTCAGTTTGAACGTTAAGTATCTTGTCTTTGCAGTCTATTCAATTGAATATAGGTTGAAAAGGATTTGCAAATCATTGTATTCTGTTTTTATTTACCATTTACACAATGTGACAACTTCACTGGTTTTGGATATATATATATATACATATATATATATATATATATATATATACATATATATATATATATATATATATATATATTAGAGATGCGCGGTTTGCGGACACAACCGCGGAGTCCGCGGATTATCCGCGGATCGGGCGGATGAAATTAAAAACAATAAGATTTTATCCGCTCGCGGGTCGGGTCGGGCGGATTAATTAGATATTTTTTTTATTTTTTTTATTTTTTTGCGGGTGGCAGTTAAACCAATTCGGAAATATATATACATAGTTAAATGTTGTTACCCACATACGAAAAACGAGCAGGCACCTGCTGCATATGCCACAACAGAAGAAAAAAAAAGAAAAGAGATGGACACTTTTACGGAGCGGAGAAGGGACGCCTCGCCGGGGTCCGGGACCGAGGCCCCTTCCCCCGAGAGGGCCCCACCGGGAGCCGTAGCTGAGGCGATCCGCGAGAAGGGCCCGACGCACGTCCAGGGTCACTACCGCGCCCACCGCACCGACACCCCGCCTCGTCCGCTTTCGCAGTGCGCTCACGAAAGGGGTGGGGCTCACCCTGGTTGATATAGAGAGCAGGACGGTGGCCATGGAATTTCATTTAAGGTTTGTGATAAACCATCAAACTCATTCGTTAAAAGGACTCTATAGTAATATAAAGCAAATTATTCTGAACATTATCATGCAAGAAAAGTTTATTTTTGGGATCGCGATCACCGCGTAATGATTTTTAAAGGTTGCATTACATTATTAACTGTCCCATGTGATCAGCCAGTGCGATTGGAAGTCCATGCTCAATTATTGCCTCCGTAAATAAAACTTCGGCATTTATCACATCCAAAGAATCTGTTTGGGCGACGAAAAACGTTGAAAGTTTTCCACTTGTATCGCTAGCAACGGCATTAGACTTGTGTTTTTTTGTCCCAACGTGGTCTTTTACATCGCTAATTCCTCCGTGTCCGATCGAAAAATCTTGTCTGCACAAAGTGCAATTCGCGTAGTTTTCACCCTTTTTTTTTTTTTTTTAATTAATATTAGATATATAACAACGGGCGGATGGTGGGCGGGTGCAGTTCTGATCAAACGTTACATCGGGTGGATGGCGGATGGTTGACGACTTTCTGACGCGGTTGCGGATGAAATAAATTGCCTATCCGCGCATCTCTAATATATATATATATATATATATATATATATATATATATATATATATATATTTACATATATATATATGTCTTAATAAGGTTATCCAAAAAAATAGTGCTTGATACCGTAGTAGAGCGCAATATATGTATGTGTGGGAAAAAAAATCACAAGACTATTTCATCTCTACAGGCCTGTTTCATGAGGGGGGGTACCCTCAATCGTCAGGAGATTTTAAAATGAAAATCTCCTGACAATTTACAGGTGTATATATATATATATATATTTACAGGTATATATATATATATATATTTACAGGTGTATATATATATATATATATATATATATATATATATATATATATATATATATATATATATATATATATATATATATATATATATATATATATATGTCTTAATAAGGTTATCCAAAAAATAGTGCTCGATACCGTAGTAGAGCGCAATATATGTATGTGTGGGAAAAAAATCACAAGACTACTTCATCTCTACAGGCCTGTTTCATGAGGGGTTCCCTCAATCATCAGGAGATGAAAAAAAAAATATCCTGATGATTGAGGGAACCCCTCATGAAACAGGCCTGTAGAGATGAAGTAGTCTTGTGATTTTTTTTCCCACACATACATATATATATATATATATATATATATATATATATATATATATATATATATATATATATATATATATATACACACACACTAGTCTCAATGTATACTTCTGACTTTGTGACCCTAACCTTAAAGGAAGCTCCTTACTGATGCTGACTGCAACCAAGTGACACAATATTCTGACAGACACTTGGGCAGTATATGGAATATATATTATGCGTATTTGTTTTCATTTCCAACCCATCCTATACATATTAAAAACTTAATAATTGCTTTGTTTTGGGTGCACAGGCTCAGCCTATGACGTCCTTGAAAGAGGCTGCAGGGGGAAAACTGATAAGCATGCTTCTCTTTTTAAATGCCAGCCAGGATATTTCTACAACCTTCTCCCACCGCTAAAGGTCTCGATTAGCACAAAGAATATAAATGGATAAAAAGTTTTGGAGCCACTTTTATTGGGGATAGTGGTCCTATAATGTGACTGGTCTCTTCTGTGGAAGGAGGTATTGCACACTGTATGCAAATCATCGCAGAAAAGGAAATCTGCATGTGATGCACACACTCAATTGACTCTGATAGAGGAGTTCAGTGAGAAGAGACTGCCCAGGGAGAGCTCATACAGGTCTGGCTGATTAGCTTTTTCATGCTGCATTTCACTTTCGACTCACGATGCTTAGCTACCAGAAATAAGTTGACTTTAAAAAATGACCTTCAAAATGTGATTCCTCGTTTTGGATTGTATACGCTGGATATCACATTTAGAAGAAGACGAGAATATAAATATTTCCTTTTTTTGTGTCTATTTTTTTTTCTTCTTCAAAATATAGTCCCAAAAATACATTTGCAAACTGCATTGTTCCGACACTCAGTCAATCAATCGATCAAAGTTTACTTATATAGCCCTAAATCACAAGTGTCTCAAAGGGCTGCACAAGCCACGACGACATCCTTGGTTCAGAGCCCACATAAGGGCAAGGAAAAACTCACAAACCAGTGGGACGTCAATGTGAATGACTATGAGAAACCTTGGAGAGGACCGCAGATGTGGGTGACCCCTCTAAGGGAGACCGGATGCAATGGACGTCGAGTGGGTCTCGCATAAAATTGTGAAAGTCCAGTCCATAGTGGATCTAACATAATAGTGAGAGTCCAGTCCATAGTGGATCTAACATAATAGTGAGAGTCCAGTCCATAGTGGATCTAACATAATAGTGTTAGAGTCCAGTCCATAGTGGATCTAAAATAATAGTGAGAGTCCAGTTCATAGTGGATCTAACATAATATTGTGAGAGTCCAGTCCATAGTAGATCTAACATAATAGTGAGAGTCCAGTCCATAGTGGATCTAACATAATAGTGAGAGTCCAGTCCATAGTGGATCTAACATAATAGTGAGAGTCCAGTCCATAGTGGATCTATCATAATAGTGAGAGTCCAGTCCATAGTGGATCTAACATAATAGTGAGAGTCCAGTCCATAGTGGATCTAACATAATAGTGAGAGTCCAGTCCATAGTGGATCTAACATAATAGTGTTAGAGTCCAGTCCATAGTGGATCTAACATAATAGTGTTAGAGTCCAGTCCATAGTGGATCTAACATAATATAGTGAGAGTGCAGTCCATAGTGGATCTAACATAATAGTGTGAGAGTCCAGTCCATAGTGGATCTAACATAATAGTGAGAGTCCAGTCCATAGTGGATCTAACATAATAGTGAGAGTCCAGTCCATAGTGGATCTAACATAATAGTGAGAGTCCAGTCCATAGTGGATCCAACATAATAGTGAGAGTCCAGTCCATAGTGGATCTAACATAATAGTGAGAGTCCAGTCCATAGTGGATCTAACATAATAGTGTTAGAGTCCAGTCCATAGTGGATCTAACATAATATAGTGAGAGTGCAGTCCATAGTGGATCTAACATAATAGTGTTAGAGTCCAGTCCATAGTGGATCTAACATAATATAGTGAGAGTCCAGTCCATAGTGGATCTAACATAATAGTGAGAGTCCAGTCCATAGTGGGGTCAGCAGGAAACCATCCCGAGCGGAGACGGGTCAGCAGCATAGAGATGTCCCCAACCGATGCACAGAGCCCGGGGATCAAACCCAGGAACTTCTCAGTGTAAGGCACCAGCAATAAACCCTGATCCACCGTGCTGTGTTGGCAGAATGAATTGATATATAATAATAATATATTTTGTTAAGCACTTTACATTTCACAAAAATCCTACACTGCAAAACGTGAAATCTAAGTAAGATTAAATATCTCAAATAAGGGTGATATTTGCTTATTTTCTGTCTGATAAGATAATTCTTCTCACTAAGCAGATTTTATGTCAGAGTGTTTTACTTGTTTTAAGTGTTTTGGTCCTAAATGATCTCAGTAAGATATTACAGCTTGTTGCTGAGATTTGATGACCTATATTGAGTAAAACATGCTTGAAACTAGAATATCAACTGTTGCAAAGCTGTGTCATCAACACTCACAAGTATAAAACTACTTTTTTAAAGTAATCATTTCTTATTTCAAGCATGAAAAAAAAATCATGACTTTGACACAATTGTGTCGCATAATTAAAACAGATGACACACTATATACTCATATAGTAGTACATTTGGCACAGTACAGTAAACTGACAGTTAATATTTAAACATTTAACATGTGATATTTCTAAAAATTTTGAACAGAAATAGTTCATGCACATTCAGGTAAATTCCTCAAAATTACAATTAAAACAATTTTGGCCGTGGGCAGGGCTGTATATATGCGCACTAATTAACTGAAAGAGCATGCACTTGGCGCGATGATGTCATGTTGTCGATGGAAAAACACATTTTTTAAAGCATACGATTTGCCTGAGCGGCTAGGAGACCCCGAGAGTAACAAGCGGTTGCCTTGTTGCCTTTCCATCCATCCATCCATCCATCCATCCATCCATCCATCCATCTTCTTCCGCTTATCCGAGGTCAGGTCGCGGGGGCAGCAGCCTAAGCAGGGAAGCCCAGACTTCCCTCTCCCCAGCCACTTCGTCCAGCTCTTCCCGGGGGATCCCGAGGTGTTCCCAGGCCAGTCGGGAGACATAGTCTTCCCAACGTGTCCTGGGTCTTCCCCGTGGCCTCCTACCAATCGGACGTGCCCTAAACACCTCCCCAGGGAGGCGATCGGGTGGCATCCTGACCAGATGCCTGAACCACCTCATCTGGCTCCTCTCGATGTGGAGGAGCAGCGGCTTTACTTTGAGCTACTCCCGGATGGCAGAGCTTCTCACCCTATCTCTAAGGGAAAGACCCGCCACCCGGCGGAGGAAACTCATTTCGGCCGCCAGTACCTGTGATCTTGTCCTTTCGGTCATAACCCAAAGCTCATGACCATAGGTGAGGATGGGAACGTAGATCGACCGGTAAATTGGAATTTTTGCCTTCCGGCTCAGCTCCTTCTTCACCACAACGGATCGATACAGCGTCCGCATTACTGAAGACGCTGCACCGATCCGCCTGTCAATCTCACAATCCACTCTTCCCTCACTCGTGAACAAGACTCCGAGGTACTTGAACTCCTCCACTTGGGGCAGGGTCTCCAACCGCAACCCGGAGATGGCACTCCACCCTTTTCCGGGCGAGAACCATGGACTCGGACTTGGAGGTGCTGATTCTCATCCCAGTCGCTTCACACTCGGCTGCGAACTGATCCAGCGAGAGCTAAAGATCCTGGCCAGATGAAGCCATCAGGACCACATCATCTGCAAAAAGCAGAGACCTAATCCTGCAGCCACCAAACCAGATACCCTCAACGCCCTGACTGCGCCTAGAAATTCTGTCCATAAAAGTTATGAACAGAATCGGTGACAAAGGGCAGCCTTGGCGGAGTCCAACCCTCACTGGAAACGGGTTCGACTTACCGCCGGCAATGCGGACCAAGCTCTGACACTGATCGTACAGGGAGCGGACCGCCACAATCAGACAGTCCGATACCCCATACTCTCTGAGCACTCCCCACAGGACCTCCCGAGGGACACGGTCAAATGCCTTCTCCAAGTCCACAAAGCACATGTAGACTGGTTGGGCAAACTCCCATGCACCCTCAAGGACCCTGCCGAGAGTATAGAGCTGGTCCACAGTTCCACAACCAGGACGAAAACCACACTGTTCCTCCTGAATTCGAGGTTCGACTATCCGGCGTAGCCTCCTCTCCAGTACACCTGAATAGACCTTACCGGGAAGGCTGAGGATATGGAAATCGCAAATGAAACCAAAACCATTGTCAAAGGGGTAAAGGGTCCCTGTTGCCTGAGCAAACTTAAAATGTATAACCTTATCAAAGGCACTGCCGTAGATTACATGCACTCAGTCCTCCTCGGAGTAATGCGCCTTTTGATGGTGTTGTGGTTTTCTACAGAGTTTTCTCGTCAGCCCTTTAGCATGGCAAAGAATACCAAAGAAATAGACAGGCAATTTCAGGAAGTCTGTCCTCCATCCTCAACTAGATATCCTCGATCAGTGGCATCTCACAGAATGTTTTCTAAAACATCAGAATACCGGGATCTTTTGCTGTTCTATGGAGCGGTTATTTTCCGTGGAATTCTTGCAACAATGTACTACAACCACTTCCTTCTACTAAGTGAAGCCATTTTCATTTTGTTAATGGAATCTACAAACCCCCGTTTCCATACGAGTTGGGAAATTGTGTTAGATGTAAACATAAACGGAATACAATCATTTGCAAATCATTTTCAACCTATATTCAATTGAATATGCTACAAAGACAACATATTTGATGTTCAAACTGATAAAAAAAATTTTTTGTTGCAAATAATCATTAACTTTAAAATTTGATGCCAGCAACACGTGACAAAGAAGTTGGGAAAGGTGGCAATAAAGACTGATAGAGTTGAGGAATGCTCATCAAACACTTATTTGGAACATCCCACAGGTGTGCAGGCTAATTGGGAACAGGTGGGTGCCATGATTGGGTATAAAAGTAGATTCCATGAAATGCTCAGTCATTCACAAACAAGGATGGGGCGAGGGTCACCACTTTGTCAACAAATGCGTGAGCAAATTGTTGAACAGTTTAAGAAAAACCTTTCTCAACCAGCTATTGCAAGGAATTTAGGGATTTCACCATCTACGGTCTGTAATATCATCAAAGGGTTCAGAGAATCTGGAGAAATCACTGCACGTAAGCAGCTAAGCCCGTGACCTTCGATCCCTCAGGCTGTACTGCATCAACAAGCGACATCAGTGTGTAAAGGATATCACCACATGGGCTCAGGAACACTTCAGAAACCCACTGTCAGTAACTACAGTTGGTCGCTCCATCTGTAAGTGCAAGTTAAAACTCTCCTATGCAAGGCGAAAACCGTTTATCAACAACACCCAGAAACGCCGTCGGCTTCGCTGGGCCTGAGCTCATCCAAAATGGACTGATACAAAGTGGAAAAGTGTTCTGTGGTCTGACGAGTCCACATTTCAAATTGTTTTTGGAAACTGTGGACGTCGTAACCTCCGGACCAAAGAGGAAAAGAACCATCCGGATTGTTATAGGCGCAAAGTTGAAAAGCCGGCATCTGTGATGGTATGGGGGTGTATTAGTGCCCAAGACATGGGTAACTTACACATCTGTGAAGGCGCCATTAATGCTGAAAAGTACATACAGGTTTTTAAGCAACATATGTTGCCATCCAAGCGACGTTACCATGGACGCCCCTGCTTATTTCAGCAAGACAATGCCAAGTCACGTGTTACATCAACGTGGCTTCATAGTAAAAGAGTGCGGGTACTAGACTGGCTTGCCTGTAGTCCAGACCTGTCTCCCATTGAAAATGTGTGGCGCATTATGAAGCCTAAAATACCACAACGGAGACCCCCGGACTGTTGAACAACTTAAGCTGTACATCAAGCAAGAATGGGAAAGAATCCCACCTGAGAAGATTAAAAAATGTGTCTCCTCAGTTCCCAAACGTTTACTGAGTGTTGTTAAAAGGAAAGGCCATGTAACACAGTGGTGAACATGCCCTTTCCCAACTACTTTGGCACGTGTTGCAGCCATGAAATTCTAAGTTAATTATTATATGGGCCTTTGGAAGAATGGAAACCTGCGAAACAAGCTTGAGGGATGTGTTTTTTCCTGACCTAACGTATATATACATATATTTATATACTGTATATATATTACTGTATATATATTCCTCGCGCACGCATTGACTGAAAGAACGCACACTTGCCGCTTATAATATCACTGTCACGACGGGGTTTTTGCAGCTTACTGCGGGGTTCGTTCTCCCGAAATGCAGACGGACCACTCCGGACAAGGTGTGCAGGTAGGAACATGATTTATTCCTCAAAATACCAAAATTGTACAAAAAAACGGAACACAAGGCAAAGGCACAACGTGCTGACCGCACTTGAAGCTAATGCTACTTCTTAGCATGGACTAGGGACAAGCAATATGCAGGTAACTTTGGCATGAAACAAACAAGACTTACATAGCAGGTTGCGTGAAGCAAACAATGACGCCAGGCAGAGTGACCGGCAACGGCAAGCTTGAATAATGCCTCTGATTAAATTTGCAGACGACACCACAGTAGTGGGACTCATTTCTGGGAGGGATGAGTCTGCCTACAGAAATGAAGTGGAGCGGCTGACTGGGTGGTGCAGGGAAAACAACCTGGTCCTTAACACCACCAAGACGAAGGAGCTGATCATGGATTTCCGGAAGAAAAAAACAAACATCCAACCACTGTACATCAACTGGGACTATGTGGAAATGGTCTCTAACTTCAGGTTCCTGGGGATCCGGATCGAGGAAAACCTGTCGTGGAGTATGAACACCTCAGTCACCATCAAAAAGGCACAGCAGAGACTTTACTTTCTGAGACTCCTCAAAAAGAACAACCTGTCACAAAAACTGCTTGTGTCCTACCGCTGCTCAATAGAGAGTGTGCTGACATACTGCATGTGTGTATGGTATGCCAGCTGCACGTTGGCAGAGAGAAACGCACTTCAGAGGGTCATAAAAACTGCCATGAAGATCACTGGCTGCTCTCTCCCCTCCCTAGATGAACTGTACAGTGCCAGATGCCTCAAAAAGGCCCAAAACATCATAAGGGACCCATCTCACCCCGGACCAGGGCCGGCCCGTGGCATAGGCCGTATAGGCAAATGCTAAGGGCGCCGTCCATCAGGGGGCGCCACGCCAGTGCCACAAATGTTGGAGAAAAAAAAAAAAAAGTTTGTACTATTATTTCTAAATACAAAAAAATAATCCCACGTTAATTAAAATGCAAAGTAAAGCCTATTTAATAGAAATATTATTTGTTACAACATTACGCACCCCTCCTCCCCCCGCACGTTTTGCCCCCTCCCTTCCCGTATCATGACTCTTTTTGGACGTCACCACATCAAAAAATCAACACAAGATGTCAAAACGGCCAAAACTGTCAGGTGCCCAGGGAAGAAAAAAGAGAAAAGAAGAGGAGGAGAAACAAGAAAAGACAGAGGTAGCAGGTAGGTAACGTTAGCCTACATGAAATTATTTGTCTGTTACAGAATGTGATAGTAGCTGGCTTTTTAGCATTAAGCTAATGTTACATGATTCGGCAATTGCTAATCAATAAATAGCTAGTTCTGTTTTAACGTCGGTTTAATATTGTGGAGGGGGCTAAATTGTTATGGAAAATAATAATGTAACGTTAGGTAATTACAGTACTCCCACCTTACATTCCTCAGGGACATTTGTATTAGATCTTTTAAGCAGGTGTTTTTTGTTTACATTATTGCCTTTAGTAGCTGGCTTTTTAGCATTAAGCTAATGTTACATGATTCGGCAATTGCTAATCAATAAATAGCTAGTTCTGTTTTAACGTCGGGTTAATATTGTGGAGGGGGCTAAATTGTTATGGAAAATAATAATGTAACGTTAGGTAATTACAGTACTCCCACCTTACATTCCTCAGGGACATTTGTATTAGATCTTTTAAGCAGGTGTTTTTTGTTTACATTATTGCCTTCTGGTTAGCTAATGTTTGCCCTGCAGGTAATAGTCACTTTTCCACCCCTTTATATATTAGGTATAGTTGTAAGTAAAAAAAAAAAAAGGTCAAAGACAAAGCTATTCAGTTTCTTGTGAGTATATACACTTCACTGCCGATGTGAGGGGACGACACCTAAAATCTTGCCTAGGGCGCCAGATTGGTTAGGGCCGGACATAAACTTTTTGAACTGCTGCCCTCGGGCAGGAGATACAGGACAATAAAATGCCGGACAAATAGACTTAAGAACACTTTTTTCCCTAGAAAAACTAATAGACTCATCACTAATATAAATATGAATATGAAGCATTAAATGCGTTGGCGAAAAAGAGGATTGTGTGTCTTTTCCTTGATCTTTCTCACATTGTTGAACTTGAATGTTGTCAAAGCCCGTACGAACACCTCTGTGTGTTGCCAAAGTATCCACAGCCTGCAGAAATGTGCGTACCTGAAGAATGAAGTTGGCGTGAGGCAAAGCACATTTCCATGTCAAGTTCACCGTTGATACATGTCATTGCCATGAGAAAGTGCGTATGGCAGGTTTTTGTGCGTACGCATGCTTCAATCATCAATCAATCAATCAATGTTTATTTATATAGCCCTAAATCACAAGTTTCTCAAAGGGCTGCACAAGCCACAACGACATCCTCGGTTCAGAGCTCACAAAAGGGCAAGGAAAAACTCACAACCCAGTGGGATGTCAATGAGAATGACTTTGAGAAACCTTGGAGAGGACCGCAGATGTGGGTAACCCCCCCGCTCTAGGGGAGACCGGATGCAATAGACGTTGAGTGGGTCTAGCATAATATTGTGAATGTCCAGTCCATAGTGGATCCAACATAATAGTGAGAGTCCTGTCCATAGTGGATCTAACATAATAGTGAGAGTCCAGTCCATAGTGGATCTAACATAATAGTGAGAGTCCAGTCCATAGTGGATCTAGCATAATATTGTGAGAGTCCAGTCCATAGTGGATCTAACATAATAGTGAAAGTCCAGTCCATAGTGGATCTAACATAATAGTGAGAGTCCAGTCCATAGTGGATCTAACATAATAGTGGGAGTCCAGTCCATAGTGGGGCCAGCAGGAGACCATCCCGAGCGGAGACGGGTCAGCAACCGATGCACAGGCGAGCGGTCCACCCCGGGTCCCGACTCTGGACAGCCAGCACTTCATCCATGGCCACCGGACCTGAGTGTCCCCCCCTCCACAAGCGAGAGGGGGGCAGAAGAGAAAAGAAAAGAAACGGCAGATCAACTGGTCTAAAAAGGGGGTCTATTTAAAGGCTAGAGTATACAAATTTTAAGATGGGACTTAAATGCTTCTGTCACAACCTGGACTTTGGCGGCGCAAATTACTGCGTGGATTGCTTTCCCGAGATGCAAAACAACTGGACGGGACATCGGATGAAGGTAGATACATGATTTAATTATTACTTAAAAAAAGAGTGAACAAAAGGCGCGCACAAGGCAGAGAACAAACTTGGCTATGAAACAAAAAACTAGGACAAAGGCAAAACTACGGACATGAAATAAATAAGCACTTACTGTGACATGAACTATGGCATGGACTATGATATCAAGGGTATCAGCAGGTCGCATGGGTAGTAGAGGTAATCATGGCATGAAGTGAGCAGAGGTAATGTCGCCAGGCCGACTGCCCGGCAACTACAAGCTTAAATAATAGTGACATGATTAGTGACCATACTTGCCAACCTTGAGACCTCCGATTTCGGAGGGTGGGGGGTTGTGGGGCGTGGTTGGGGGCGTGGTTAAAGGGGAGGAGTATATTTACAGCTAGAATTCTCCAAGTTAAGTATTTCATACATATATATATATATATATATATATATATATATATATATATATATATATATATATATATATATATATATATATATATATATATATATATATATAAGAAATACTTGACTTTCAGTGAATTCTAGCTATATATATACATATATATATATATATATATATATATATATATATATATATATATATATATATATGTATATATATATATATATATATATATAT
This sequence comes from Nerophis lumbriciformis, assembly GCF_033978685.3. Taxonomy (NCBI): domain Eukaryota; kingdom Metazoa; phylum Chordata; class Actinopteri; order Syngnathiformes; family Syngnathidae; genus Nerophis; species Nerophis lumbriciformis. The sequence goes on along the minus strand of NC_084561.2, from coordinate 38,922,052 downwards.
ATATATATATCTATATATATAAATATACATATATATACATATATATATATTTTATAAATATATATATATATAAAAGAGAAATACTTGAATTTCAGTGTTCATTTATTTACACATATACACACACATAACACTCATCTACTCATTGTTGAGTTAAGGGTTGAATTGTCCATCCTTGTTCTATTCTCTGTCACTATTTTTCTAATCATGCTGAACACCCTCTCTGATGATGCATTGCTGTGTGGCACACACAAAAGTGCTTTCATAAAATGCACTAGAGTCTGGAATCTTCCATCTCTCCCTAGCATGGCCCAAAACCGCTCAATCTTTGCTTCCTGAGGAAGATCTTCACTGCCAAGCATTTGGTAATCCACTACTTCTTCCCGGAGACTATCCAGGTCCAATCGCAGCTGCGGCTTGGAACTTACAAGTATTTCTTCATTTTACTTGTCGTCGGCGTCGCCATGGCTGTATCTTCCTCGTTCTTCTGCTTCGTCTCCTTGTTGTGTGCGCAGTTGTGCACTGCACTCTCTAAAAGCCCTCAATGTTATTGTCACATATGCATGTACAGTAGAAGGCAGTATTGTCCTGTTTAAGAGTGTCACAACATTGCTGTTTACGGCAGACGAACTGCTTTACGGTAGACAAAAATGTGACTGCTGTTGTTGTGTGTTGTTACCGCGCTGGGAGGACGTTAATGAAACTGCCTTACAATAAACCCACATAAGAAACCAAGAACTCGCCCACCATCATTCTACAGTTATAACGCGATTGGGCAGGCACGCTGTTTATATTGGGGGAAAGCGGACGTGAAAACAGGCTGTCGACACGTCACTCAGGTCCGCATGGAGCTGGAGGGGGCGTGGCCTCCAGCTCTGCCTGAATTTCGGGAGATCTTGGGAGTCTCCCGGAAAATCAGGGAGGGTTGGCAAGTATGTTAGTGACAGGTGCGTGAGTCCGAACGTGGAAACAGGTGCAACTAATGGTCGTCACGGTGACAAGGCAAGGGAGTGAAAACAGGAACTAAAAAGAGTCCAAAAACCAAACAGAACATAGTCAAACAAAAACATGATCAACAGACATGACAGCTTCTACTGAGGTAGCATCTCTAACTGTTACCGATAGGGCATTCCAGAGTACTGGAGCCTGAATAGAAAACGCTCTATAGCCCGCAGACTTTTTTTGGGCTCTGGGAATCACTAATAAGCCGGAGTTCTTTGAACTCAGATTTCTTGCCGGGACATATGGTACAATACAATCGGCAAGATAGGATGGAGCTAGACCGTGTAGTATTTTATACGTAAGTAGTAAAACCTTAAAGTCACATCTTAAGTGCACAGGAAGCCAGTGCAGGTGAGCCAGTATAGGCGTAATACGATCAAACTTTCTTGTTCTTGTCAAAAGTCTAGCAGTCGCATTTTGTACCAACTGTAATGTTTGAATGCTTAAAATATGAGGCCCCAGGTGAGGTCAGGCAAATATGATTCAACATTTTGCCAACAGACGCTGAACACTAAAGAAGACAGGATGCCATTGGAGAAGTGACACAATTAGCCTTTGCACAGGAGGTGCTGTTGGAGCACATAAAAGGTGTGGTGCTGTCTGCAGGGGTGTCAGCTGAGCGAAACAGGTGGCTACCGAGCCCAATCGAGCTCAGCTTTAATTTCTGCATTGCATCATTCTGAAAATGCTGGGCGGTTTCAAGTTGCTCTGCTGAGGCTCGTTGTGCTGGGTCAGGCGGAAGCTGCATGCACCGGCACTGTGGATGTCAGCAAACACGGGGCTGGCCAGTCAGTCTCCTGGCTCAGGGATCAGGAAAAAAAAACCTCTGAAATTAATTTGGAACTTCAGTTCTTCATATGGCAAACATACAAGTAAAAGCCAGTAAATTAGAATATTTGAAAAACTTGATTTATTTCAGTAATTGCATTCAAAAGGTGTAACTTGTACATTATATTTATTCATTGCACACAGACTGATGCATTCAAATGTTTATTTCATTTAATTTTGATGATTTGAAGTGGCAACAAATGAAAATCCAAAATTCCGTGTGTCACAAAATTAGAATATTGTGTAAGGCTAATACAAAAAAAGGATTTTTAGAAATGTTGGCCAACTGAAAAGTATGAAAATGAAAAATATGAGCATGTACAATACTCAATACTTGTTTGGAGCTCCTTTTGCCTCAATTACTGCGTTAATGCGGCGTGGCATGGAGTCGATGAGTTTCTGGCACTGCTCAGGTGTTATGAGAGCCCAGGTTGCTCTGATAGTGGCCTTCAACTCTTCTGCGTTTTTGGGTCTGGCATTCTGCATCTTCCTTTTCACAATACCCCACAGATTTTCTATGGGGCTAAGGTCAGGGGAGTTGGCGGGCCAATTTAGAACAGAAATACCATGGTCCGTAAACCAGGCACGGGTAGATTTTGCGCTGTGTGCAGGCGCCAAGTCCTGTTGGAACTTGAAATCTCCATCTCCATAGAGCAGGTCAGCAGCAGGAAGCATGAAGTGCTCTAAAACTTGCTGGTAGACGGCTGCGTTGACCCTGGATCTCAGGAAACAGAGTGGACCGACACCAGCAGATGACATGGCACCCCAAACCATCACTGATGGTGGAAACTTTACACTAGACTTCAGGCAACGTGGATCCTGTGCCTCTCCTGTCTTCCTCCAGACTCTGGGACCTCGATTTCCAAAGGAAATGCAAAATTTGCTTTCGTCAGAAAACATGACTTTGGACCACTCAGCAGCAGTCCAGCTGGTGTCGGTCCACTCTGTTTCCTGAGATCCAGGGTCAACGCAGCCGTCTACCAGCAAGTTTTAGAGCACTTCATGCTTCCTGCTGCTGACCTGCTCTATGGAGATGGAGATTTCAAGTTCCAACAGGACTTGGCGCCTGCACACAGCGCAAAATCTACCCGTGCCTGGTTTACGGACCATGGTATTTCTGTTCTAAATTGGCCCGCCGACTCCCCTGACCTTAGCCCCATAGAAAATCTGTGGGGTATTGTGAAAAGGAAGATGCAAAATGCCAGACCCAAAAATGCAGAAGAGTTGAAGGCCACTATCAGAGCAACCTGGGCTCTCATAACACCTGAGCAGTGCCAGAAACTCATCGACTCCATGCCACGCCGCATTAACGCAGTAATTGAGGCAAAAGGAGCTCCAACCAAGTATTGAGTATTGTACATGCTCATATTTTTCATTTTCATACTTTTCAGTTGGCCAACATTTCTAAAAATCCCTTTTTTGTATTAGCCTTACACAATATTCTATTTTTGTGACACACGGAATTTTGGATTTTCATTTGTTGCCACTTCAAATCATCAAAATTAAATGAAATAAACATTTGAATGCATCAGTCTGTGTGCAATGAATAAATATAATGTACAAGTTACACCTTTTGAATGCAATTACTGAAATAAATCAAGTTTTTCAAAATATTCTAATTTACTGGCTTTTACCTGTATGTTGCATTTCAGTTTAGCCTTCCTCTTGTGTTAGCTTTCTGTTACCATCTCTTATGTTAACAGGTCGGTTTTGACCCATGTCTTAAATCAGCTGTAAAATACACTTAAAACAATTATCTATCATCCAATTTGTTTTACATCTCTTGGTTATCTTGTTAGGCTTCCTTATCCATAAAAATATTGGTTTTAATATTTTTGGTGTGGGCCATTGAGCCTTTTGTTTTGTCAGTATACCCCTCGATTTCAAATTAAAAAATGGTAAAATGAAACTCAAGAGAATCGTATAAATAAATAAAAGGTTGTTGTGTTACCTGACTATAACTGAGGGGTATTAAAACACATCTCTTGAATACATTTGTTTTATTCATTTTTTTCATTTTTAATAATTTTAACAATAGTAACATCTATGGTGTTGCGGGGCAATTTCGACCCATATATATTTACTTCAAGAAAAAGGCTAAAAAGTATTTAATACTTTAATACAAACACAAAATGAAAAGCAGAACAAGCCATAACACAAAATATAGATTTGCAAGGTCAAACAAACAACAACCGATCAAGCAAATCAAGTTAAGTTCAAGTTCAAGTTAAAGTAACAATGATTGTCACACACACACTAGGTGCGGCAAAATTATTCTCTGCATTTGACCCATCACCCTTGATCACCCCCTGGGAGGTGAGGGGAGCAGTGAGCAGCAGCGGTGGCCGCGCCCGGGAATCATTTTTGGTGATTTAACCCCCAATTCCAACCCTTGATGCTGAGTGCCAAGCAAGGAGGTAATGGCTCCCATTGTTATAGTCTTTGGTATGACCTCCTCATCAGACTCATCAGATGTGTCTGTGTCTTCTGGATAATACTCCACATTGTCTTCCTCCTCAGAAACCTGTTCATCCGTATCACTATGCTGCTCTGTGTCCTCTCCCTCATTTTCACCAAAAATATTATCCCGAACTCCTCACTGTAAATCTTTTTTTCATTTTTGCATGCTGCAAATTGGAGATGTGCACTCTGCAAGTCACCAACTCTATACTGAATTGACCTCACATGTCTTTGTTTGTTTTAGTACTGGATAACAAGGTAAAATGAGAATCCCCTAAAGCTCACATGATTGGGAGAGGAGCTGGCTGTCAGTGTGTTCAGTTTTGGCTCTAATTATTGCTTTATTATCTTATTTATATAATTGGGTCGAAACCGACCCTATCAACACCAAGGTCATAATTTCAACCAGAGCATTTTATAATTTAGTGAAAAAAAAAAAAAAGTTTCCATCCATGCATCCATCTTCTTCCGCTTATCCGAGGTCGGGTCGCGGGGGCAGCAGCCTAAGCAGGGAAGCCCAGACTTCCCTCTCCCCAGCCACTTCGTCCAACTCTACCCGGGGGATCCTGAGGCGTTCCCAGGCCAGCCGGGAGACATAGTCTTCCCAACGTGTCCTGGGTCTTCCCCGTGGCCTCCTACCGGTCGGACGTGCCCGAAACACCTCCCGAGGGAGGCGTTCGGGTGGCATCCTGACCAGATGCCCGAACCACCTCATCCGGCTCCTCTCGATGTGGAGGAGCAGCGGCTTTACTTTGAGCTCCCCCCGAATGACAGAGCTTCTCACCCTATCTCTAAGGGAGAGCCCTGCCACCCGGCGGAGGAAACTCATTTCGGCCGCTTGTACCCGTGATCTTGTCCTTTCGGTCATGACCCAAAGCTCATGACCATAGGTGAGGATGGGAATGTAGATCGACCGGTAAATTGAGAGCTTTGCCTTCTGGCTCAGCTCCTTCTTCACCACAACGGATCGATACAGCGTCCGCATTACTGAAGACGCCGCACCGATCCGCCTGTCGATATCACGATCCACTCTTCCCTCAGTCGTGAACAAGACTCCGAGGTACTTGAACTCCTCCACTTGGGGCAAGATCTCCTCCCCAACCCGGAGATGGCACTCCACCCTTTTCCGGGCGAGAACCATGGACTCGGATTTGGAGGTGCTGATTCCCATCCCAGTCGCTTCACACTCGGCTGCGAACCGATCCAGTGAGAGCTGAAGATCCTGGCCAGATGAAGCCATCAGGACCACATCATCTGCAAAAAACAGAGACCTAATCCTGCAGCCACCAAACCAGATCCCCTCAACGCCCTGACTGCGCCTAGAAATTCTGTCCATAAAGGTTATGAACAGAATTGGTGACAAAGGGCAGCCTTGGCGGAGTCCAACCCTCACTGGAAACGGGTCCGACTTACTGCCGGAAATGCGGACCAAGCTCTGACACTGATTATACAGGTAGCGAACCGCCACAATAAGACAGTCCGTTACCCCATACTCTCTGAGCACTCCCCATAGGACTTCCCGGGGTACACGGTCGAATGCCTTCTCCAAGTCCACAAAGCACATGTAGACTGGTTGGGCAAACTCCCATGCACCCTCAAGGACCCTGCCGAGAGTATAGAGCTGGTCCACAGTTCCACGACCAGGACGAAAACCACACTGTTCCTCCTGAATCCGAGGCCCGACTATTCGGCGTAGCCTCCTCTCCAGTACACCTGAATAGACCTTACCGGGAAGGCTGAGTTTTATTTTGTTGGAATAGAGGTTCCTGACAAAGTCAAAAAGCCTTGATGCAAAAAAAATAATTTATGTGGTTCTTTTATGCATTTAAAAACTAAAACGGGTCGGTGCCGACCTAACACAAGACAAAGGTTAAGTGTTAAATGTATTGTGTGTGTGTGTGTGATGTGACCCCAGGATGCACTGGTATAGTGACAGGTGCCATAAAGTCTTCAAATAACAAACAATGGTGCTCAATAGCACGATACACAAAAAGAAAAAACTAGCAAAAATACAGATTGTAACCCACTGGACGTACACTATATTGCCAGAAGTATTTGGCCACCCATCCACATGATCAGAATCAGGTGTCCTAATCACAGGTCTATAAAATCAAGCACTTAGGCCAGTGGTTCTTAACCTGGGTTCGATCGAACCCTAGGGGTTCGGTGAGGCGGAGGTCAAGCCACACCCGACTCATCGTATAAATAAAAAACTTCTCCCTATCGGCGTACTATGGATACCCCCAAACAATATTCCCTCTAATTTTCCATCTGATATGCAGGTGTGTAATTTGTTGTGAGTTCATGCACTGTGTTGGTTTTGTTCTTTGAACAAGGTGATGTTCATGCAGAGTTCATTTTGTGCACCACTAAAAAAACATATAGCTTTGTTTTGACTTTGAATTTTTCCCGAAAGAAGGGTTCGGTGAATGCGCATATGAAACTGGTGGGGTTCGGTACCTCCAACAAGGTTAAGAACCACTGACTTAGGCATAGAGACTGTTTCTACAAACATTTGTGAAATAATGGGCCGCTCTCAAGAGCTCAGTGATTTCCAGCGTGGAACTGTCATAGGATGCCACCTGTGCAACAAATCCAGTCGTGAAATGTCCTCGCTCCTAAATATTCCAAAGTCAACTGTCGGCTTTATTATAGGAAAATGGAAGAGTTTGGGAACAACATGAAGTGGTAGGTCAGTTGCTACAGAGCTCCAAACTTCATGTGACCTTCCAATTAGCCCACGTACAGTACGCAGAGAGCTTGATGGAATGGGTTTCCATGGCCGAGGCAGCTAAGCCATACATCACCAAGTCCAATGCAAAGCGTGGGATGCAGTGGTGTAAAGCACGTCACCACTGGACTCTAGAGCAGTGGAGACGCCTTCTCTGGAGTGATAAATCACGCTTTTCCATCTGGCAATCTGATGGACCAGTCTGGGTTTGGAGTTGGCGAGGAGAACGCTACATTTCAGACTGCGTTGTGCCAAGTGTGGAAATTTGGTGGAGGAGGAATTATGGTGTGGGGTTGTTTTTCAGGAGTTGGGCTTGGCCCCTTAGTACCAGTGAATGGAACTTCGATTGCTCCAGGATACCAAAACATTTTGGACAATTCCATGCTCAAAAGTCCCCCCAAAAAAGTGCAATTCCCACGCACCAGTGCGCAAACTTTGTATCTTATGTACGGATTTTGTGGAGACACATGATACACTATATTGCCCAAAGTATTTGGCCACCTGCCTTTACTCACATATGAACATGAAGTGTCATCCCATGGAATTGTCCAAAATGTTTTGCTGTCCTGGAGCATTCAAAGATCATTTTACTGGAACTAAGGGGCCAAACCCAACTCCTGAAAAAACAACCCCACACCATAATTCCTCCTCCACCAAATTTCACACTCGGCACAATGTAGTCCGAAATGTAGCGTTCGCCTGGCAACCTCCAAACCCAGACTGGTCCATCAGATTGCCAGATGGAAAAGCGTGACTCATCAGTCCAGAGAAGGCGTCTCCACTGCTCTAGAGTCACACTTTGCATTGGACTTGGGGATGTATGGCTTATATGCAGCTGCTCGGTCATGGAAACCCATTCCATGAAGCTCTCTGCGTACTGTACGTGGGCTAATTGGAAGGTCGCATGAAGTTTGGAGCTCTGTAGCAACTGACTGTGCAGAAAGTCTTTGCACTATACGCTTCAGCATCCGCTGACCCCTCTCTGTCAGTTTATGTGGCCTACCACTCGGTGGCTGAGTTGCTGTTGTTCCCAAACTCTTACATTTTCTTATAATATAGTTGATGTGGAGGCCTCTTGCTTCCGGGTTCTTCGAACCACCAGTTACCGAAATGACGTTAGCGTGCATGGTTTGATACAAAGATTTTTGTCTTTTGTCTTGCTTTTCAGCCATCGGGTTGTGTCAGTCTTCTCCTTCTCGCTCGAGCACATGAATGGTTTCTCCCAGAGTCATCTGTCTTGTTCTCGCTCTCACTCTTATTCGTGCCCGTGTGTCACCAAACGTCATTGATTGATTGATTGATTGATTGATTGAGACTTTTATTAGTAGGTTGCACAGTGAAGTACATATTCCGTACAATTGATCACTAAATGGTAAGACCCGAATACGTTTTTCAACTTGTTTAAGTTGGGGTCCACTTAAATTCATAATACAGTCATCACACAAGATAATCATTAGGGTGTATACATTGAAATATTCACATTATTTACAATTCGGGGTGTGGAGGGGGCCGGGGTGTTAGGCTTGGTTGTTATCATCAGTCATCAACAATTGAGAACAGAGAAATGGATATTGAAACAGTGTAGGTCTGACTTGGTAGGATATGTACAGCAAGTAGTGGACATAGAGAGAGAGAGAGAGATCAGAAGGCATAAAGAAAAGTATCTACATTTGATTGTTTGTATTTGATTATTAACAATCCGGGGAGGGTGTTAGTTTAGGGTTGAAGTTGCCTGGAGGTGTACTTTTATTGCGGTTTTGAAGGAGGATAGAGATGCCCTTTCTTTTACACCTGTTGGGAGCGCATTCCACATTGATGTGGCATAGAAAGAGAATGAGTTAAGACCTTTGTTAGATCGGAATCTGGGTTTAAAGTGGTTAGTGGAGCTCCCCCTGGTGTTGTGGTTATGGCGGTCATTTACGTTAAGGAAGTAGTTTGACATGTACTTCGGTATCAGGGAGGTGTAGCGGATTTTATGGACTAGGCTCAGTGCAAGTTGTTTTACTCTGTCCTCCACCCTGAGCCAGCCTACTTTGGAGAAGTGGGTAGGAGTGAGGTGGGATCTGGGGTGGAGGTCTAGAAGTAATCTGACTAGCTTGTTCTGGGATGTTTGGAGTTTAGATTTGAGGGTTTTGGAGGGTACCAGGAGGTGCATGCGTAATCGAAAAAGGTTTGAACGAGAGTTCCCGCCAGAATCTTCATGGTGCTTTTGTTGACCAGAGAGGAGATTCTATAGAGAAATCTCATCCGTTGGTTGACCTTTTTGATTACCTTGGTTGCCATTTTATCACAGGAAAGATTAGCCTCTAGAATGGAACCATCACCAACAACAACCACACTTTCTCCTTCCCGACTGCTGCCTTTAACAGAGCGACAGGTGATCAGACAAACACTCACAGCTGTGTCATCTACCCACCTGCCGCTGATCTCGAAGCCGGTCCTGTCACACCCCGCTTCGCCGCAGGCCCGCAGGCCACGCCCCCCCCACAGTTGACTTTGGAATATTTAGGAGTGAGGACATTTCACGACTGGATTTGTTGGCATCCTATGATAGTTCCATGCTGGAAATCACTGAGACAACCCCCCATTCTTTCACAAATGTTTGTAGAAACAGTCTCCATGCCTAAGTGCTTGATTTGATACACCTGGCCAAGTGATTAGGACACCTGATTCTCATCATTTGGATGGGTGGCCAAATACTTTCGGCAATATAGTGTATGTGAAGTGAAGAATAGATTTCCATCCTTTGCAGCAGAAGTGCATTTGTCAATAAGTAAAAAGCACTGGTGTCTGTCAGCGGGATTAAAAGGGTAAATTTAATTTTCTGACTGAGCAAACTGTATTAGCAATGATTGGAGCGAACGTTAATGTTTAAATGTCAGCGCTCTACCACATCAGCACGCCCAAGGTCATATTTCTCAATACGCAGGTGACGTGTTGTGCATAGAGCTCCGCGATACGTGGAGATGCCCTATTTTGCCTGAAGAAGCGCATGTTTAAAGTGTCAATTCATGGATGACAGGGCGCTTCTTAGTAAATGTTATTGCAAATGTGTCCCTAATAAGAATATAATGGCCAATTTGCACCCGTTGACTCCGGGGCGCACAGCATTAGAGAGGCAATGGTAGTGGGTTAGGAACCCAGGCAGAGCTTAATTATAAATCGGAATTAAAATGAATACATTTGTGTTTTAATGATGTTGAAATTGTTATCTGGCACCAGATGCTAGAGTGTCTGTGCCAGCAACTTGAGGGTTCCAAGTTCGATTCCAGCTTTCGACATCCTGGTCACGGCACATTGTGTCCCTGGGCAAGACACTTCACCCTGTTGAGTCGTGGTTAGCGCCTTGCATGGCAGCTTTCACCTTTAGTGTGTGAATGTGTGTGTGAATGGGTGAATGTTATGTATAATGTAAAAGCGCTTTGGGTGTCACTCCAGGTCAGGGCTGTACGGTATACCGGTATTGGTATCAGGCCCGGCCCTAACCAATCTGGCGCCCTAGGCAAGATTTTAGGTGGCGCCCCCCCACATCGGCAGTGAAGTGTATATACTCACAAGAAACCGAATAGCTTTGTCTTTGACCTTTTTTTTACTTACAACTATACCTAATATATTAAGGGGTGGAAAAGTGACTATTACCTGCAGGGCAAACATTAGCTAACCAGGAGGCAATAACAATGTAGACAAAAAACACCTGCTTAAAAGATCTAATACAAATGTCCCTGAGGAATGTAAGGTGGGAGTACTGTAATTACCTAACGTTACATTATTATTTTCCATAACAATTTAGCCCCCTCCACAATATTAACCCGACGTTAAAACAGAACTAGCTATTTATTGATTAGCAATTGCCGAATCATGTAACATTAGCTTAATGCTAAAAAGCCAGGTTACTATCACATTCTGTAAGAGACAAATAATTTCATTTAGGCTAACGTTACCTACCTGCTACCTCTGTCTTTTTCTCGTTTCACCTGACACCTGACAGTTTTGGCCGTTTTGACATCTTGTGTTGATTTTTTGATGTGGTGACGTCCAAAAAGAGTCATGATACGGGAAGGGAGGGGGCGCACCGTGCGGGGGGAAAGGGGGGGGGGGGGGGGGGGCGTAATGTTGTAACAAATAATATTTCTATTAAATAGGCTTTACTTTACATTTTAATTAACGTTGGATTATTTTTTGTATTAAGAAATAATAGTACCAACTTTATTATTATTTTTTTTTTTTCTCCAACATTTGTGGCACTGGCGTGGCGCCCCCTGATGGACGGCGCCCTTAGCATTTGCCTATACGGCCTATGCCACGGGCCGGCCCTGATTGGTATAGTAGCGAGATTTTAATGAATCATATTCAGTACTAATGTAAACAAACGCCATGGGTGGATTTACACCTAACATCTACTGTAATGTGTCAGGACTAGGACTATAGCGTGGTTTGTTCTCCCGTGGTGCAAATGATTTGGACCAGACATGACGTGAAGGTGAAGACATATTTAATTTTAACACTCAAAAAAACAAAAACAAACAAAAGGCGCTCACAGTGGAGGTACAAAACTTGGCTATAAACACAAAACTTGCACAAAGGCAGAAACTATGAACGATGAAACAAAAACACTAACTGTGGCATTAATAAACAAAACTTACTTGGACGTGGCATGAAGTGCGCAGAGGTAAACAGATTGTGACGGGTATGATGTCGCTAGACAGACAGACTGGCAACTGGAAGCTTAAATAATAGTGACATGATTAAAGACAGGTGTGTGAGTTGTGAGGGCAGGTGAAAACTAATGGGTTGCTATGGTGACAAACAAGAGTACACAATGAGTCCAAACGTGGAACAGGTGAAACTAATGGGTAACCATGGAAACAAGACAAGGGAGTGAAAAAGCCAGAAACTAAAGAGTCCAATAATTAAACAAAACAAAACTAAAACAAAACATGATTACACAGACATGACATAATGATACCAAGTACAAGAGCGTATCTAGTCGATGGTTTTAGCATTACAAAATATTTGTTTATTTTTTATTTATCTTATGTTTATAAACTCAAGAAACATCTCCATGGACACATGAAGACTTTGAATATGACCAATGTGTGATCCTGTAACGACTTGGTATCGGATTGATACCCAAATTTGTGGCATTATCCAAAACTAATGTAAAGCATCCAAACAACAGAAGAATAAGTGATTTATTACATTTTAACAGAAGTGTAGATGGAACATGTTAAAATAGAAAGTAAGCAGATATTATTAGTAAATTAACAAATAGATTTATAATTACTTTTCTACCACTTGTCCTTAATAATGTTGACAAAATAGAATGATAAATGACACAATATGTTACTGCATATGTCAGCAGCTAAATTAGGATCCTTTGTTTGCTTACTTACGACTAAAAGACAAGTTGTCTTGTATGTTCACTATTTTATTTAAGGACAAACTTGCAATAATAAACATATGTTGAATGTACCCTTAGATTTTTTGTTAAAATAAAGCCAATAATGCAATTTTTTGTGGTCCCCTTTATTTAGAAAAGTATCAAAAAGTACCCAAAAGTATCAAAATGTATTTTAATAATTTGGTATCCTTGACAACACTACTCCAGGTATAGTAAAGCACTATATACTGTATGTAATTACAGACCATTTACTATTTACTATATAACAATTTGATTCCCATGAATTAGTTTGAGTAAAAAAACAAATCTAGAAATCAAATTAAAAAGTAAAGTAAAACATAGAAAAATAACTTTACATGAATACATAATTTCACATGAATACAAAAGTTTAAAAGACTTAAGTAAATTCTGCTTCGGGCCTCAATTTAGCCTTGGCCCTGAGCACGTGAATGCACGGGCTTTCCTGAGCTGCAGTCCAGGGGCTCCAACCAACGGATTGCCGGCAGTAAGTCGGACACGTTTCCAGTGAGGGTTGGACTCCGCCAAGGTTGCCCTTTGTCACCGATTATGTTCATAACTTTTACGGACAGAATTTCTAGACGCAGTCAAGGCGTTGAGGGGATCTGGTTTGGTGGCTGCAGGATTAGGTCTCTGCTTTTTGCAGATGATGTGGTCCTGATGGCTTCATCTGGCCAGGATCTTCAGCTCTCAATGGATCGGTTCGCAGCCGAGTGTGAAGCCACTGGGATGGGAATCAGGACCTCCGAGTCCGAGTCCATGGTTCTCTCCCGGAAAAGGGTGGAGTGCCATCTCCGGGTTGGGGAGGAGATCTTGCACCAAGTGGAGGAGTTCAAGTACCTCGGAGTCTTGTTCACGAGTGAGGGAAGAGTGGATCGTGAGATCGACAGGCGGCGTCTTCAGTAATGCGGACGCTGTATCGATCCGTTGTGGTGAAGAAGGAGCTGAGCCGGAAGGCAAAGCTCTCAATTTACCGGTCGATCTACGTTCCCATCCTCACCTATGGTCATAAGCTTTGGGTTTCGACCAAAAGGACAAGATCACGGGTACAAGCGGCCGAAATGAGCTTCCTCCGCCGGGTGGCAAGGCTCTCCCTTAGAGATAGGGTGAGAAGCTCTGTCATCCGGGAGGAACTCAAAGTAAAGCCGCTGTTCCTCCACATCGAGAGGAGCCAGATGAGGTGGTTCGGGCATCTGGTCAGGATGCCACCCGAACGCCTCCCTAGGGAGGTGTTTCGGGCATGTCCGACCGGTAGGAGGCCACGGGGAAGACCCAGGACACGTTGGGAAAATTATCTCTCCCGGCTGGCCTGGGAACGCCTCGGGATCCCCCAGGAGGAGCTGGACAAAGTGGCTGGGGAGAGGAAAGTCTGGGCTTCCCTGCTTAGGCTGCAGCTACCCGACCTCGGATCAGCGGAAGAAGATGGATGGATGGAAATAGAAAACATGCTAAAGTTAAGATTAGCCAATGACTAGAACTAGGTAAATAACTCTTAAAAATAGGGACATTTCTAGAATCAAAATTTTAAATCTTGGCAAGTTAAAAGATTTTGCAACTCCGCACGTTAAGGTAACGTGCGGAGTTCCTCAGGATTCGGTTCTTGGCCCTGCACTCTTTAGTATTTACATGCTGCCGTTAGGCGACATCATACGCAAATACGGTGTTAGCTTTCATTGTTATGCTGATGACACCCAACTCTACATGCCCCTAAAGCTGACCAACACGCCGGATTGTAGTCAGCTGGAGGCGTGTCTTAATGAAATTAAACAATGGATGTCCGCTAACTTCTTGCAACTCAACGCCAAGAAAACGGAAATGCTGATTATCGGTCCTGCTAAACACCGACATTTATTTAATAATACCACCTTAACATATGACACCAAACAATTACACAAGGCGACTCAGTAAAGAATCTGGGTATTATCTTCGACCCAACTCTCTCGTTTGAGTCACATATTAAGAGTGTTACTAAAACGGCCTTCTTTCATCTCCGTAATATCGCTAAAATTAATTTTATTTTATCCACTAGCGACGCTGAGATCATTATTCATGCGTTCGTTACTTCTCGTCTCGACTACTGTAACGTATTATTTCCGGGTCTCCCTATGTCTAGCATTAAAAGATTACAGTTGGTACAAAATGCGGCTGCTAGACTTTTGACAAGAACAAGAAAGTTTGATCATATTAGGCCTATACTGGCTCACCTGCACTGGCTTCCTGTGCACTTAAGATGCGACTTTAAGGTTTTACTACTTACGTATAAAATACTACACGGTCTAGCTCCATCCTATCTTGTCGATTGTATTGTACCATATGTCCCGGCAAGAAATCTGCGTTCAAAGAACTCCGGCTTATTAGTGATTCCCAGAGCCCAAAAAAAGTCTGCGGGCTATAGAGCGTTTTCTTTTCGGGCTCCAGTACTATGGAATGCCCTCCCGGTAACAATTAGAGATGCTACCTCAGTAGAAGCATTTAAGTCCCATCTTAAAACTCATTTGTATACTCTAGCCTTTAAATAGACCCCCCTTTTAGACCAGTTGATCTGCCGTTTCTTTTCTTTTCTCCTCTGCTCCCCTCTTCCTTGTGGAGGGGGGGGCACAGGTCCGGTGGCCATGGATGAAGTGCTGGCTGTCCAGAGTCGGGACCCGGGGTGGACCGCTCGCCTGTACATCGGCTGGGAACATCTCTGCGCTGCTGACCCGTCTCCGCTCGGGATGATGTCCTGCTGGCCCGACTATGGACTGGACTCTTACTATTATGTTGGATCCACTATGGACTGGACTCTCACAATATTATGTCAGACCCACTCGACATCCATTGCATTCGGTCTCCCCTAGAGAGGGGGGGGGTTACCCACATATGCGGTCCTCTCCAAGGTTTCTCATAGTCATTCACATCGACGTCCCACTGGGGTGAGTTTTTCCTTGCCCTTATGTGGGCTTTGTACCGAGGATGTCGTTGTGGCTTGTGTAGCCCTTTGAGACACTTGTGATTTAGGGCTATATAAATAAACATTGATTGATTGATTGAAGTCGCAAATAATTTGCGGTGTATACATTCAATACTCATCAGGAAAAAAAAAATAGACTACATTTTGTAGACAAAAGGAACATTATAGTGTGTTATTGTTAGAGATGTCGATAAATGCGTTAAAATGTAATATCCGAAATTATCGGTATCGTTTTTTTCATTATCGGTATTGTTTTTTTAATTTAATTTTATTTTATTTATAACGTCCCGCCCCCATTCACACTCATTCACACAAAAGAGTTGTTTATTTCTGTTATTAATATTCTGGTTCCTACATTATATATCAATATATATCAATACAGTCTGCAAGGGATACAGTCCGTAAGCACACATGATTGTGCGTGCTGCTGGTCCACTAATAGTACTAACCTTTAACAGTTAATTTGACTAATTTTCATTAATTACTAGTTTCTATGTAACTGTTTTTATATTGTTTTACTTTCTTTTTTATTCAAGAAAATGTTTTTAATTTATTTATCTTATTTTTTTATTTTTTTTTTAAAGTACCTTATCTTCACCATACCTGGTTGTCCAAATTAGGCATAACAATGTGTTAATTCCACGACTGCATATATCGGTTGATATCGGTATCGGTTGATATCGGTATCGGTAATTAATGTCATGTCTGTGTAATCATGTTTTGTTTAGTTATTGGACTCTTTAAATTCTGGCATTTCACTCCCTTGTCTTGTTTCCATGATTACCCATTAGTTTCACCTGTTCCACGTTTGGACTCATTGTGCACTCTTGTTTGTCACCATAGCAACCCATTAGTTTTCACCTGTCACGTCACGCACCTGTTTCACGTTTTGAGTCACGCACCTGTTTTCGTTAATCATGTCTGTAGTATTTAAGTTCATTGTTTTCAGTTTGTCTTTCTGGTGACATCCCCACATTTATGCTCTGCACATTTCTGACACTTGATTTCATGTCCATCGTTCATGCTGCTCCTTTTAGTCCGTGCCAAGTAAGTTTTGTTTATTAATGCTATAGTCTTTTGGTTTCATTGTTTGTTCTCCGCCACTGTGCGCGCTTTTCGTTTGTACTTTATTTTGATGTATTAAATAAATCATGTATTTACATTCCCGTCTCGCCCGAGCCAACTTTCCGTTGCATTCCGGAAAAGCAAACACCCAGCATCAAGTCATGACAATTAAAGAGTTTGACAATATCGGAATATCGGATATCCCTAGTTATTATGACTACTTAGCGTGAGCTTCTGCTACTGAGAAAAGAGATGAAATATAAAAGAGAGGGAATCCGCACATTAACAGTGGTGGCCATGTGTAAGTGCTGTGGTATTACGCTGCTCATTAGCAACAGACTGTGGTATCGTCTCCCACCGGACAGTCACCACTCAGTTCCATTAGACACCGCTTTCTGCCTGGGTATTAGCGACATTCACAACTCCTAATGATAAACTTCAATCCAATTGAAGTCTTCTCCTCTGACACTTCTGTTTTGACTGAAAGCAGGCCGACTCTGCCTTTGAGACCATCTTTTACAAGCTTAGTGGGGCCCACTGGTAGATTACGACTGAGGCTGTAATGAACACATTCTCTGACTTGTTGGCTGTCGGCAGGATTACCTTTAAAACAGGCTTATTTCAGCCAAAGTGCATAGACAACTGTGGATGAATGCTAATAAAGCAGTCTGATACAATGGTGGCTGAATATTGGCATTCTTTCAGTGACGAATTATACCGGTTGTAAGTTTCATCACCCAATTGTTTCCAAAAGTAAAACAAATAATAACATTTCCACTAAAGTTTGATCATATTAGGCCTATACTGGCTCACCTGCACTGGCTTCCTGTGCACTTAAGATGTGACTTTAAGCTTTTACTACTTACGTATAAAATACTACACGGTCTAGCTCCATCCTATCTTGCCGATTGTATTGTACCATATGTCCCGGCAAGAAATCTGCTTATGTTAGATCCACTATGGACTGGACTCTCACTATTATGTTAGATCCACTATGGACTGGACTCTCACTATTATGTTAGATCCACTATGAACTGGACTCTCGCACTATTATGTTAGATCCACTATGGACTGGACTCTCACACTATTATGTTAGATCCACTATGGACTGGACTCTCACAATATTATGTTTGATCCACTATGGACTGGACTCTCACACTATTATGTTCGATCCACTATGGACTGGACTCTCTCACTATTATGTTAGATCCACTATGGACTGGACTCTCACACTATTACGTTAGATCCACTATGGACTGGACTCTCACAATATTATGTTAGATCCACTATGGACTGGACTCTCACAATATTATGTTAGATCCACTATGGACTGGACTCTCACACTACTATGTTAGATCCACTATGGACTGTACTCTAACACTATCACGTTAGATCCACTATGGACTGGACTCTCACACTATTATGTTAGATCCAATATGGACTGGACTCTCACTATTATGTTAGATCCACTATGGACTGGACTCTCACACTATTATGTTAGATCCACTATGGACTGGACTCTCACATTATTATGTTAAATCCACTAGTGACTGGACTCTCACTATTATGTTAGATCCACTATGGACTAGACTCTCACTATTATGTTAGATCCACTATGGACTGGACTCTCACACTATTATGTTAGATCCACTATGGACTGGACTCTCACACTATTATGTTAGACCCACAATGGACTGGAATCTCACTATTATGTTAGATCCACTATGTACTGGACTCTCACTATTATGTTAGATCCACTATGGACTGGACTCTAACACTATTATGTTAGATCCACTATGGACTGGACTCTCATTATTATGTTAGATCCACTATGGACTGGACTCTCACAATATTATGTTGAATCCATTACGGACTGGACTCTCACACTATTATGTTAGACCCACTATGGACTGGACTCTCACTATTATGTTCGATCAACTATGGACTGGACTCTCACAATGTTATGTTAGATCCACTATGTACTGGACTCTCACTATTATGTTAGATCCACTATGGACTGGACTCTCACACTATTATGTTAGATCCACTATGGACTGGACTCTCACAATGTTATGTTAGATCCACTATGTACTGGACTCTCACTATTATGTTTGATCCACTATGGACTGGACTCTCACACTATTATGTTCGATCCACTATGGACTGGACTCTCACAATGTTATGTTAGATCCACTATGGACTGGACTCTCACACTATTATGTTAGATCCACTATGGACTGGACTCTTACTATTATGTTAGATCCACTATGGACTGGACTCTCACATTATTATGCTAGATCCACTATGGACTGGACTCTCACACTATTATGTTGGATCCACTATGGACTGGACACTCACAATATTATGTTTGATCCACTATGGACTGGACTCTCACAATGTTATGTTAGATCCACTATGTATTGGACTCTCACTATTGTGTTAGATCCACTATGGCCTGGACTCTCACACTATTATGTTCGATCCACTATGGACTGGACTCTCACAATGTTATGTTAGATCCACTATGTATTGGACTCTCACTATTGTGTTAGATCCACTATGGACTGGACTCTCACACTATTATGTTAGATCCACTATGGACTGGACTCTCACAATATTATGTTGGATCCACTATGGACTGGACTCTCACAATATTATGTTGGATCCACTATGGACTGGACTCTCACACTATTATGTTAGATCCACTATGGACTGGACTCTCACAATATTATGTTAGATCCACTATGGACTGGACTCTCACACTATTATGTTAGATCCACTATGGACTGTACTCTAACACTATCACGTTAGATCCACTATGGACTGGACTCTCACACTATTATGTTAGATCCAATATGGACTGGACTCTCACACTATTATGTTGGATCCACTATGGACTGGACACTCACAAAATTATTTTTGATCCACTATGGACTGGACTCTCACACTATTATGTTCGATCCACTATGGACTGGACTCTCACAATGTTATGTTAGATCCACTATGTATTGGACTCTCACTATTATGTTAGATCCACTATGGACTGGACTCTCACACTATTATGTTAGATCCACTATGGACTGGACTCTCACACTATTATGTTAGATCCACTATGGACTGGACTCTCACACTATTATGTTAGATCCACTATGGACTGGACTCTCACACTATAATGTTAGATCCACTATGGACTGGACTCTCACACTATTATGTTAGATCCACTATGGACTGGACTCTCACACTATTATGCTAGATCCACTATGGACTGGACTCTCACTATTATGCTAGATCCACTATGGACTGGACTCTCACAATATTATGTTACATCCACTATGGACTGGACTCTCACTATTATGTTAGATCCCATATGGACTGGACTCTCACAATATTATGTTAGATCCACTATGGACTAGACTCTGACAATATTATTTTAGATCCACAATGGACTGGACTCTCACACTATTATGTTAGATCCACTCTGGACTGGACTCTCACACTATTATGTTAGATCCACTATGGACTGGACTCTCACTATTATGTTAGATCCACTATGGACTGGACTCTCACGATATTATGTTAGATCCACTATGGACTGGACTCTCACACGATTATGTTGGATCCACTATGGACTGGACTCTCACACGATTATGTTAGATCCACTATGGACTGGAATCTCACACGATTATGTTAGATCCACTATGGACTGGACTCTCACACTGTTATGTTCAATCCACTATGGACTGGACTCTCACTATGTTTTGTTAGATCCACTATGTACTGGAATCTCACTATTATGTTAGATCCACTATGGACTGGACTCTCACACTATTATGTTCGATCCACTATGGACTGGTCTCTCACAATGTTATGTTAGATCCACTATGTACTGGACTCTCACTATTATGTTAGATCCACTATGGACTGGACTCTCACACTATTATGTTAGATCCACTATGGACTGGACTCTCACTGTTATGTTAGATCCACTATGGACTGGAATCTCACACTATTATGTTAGATTCACTATGTACTGGACTCTCACACTATTACGTTAGATCCACTATGGACTGTACTCTCACACTATTATGTTAGATCCACTATGGACTGGACTCTCACTATTATGCTAGATCCACTATGGACTGGACTCTCACTATTATGCTAGATCCACTATGGACTGGACTCTCACTATTATGTTAGATCCACTATGGACTGGACTCTCACACTATTATGTTAGATCCACTATGGACTGGACTCTCACACTATTATGTTAGATCCACTATGGACTGGACTCTCACACTATTATGTTAGGTCCACTATGGACTGGACTCTCATATTATTATGTTAAATCCACAATGAACTGGGCTGTCACTATTATGTTAGATCCACTATGGACTGGACTCTCACTATTATGTTAGATCCACCATGGACTGGACTCTCACTATTATGTTAGATCCACTATGGACTGGACTCTCACATTATTATGTTAGATCCACTATGGACTGGACTCTCATATTATTATGTTAAATCCACTATGGACTGGACTCTCACTATTATGTTAGATCCACTATGGACTGGACTCTCATATTATTATGTTAAATCCACTATGGACTGGACTCTCACTATTATGTTAGATCCACTATGGACTGGACTCTCATATTATTATGTTAAATCCACTATGGACTGGACTCTCACTATTATGTTAGATCCACTATGGACTGGACTCTCTCACTATTATGTTAGATCCACTCGACGTCCATTGGGGGGGTGTCCCAAAATCTGCGGTCCCCTCCAAGGTTTCTCATTGTCATCCCATTGGGTTGAGTCCCAGATTATTCTCTGCATTTAACCCATCACCCTTGATCACCCCCTGGGAGGTGAGGGGAGCAGTGAGCAGCAGCGGTGGCCGCGCCCAGGAATCATTTTTGGTGATTTAACCCCCAATTCCAACCCTTAATACTGAGTGTCAAGCAGGGAGGTAATGGGTCCCATTATTTAGTCTTTGGTATGACTCGGCCGGGGTTTATTTCTATGGTACCAGGGATGCATGGATACCATTCATTACACCGACCGTTCGAGCTAATCTTGTGTGCTTTTCAGACGCCAGTAAATCTGACAGCCGAATGACATTGATCTGACAACTGACTGTCATCCCACAGAAGCAGAAGGAAACTGTGGCTGAATAAGTGATAGAAGCCGATTTTTTAAATTTATATTATGTTTATAAACTCAGGAAATATGTCCCTGGACACATGAGGACTTTGAATATGACCAATGTTTGATTCTGTAGCTACTTGGTATCGCATTGATACCCAAATGTGTGGTATCATCCAAAAACTAATTCCTCTTCCAACATGACTGTGCACCAGTGCACAATGCAAGGTCCATAAAGACATGAATGACAGAGTCTGGTGTGGATGAACTTGACTGGCCTGCACAGAGTCCTGACCTGAACCCAATAGAACACCTTTGGGATGAATTAGAACAGAGACTGAGAGCCAGGCCTTCTCCACCAACATCATTGTGTGACCTCACCATTGTGCTTTTAGAAGAATGGTGGAAAATTCCTATAAACACACTCCGCAACCTTGTGGACAGCCTTCCCAGAAGAGTTGAAGCTGTAATACCTCGCATTGAACCCTATGGGTTAGGAATGGGATGGCACTTCAAGTTCATATGTGAGTCAAGGCAGGTGGCCAAATACTTTTGGCAATATAGTGTATTTTACTTAGTTTGCCTTTTCTTTGGCCCACCCTTATAATTAATTGTTTCTACCTAGAGTAAAAAAAAACTGTCTATATTTTGACAAAAAAACAACAATAACTTATGTGTTGTTTGGCAACAGTTAGTAATGGTTATGTGCAGTAGAAGAGTCGTCAGCTTGAAGCGATCCTCTTTCTCGGACTCCCTCATCCTCATGTGACATGAATGCGTGACTGTAATGATCTTGCTTGAATGTTAAATGGGTTATACTCGCATCGCGCTTTTCTACAAAGCGCTTTGACACTATTTCCACATTCACCCATTCACACACACATTCACACACTGATCGCAGGAGCTGCCATGCAAGGCCCTAACCACGACCCCATCAGGAGCAAGGGTGAAGTGTCTTGCTCAAGGACACAACGGACGTGACGAAGTTGGTAGAAGGTGGGGATCGAACCAGGAACCCTCAGGTTGCTGGCACGGCCACTCTTCCAACCGCGCCACCCGTCCTCTTACTAGTTTATCTTACCAATGATTGTCACACACACACACTAGGTGTGGCGAAATTATTCTCTGCATTTGACCCATCACCCTTGATCACCCCTTGGGAGGTGAGGGGAGCAGTGAGCAGCAGCGGTGGCCGCGCTTGGGAATAACTTTTTGGTGATTTAACCCCCAATTCCAACCCTTGGTGCTGAGTGTCAAGCAGGGAGGTAATGGGTTTCATTTTTGTAGTCTTTGGTATGACTCGGCCGGGGTTTGAACTCACAACCTACCAATCTCAGGGCGGACACTCTAACCACTAGATTGATTTGATTGATTTAGATTTATTGGTCCCCTTGGGGAAATTCATTGTCACTGCCGTACATTTAAACAATAGACATTACACATCACAAAAAAATAACAAAAAGACATCATACATGACCAACACACACTAGGCCACTGAGTAGGTATCTTGCCTCTGATTGGCCCGTCCGTAATGTAAGCCAATTGTGACTCATCATACAAACACCAACCGATCATCATGGATGTTCTCCGTATGCGTGGATGTCATTGTATTTTCTCCATATTTTTTGGGCCTGGATTCGTCTGTGTGGAAACTCGTTCGGTACACTTCCACACCGAAACGAAACCCCCGTACCGAAATGGTTCGATACAAATGCACGTACCGTTACACCCCTATTATTTTGATTATTGTTTTTCAGCTGTTTGTAAATGTTGCAGTTTATTAATAAAGGTAAAACATTGTTTTTTTTTAAAAACCTAGCCTCTGCGCATGCGCATAGCATAGATCCAACGAATCGATGACTAAATTAATCACCAAATATGTTTATAATCGATTACCACTCAACTAATCGATTTAATCGATTAGTTGTTGCAGCCCTAGTTTCGAGTGATCGCCGATGATGAGTATTGGCTTTGGAATAAACTATATTTCTGTAACTAAAATAAGATTAATGTTTTTGCATCTCTGTTAGCTGGTATAGAAATGCAGGATACCTTTTCTCATTTTTTTGTCAACCAGGAAAACTGTTAGAGAAGGCAACCGCCAACAGCTTTCACAATGTTACTTTTAGTTTATTCTTTGTAAGCACTTGTTGGGATTTTGCAATGGATTTAAATAAAACACAGAGCCAGTCAGCCGACAGGTATTTCTGCGAAAGACATGCTGCTAATTGGGTACCCTTAGATACTACTTCTTCTTTATGATTCTAAAGCCTGGCAGTTCAGTGAAGAGTCAGCCATGCACAAAACTGTCCAATAGTATGCAGAAGCCTCTTTGCCCACTTGTCATTAGTTTGTCTTCCCGACTAATGTTGCTTTTACTGACTGGAGCAAGCTGTTGAAACTTAAACTTACTCTGCTAATTAAGGGGTGCTAACATTAAGGTCATATACTCTTTCCTTATTATTGGGAGCACTGTGGTTACCATCAGTGTTGCAAAGTAACTTCAGTATAAATTGTATATACTGTACTTTTACATACTGTATGTCTCTACTTCACGTTGTTATTTATATTTCTTAAATATAATTAGTACTTAGCAAATGACGAGCATAAGGACTAGGGCTGGATAAAAAAAAAATATGTATAAATATATATGTATGTGTGGGAAAAAATCACAAGACTACTTCATCTCTACAGGCCTGTTTCATGAGGGGTTCCCTCAATAATCAGGAGATTTTAATAGAAGCATTCACATACCATGGTTTATATAGGGCACAGAACGGGTAGGTACAGGCAGGCGTAAAGGCGTGGTGATTGGCTCATGTGTTACCTAGGAGGTGTTTCCGTCTGCTGCGCTTGTTGAGGGATGACAGGTCTGGGCGGTATATAATAAACAGTTTCTCTTTTAAGCATAGGTTGCATCTTGTATTACCACTGTTGTAAGGTGTGCTGGATGCAATAATTTGTCATGTTATTGAATATTCAACATTATTGTCTTTGAGGTTCCAAATGTGCTTGCTGAGTTCTGTAGTATTCCGCAGGCTTTGGTTCCTGTAAGAAGTCTTGTGATTGTTTCATCTGGCTTTGAACTCTCCCTCGGTTAATCCTGCATACGTGTCAGATGTGTTAATGTCCTTGCGTGTTACCTTTGATTGGTAAACGACTGATGTTTGTAAGCACCCCCCGTTGAGAGGGCAATCAGGTTTCTTGCGACAGTTGCAGCCTTTGTTGGTTTTGGAGTCGCTATGTCTAGGGGCAGACGGCTCCTTTGCAATTGCTTTGTTGTGCCTGCCTGTACCTACCCGTTCTGTGCCCTATATAAACCATGGTATGTGAATGCTTCTATTAAAATCTCCTGATGATTGAGGGAACCCCTCATGAAACAGGCCTTTAGAGATGAAGTAGTCTTGTGATTATTTTCCCACACATACATATATTGCGCTCTACCATGGTATCGAGCACTATTTTTTGGATAATCTAATTAAGACATATATGCATAAATATATATATTATGTATATATATAGTTGAGGTTTCTGTGGTTTATCTGTTATACAGTGCTCAATACCGCGGTAGAGCGGAATATACGTTAGGTCAGGAAAAAACACAGAGGCTATTTGATCCCTACAAGCCTGTTTTGTAGGTTTCCCTGCTCTTCAGGGGATTTTTTAAACAATTTTTTTTAAGGGAAACCTGCTCTTCAGGGGATTTAAAAATAAATAAATAAATAAATAAGAAAATCCCCTGAAGAGCAGGCCAACCTGCGAAACAGGCTTGTAGGGATGAAATAGCCTCCGTGTTTTTTCCTGACCTAACGTATATACTGTATGTATGATACAGTACAGTCCAACAGTTTGGACACACCTTCTCCTCAATCAATACATTTTCTTTATTTTCATGACTATTTACATTGTATATTGTAACTGAAGGCATCAAAACTATGAATGAACACATGTGGAGTTATGTACTTAACAAAAAAAAAAGTGAAATAACTGAAAACATGTTTTGTATTCTAGTTTCTTCAAAATAGCCACCCTTTGCTCTGATTACTGCTTTGCACACTCTTGGCATTCTCTCAATGAGCTTCAAGCACACCTGTGAAGTGAAAACCATTTCAGGTGACTACCTCTTGAAAGCTCCTGTCTCTGGCCATACCCCACCCCAGCAGACGATGGCGTTGAACACCGCAGAGGCCACCAATGTTGTTGTTTTACTTTTGTAGCTGCATGTAGAAGTGACTAGTTGCATTAGCTGTGCTCTTTTAATGCCTTTAATGCCCTTTGATGTTTCCCTCTTACATACATGTTTATGTGTGCTGTAGCTATGAGTTTTTTTTCTTCTTATTTGGCTTCAGTCTGGACCCCCTCTCCAGGGGCCAAGGCTTGGACAGATTTTTTTTTTCTCACACCCCCCCCCCCCTTCCAGCGTTTGCCTGTTTTTCACCTTATTTGTAAGGGGCGCCGGAAATTGGCAGACCCGTCAGCGATCCTGTTCTGTCTCCCTGTAATGTTTGTCTGCTCTTGACTGGGATTGTGCTGAAAATCTTAATTTCCCCTCTGGGCGTATTCAAGTATTTCTGATTCTGATTCGGATAGCTTCCCTGAAAAAACCTTCATATTTGTCTGCTAAAAAATGGTTGATGTTTATTGCAGATGTGTGTGTCTTTGTGAGAGTGGGCATGTTTTGGGCGCAGGCTTGGCTCCAGCTCTCAGCCTGGCACGGCTGATCCCAGTTTCCTAATCAACTCACCTGCCTGCCATCAACTCATCACCTGCAGCCTATATATGTTTGGACTTCACTGGATACTCTACCTACAGTGTGTGCCTGCCTCAGCTTGCAGTCTTGAACCACAAAAGCCAAGATCAACCCATATTCAGTTGAATATGCTACAAAGACAACATATTTGATGTTCAAACTGATAAACTTTTTTTTTTTTTTTGCAAATAATCATTAACTTTCGAATTTGATGCAAGCATCACGTGACAAAGACGTTGGGAAAGGTGGCAATAAATACTGATAAAGTTGAGGAATGCTCATCAAACACTTATTTGGAACATCCCACAGGTGAACAGGCTAATTGGGAACAGGTGGGTGCCATGATTGGGTATAAAAGTAGATTCCATGAAATGCTCAGTCATTCACAAACAAGGATGGGGCGAGGGTCACCACTTTGTCAACAAATGCGTGAGCAAATTGTTGAACAGTTTAAGAAAAACCTTTCTCAACCAGTTTTTGCAAGGAATTTAGGGATTTCACCATCTATGGTCCGTAGTTTCATCAAACGGTTTAGAGAATCTGGAGAAATCACTGCACGTAAGCAGCTAAGCCCGTGACCTTCGATCCCTCAGGCTGTACTGCATCAACAAGCGACATCAGTGTGTAAAGGATATCACCACATGGGCTCAGGAACACTTCAGAAACCCACTGTCAGTAACTACAGTTGGTCGCTACATCTGTAAGTGCAAGTTAAAACTCTCCTATGCAAGGCGAAAACCGTTTATCAACAACACCCAGAAACGCCGCCGGCTTCGCTGGGCCCGAGCTCATCTAAGATGGACTGATACAAAGTGGAAAAGTGTTCTGTGGTCTGACGAGTCCACATTTCAAATTGTTTTTGGAAACTGTGGACGCCGTGTCCTCCGGACCAAAGAGGAAAAGAACCATCCGGATTGTTATAGGCGCAAAGTTGAAAAGCCAGCATCTGTGATGGTATGGGGGTGTATTAGTGCCCAAGACATGGGTAACTTACACATCTGTGAAGGCGCCATTAATGCTGAAAGGTACATACAGGTTTTGGAGCAACATATGTTGCCATCCAAGCAACGTTACCATGGACGCCCCTGCTTATTTCAGCAAGACAATGCCAAGCCATGTGTTACATCAACGTGGCTTCATAGTAAAAGAGTGCGAGTACTAGACTGGCCTGCCTGTAGTCCAGACCTGTCTCCCATTGAAAATGTGTGGTGCATTATGAAGCCTAAAATACCACAACGGAGACCCCCTGACTGTTGAACAACTTAAAAAGTTAAAAGTTAAAGTACCAATGATTGTCACACACACACTAGGTGTGGCGAAATTATTCTCTGCATTTGACCCATCACCCTTGATCACCCCCTGGGAGGTGAGGGGAGCAGTGGGCAGCAGCGGTGGCCGCGCCCGGGAATCATTTTTGGTGATTTAACCCCCAATTCCAACCCTTGATGCTGAGTGACAAGCAGGGAGGAAATGGGTCCCATTTTTATAGTCTTTGGTATGACTCGGCCGGGGTTTGAACCCACAACCTACCGATCTCAGGGCGGACACTCTAACCACTAGGCCACTGAGTCGGTAAGCTGTACATCAAGCAAGAATGGGAAATAATTCCACCTGGGAAGCTTAAAAAATGTGTCTCCTCAATTCCCAAACGTTTACTGAGTGTTGTTAAAAGGAAGGGCCATGTAACACAGTGGTGAACATGCCCTTTCCCAACTACTTTGGCACGTGTTGCAGCCATGAAATTCTAAGTTAATTATTATTTGCAAAAAAAAAAAAAGTTTATGAGTTTGAGCATCAAATATGTTGTCTTTGTAGTGCATTCAATTGAATATGGGTTGAAAAGGATTTGCAAATCATTGTATTCCGTTTATATTTACATCTAACACAATGTCCCAACTCATATGGAAACAGGGTTTGTACTTTTGAGTGGTCAGATAATATCCATCCATCCATCCATTTATATTCTGTTAAAAATGATCATTTCATGTAATAGTGAAATGAATTAATTAACTCATATTATGTTTTGCATATGGTGAATGTGCATATACATTGGAGAAAGCAAACCTTCAAGTTGACGTAAACAGTGGTATTCGCAGGTGGATCACTTCTCGTAAGAAAGAGTCGGAATGCAAAAGTGATAACCCTATCCTTGAGAAGAGACTACCTGTCTATCTCAACGCCAACATTTAAGTTATGACTTAAAGCAGTTGTTTTCCAGACACTAACACACAAACATCTCCTTGTATGGTCAGGATGTGCTCTCCTGACTTAGCACACACACAAAGACAGGAGGTAGGAATATAAGACTGGTGGTTTGGCTTCTCCAGTTTAGGAGTCCTTCATTTTTGTTGACTTCGGTTCCTCCGGGTACGGCAGTCCTGTATAATGACGCTCGCTTGTAATAAAGCAACTTTTGGTTCAGTAAAGCATCTTCAAAGTCTCTTTTGATCCAGCCGCACTGCCGTGACATCCTTCTGTCCGGACGAGGATGACAAGACCATAGTTTTGGTAATTCTACTGAAACCATTAATTTTAATATATTATATATATATATATATATATATATATATATATATATATATATATATATATATATATATATATATATTTTTTTTTTTTTTTCTTTTTTTTTTTCTTTTTTTTTTTTTTTTCTAGGAAACCTTTGAGTCCTGACCCCATGGAGGTTGTCTGCCTCTTAAGACCCCACGGTTGAGTTTGTACATTCATGTTTCTACTAGTGTTGTCCCTATACCAATATTTTGGTACCAGTACCAAAATAATTTCCATACTTTTTGTTACTTTTCAAAATAAAGGGGACCACAAAACATTGCATTATTGGCTTTTTTTTTTAACAAAAAATCTATGGATACATTAAATGTATGTTTATTATTGCAAGTTTGTCCTTAAATAAAATAGTGAACATACAGAACAACTTGTCTTTTAGTAGTAAGTAAACAAACAAAGGCTCCTAATTTAGCTGCTGACATATGCAGTAACATATTGTGTCATTTTCCATTCTATTATTTTGTCAACATTATTAAGGACAAGTGGTAGAAAAACTACTTGTTAATATCTGCTTACTTTCCCTTTTAACATGTTCTATCTACACTTCCGTTAAAATGTAATAATCACTTATTCTTCTGTTGTTTGGATACTTTACATTAGTTTTGGATGATACCACAAATTTGGGTATCAATCTGATACCAAGTCGTTACAGGATCATGCATTGGTCATAGTCAAAGTCCTCATGTGTCCAGGGACATATTTACTGAGTTTTTAAACATAATATAAAAACCCCGTTTCCATATGAGTTGAGAAATTGTGTTAGATGTAAATATAAACTGAATACAATGATTTGCAAATCCTTTTCAACCTATATTCAGTTGAATGCACTACAAAGACAATTTTTTATTTTTTTTTGCAAATAATAATTAACTTAGAATTGCATGGCTGCAACACGTGCCAAAGTAGTTGGGAAAGGGCATATTAACCACTGTGTTACATGGCCTTTTCTTTTAACAACACTCAATAAACGATTGGGAACTAATGAAACTAATTGTTGAAGCTTTGAAAGTAGAATTCTTTCCCATTCTTGTTTTATGTAGAGCTTCAGTCGTTTAACAGTCCGGGGTCACCACTGTCGTATTTTACGCTTCATAATGCGCCACACATTTTCGATGGGAGACAGGTCTGGACTGCAGGCGAGCCAGGGAAGTACCCGCACTCTTTTTTTTACGAAGCCACGCTGTTGTAACACGTGCTGGATGAGGCTTGGCATTGTCTTGCTGAAATAAGCAGGCGCTTAGATGGCAACATATGTTGTTCCAAAACCTGTATGTACCTTTCAGCATTAATGGTGCCTTCACAGATGTGTAAGTTACCCATGCCTTAGGCACTAATGCACCCCCACACCATCACAGATGCTGGATTTTGAACTTTGCGTCGATAACAGTCTCGATGGTTCGCTTCCCCTTTGGTCCGGATGACACGACGTCGAATATTTCCAAAAACAATTTGAAATGTGGACTCGTCAGACCACAGAACACTTTTCCACTTTGCATGAGTCCATCTTAGATGATCTCGGGCCCAGAGAAACCGGCGGCGTTTCTGGGTGTTGTTGATAAATGTCTTTCGCTTTGCATAGTAGAGCTTTAACTTGCACTTACATAAGTAGCGACGAACTGTATTTAGTGACAGTGGTTTTCTGAAGTGTTCCTGAGCCCATGTGGTGATATCCTTTAGAGATTGATGTCGGTTTTTGATACAGTGCCGTCTGAGGGATCGAAGGTCACGGTCATTCAATGTTGTTTTCCGGCCATGCCGCTTACGTGGGGTGATTTCTCCAGATTCTCTGAACCTTTTGATGATATTATGGACCGTAGATGTTGAAATCCCTAAATTTCTTGCAATTGCACTTTGAGAAATGTTGTTCTTAAACTGTTTGACTATTTGCTCACGCAGTTGTGGACAACGGGGTGTACCTCGCCCCATCCTTTCTTGTGAAAGACTGAGCATTTTTTTGGGAAGCTGTTTTTATACCCAATCATGGCACCCACCTGTTCCCAATTAGCCTGCACACCTGTGGGATGTTCCAAATAAGTGTTTGATGAGCATTCCTCAACTTTATCAGTATCTATTGCCACCTTTCCCAACTTCTTTGTCAGGTGTTGCTGGCATCAAATTCTAAAGTTAATGATTATTTGCAAAAAAAAAAAATGTTTATCAGTTTGGACATCAAATATGTTGTCTTTGTAGCATATTCAACTGAATATGGGTTGAAAATGATCATTGTATTCCGTTTATATTTACATCTAACACAATTTCCCAACTCATATGGAACAAGGTTTGTATATTTTAAAAATACGAAAGAAGATGTGGTGCCAAACAATATTGACGTAATCATAGTAGTATCGACTAGATGCACTACTGTACTTGGTATCATTACAGTGGATGTTTGGTGTAAATCCACCAATGGTGTTTGTTTACATTGTGACGCCGGTGAGCTACGGTGTGTAGTGAAGCATGTTTTGCTTTTCCTTGGGATGATTACTTTATTTGTCGCCATGGAGACGAGGATTAGTGATTTAGAAGTCGGTAAAACACTGCAGACTGGGGCTGGACTTTAGCCGCTAGCTAGCTAGCCATGTCTTAAAGCACTTCTTACGGTAGGTGTTTCATTGTTATAACTTCACTTTTATATTTAGTTTTTAAGCCAAAATGCGTCCGTTTTTCCCTTTTCTGTCTACACACTGTGTCTGCTTGTAAGTACTCTGTGATTGTGCGCTGCCGAACATGCTCGCACCGGTACTTTTCAGAGGCGGTAGTGAACAGAATATGATTCATTAGTATCGGTATATCATAAAACCCTAGTTTCTACAAAACTTAACAAAGTTAACATTATTTAATTTCTTATTTATCCTTTAGTCCAAATGGAATTGGAATCGTAAAAATACTAACAAATCCCATCCGTCGTCGTAAGTATTTTTGAGTTGAACATATGTGAACAATACTTTTCCCCAGCTGGAAGATTTAAAGTTTCAAGTCTTCTTGTTAGGAGTAATTCGTTTATCTTGCTGCATGCATGAAAACATCTTGATCACTATCCACTTGCAAATGTTTCAATGCAGCTGAAGATAACCAGGACAGAGTTAGAAAAAGGTAGCAGATAAAAGGTTGAGTGGCCAACCCTGAAAGTGCTGTTGACTGACTCCAAGGCCGGAGCTCATGGAGAGAAGTTGGCCAGACCTGCTTTGAGAGCTTAGGCCGATGATTCTTAGGAGATGAATAAAGCAGTTTGTAGCACTAACTGATTTACATTTTGGAGCGGGTCAGGTCTTGACCCCACGCCGCTGTTATCTGGCAGCTTACAACTGACAACTGTTTCATTAGGAATTGATGGAGGCAGATTAAGAGGCTGGCAGTGAAATATAACACTGACATCTGTGGGCTTTTCAAAATGAGCAGAATCCAGGCCAAGTGCCTATGCAATGTTTTGGGCAGACGGTTGATGAAACATCTAACCCAGTCAGGTGAACTGAGGCCCCATTTACACTAAGGTTATCCAGGGTAAATCCCACCTAACCTTGTCCTTGTCCACACACATACACAATGGTCGTTTAAAGGGGAACATTATCACCAGACCTATGTAAGCGTCAATATATACCTTGATGTTGCAGAAAAAAGACCATATATTTTTTTAACCGATTTCTGAACTCTAAATGGGTGAATTTTGGCGAATTAAACACCTTTCTAATATTCGCTCTCGGGAAGCAATCCGCCATTTTCTCAAACACCGAGTCAAATCAGCTCTGTTGTTTTCCGTTTTTTCGACTGTTTTCCGTACCTTGGAGACTTCATGCCTCGTCGGTGTGTTGTCGGAGGGTGTAACAACACGAACAGGGACGGATTCAAGTTGCACCAGTGGCCCAAAGATGCGAAAGTGGCAAGAAATTGGACGTTTGTTCCGCACACTTTACCGACAAAAGCTATGCTACGACAGAGATGGCAAGAATGTGTGGATATCCTGCGACACTCAAAGCAGATGCATTTCCAACGATAAAGTCAAAGAAATCTGCTGCCGGACCCCCATTAAATCTGCCGGAGTGTGTGAGCAATTCAGGGACAAAGGACCTCGGTAGCACGGCAAGCAATGGCGGCAGTTTGTGCCCGCAGACGAGCGAGCTAAACCCCCCTGGATGTCTTGGCTCACACCGTCCCGAAGATGATCAAGAGAAGAATATCGACCCTAGCTTCCCTGGCCTACTGACATGAGGGTATGTCTACAGAATATATTAATTGATGAAAATTGTCTGCACTCTCAAAGTGCATGTTGTTGCCAAATGTATTTAATATGCTGTAAATCTAGTTCATAGTTGTTAGTTTCCTTTAATGCCAAACAAACACATACCAATCGTTGGTTAGAAGGCGATCGCCGAATTCGTCCTCGCTTTCTCCCGTGTCGCTGGCTGTCGTGTCCTTTTCGTCGGTTTCGCTTGCATACGGTTCAAACCGATATGGCTCAATAGCTTCAGTTTCTTCTTCAATTTCGTTTTCGCTACCTGCCTCCACACTACAACCATCCGTTTCAATACATTCGTAATCTGTTGAATCGCTTAAGCCGCTGAAATCCGAGTCTGAATACGAGCTAATGTCGCTATAGCTTGCTGTTCTTTCCGCCATGTTTGTTTGTGTTGGCTTCACTATGTGACGTCACAGAAAAATGGACGGGTGTATATAACGATGGTTAAAATCAGGCACTTTTAAGCTTTTTTTAGGGATATTGCGTGATGGGTAAAATTTTGAAAAAAACTTCGAAAAATATAATAAGCCACTGGGAACTGATTTTTAATGGTTTTAACAATTCTTTTTTCTGCAACATCAATGTATATATTGACGCTTACATAGGTCTGGTGATAATGTTCCCCTTTAAATTTGACTTATCTGAACAATATCCAGTGTTGTGGTATTTCAATGAACTGGAATCCAGTGTGCTGTGGGGTCCTATTGTAGTGAATCACACCTGAGCCATCATCAATTAATCAAATCTTTAATAAAGAACATTTTTTATCCATTAATCTAGGGATCTAGATTTCTGGTCAGGACAATCCTCACTCTTTTGCCTTCACCTTCTTTGTCCATTCGCTTTTGGTGACTTTATAAACTCTGGACCTAGACCAGTGGTTCTTAACCTGGGTTCGATTGAACCCTAAGGGTTCGGTGGGTCGGGCTCAGGGGTTCGGCGGAGGTCGAGACACACCCGACTCATCGTGTAAATAAAAACCTCTCCCTATCGGCGTATTACGGATAGGGCAACTGCAGAAGTCAGACTGATTTGCAGGTGTGTAATTTGTTGTGAGTTTATGCTCTGTGTTGGTTTTGTTCTATGAGCAAGGTGATGTTCATGCACGGTTCATTTTCTGCACCTGTAATAAAACATGGTAACACTTTAGTATGGGGAACATATTCACCATTAGTTAGTAGCTTATTAACATGCAAATTAGTAACATAGTGGCTCTTAACTAGGCATTATTAAGTACTTATTAATACCTTTTTCGGCATGGCCTTATTATAACCCTAACCCTCTAACCCTGTCCCTAACCCTAACCAAATAACTCCAAATTAACTCTTTGTTACTTAGAATATGTTTCCCTAGTGTCCAAAAAACTATAAATTAAGTCTTTGTTACTTAAAATAGGTTCCCCTAGTGTCCAAAAAAAACTATAAATTAAGTCTTTGTTACCTAGAATATGTTCCCTAGTGTCCAAAAAACTCTAAATTAAGTCTTTGTTACTTAGAATATGTTACCTAGTGTCCAACAAACTCTAAATTAAGTCTTTGTTACTTAGAATATGTTCCCCTAGTGTCCATAAAACTCAAAATTAAGTCTTTGTTATTTAGAATATGTTCCCCTAGTGTCCAAAAAACTCTAAATTAAGTCTTTGTTACTTAGAATATGTTCCCTAGTGTCCAACAAACTCTAAATTAAGTCTTTGTTACTTAGAATATGTTCCCCTAGTGTCCATAAAACTCAAAATTAAGTCTTTGTTATTTAGAATATGTTCCCCTAGTGTCCAAAAAACTCTAAATTAAGTCTTTGTTACTTAAAATATGTTCCCCTAGTGTCCAAAAAAACCTCTAAATTAAGTCTCTGTTACCTAGAATATGTTCCCTTGTGTCCAAAAAACTCTAAATTAAGTCTTTGTTACTTAGAATATGTTCCCCTAGTGTCCAAAAAACTCTAAATTAAGTCTTTGTTACTTAGAATATGTTCCACTAATGTCCAAAAAAACTCTAAATTAAGTCTTTGTTACTTAGAATATGTTCCCCTAGTGTCCAAAAAAACTCTAAATTAAGTCTTTGTTACTTAGAATATGTTCCCCTCGTGTCCAAAAAACTCTAAATTAAGTCTTTGTTACCGTACTTAAAATATGTTCCCCTAGTGTCCAAAAAAACCTCTAAATTAAGTCTTTGTTACTTAAAATATGTTCCCCTAGTGTCCAAAAAAAACTCTAAATTAAGTCTTTGTTACTTAGAATATGTTCCCCTAGTGTCCAAAAAACTCTAAATTAAGTATTTGTTACTTAGAATATGTTCCCCTAGTGTCCAAAAAACTCTTAAGTCTTTGTTACTTAGAATATGTTCCCTAGTGTCCAAAAAACTCTAAAGTAAGTCTTTGTTACTTAGAATATGTTCCCCTAGTGTCTAAACAACTCTAAATTAAGGCTTTGTTACTTAGAATATGTTCTCCTAGTGTCCATAAAACTCAAAATTAAGTCTTTGTTACTTAGAATATGTTCCCTTAGTGTCCAAAAAAACCCTAAATTAAGTCTTTGTTACTTAGAATATGTTCCCCGAGTGTCTAAAAAACACTAAAATAAGTCTTTGTTACTTAGAATATGTTCCCCATACTAAAGTGTTACGAAAAACATATAACTTTGTCTTGAATTTGAAAAAAACAACATTTTATTTTTCACTAAAGAAGGGTTCGGTGAATGCGCATATGAAACTGGTGGGGTTCGGTACCTCCAACAAGGTTAACAACCACTGACCTAGACGTTGAGTCCTCGACATACATGGCGGACAATAACTGGTCCAAAATCATTCTTCGTTTTCCGTAGTTAGTCTTCCCTCGACGGCCAGGTAATACAAAGCACACGCTATTTTTTTTATCACATCCACGGGAGCCCGCATTCTTATTGACTCTCCTTCGACAAATGGATAAGGTTTTTCGGTAAGTAGAATCACAGCTGACCCGGACATTCAAAAGTTACTTTGCCGTCTGAGAAGTGCTGTATCCCAAATAGCTGCAATGGCTTTCTCTTAAGGTATTCATGTGTGATTTCCACAAGCGTCTGTACAAACGGAAGGAGGTACACCCCCGCTGCCACCAAACCCCACCCCCCCAACTTCGCCCCCCTCAACCGACGCACGGAGGGGGGTCAGGGGGGTTTGCTGGCAGCGGGGGTGTATATTTCAGCCCGGAAGAGTTAGGGCTGCATGGGATTCTGGGTATTTGTTCTGTTGTGTTTATGTTGTGTTACTGTGCGGATGTTCTCCCGAAATGTGTTTGTCATTCTTGTTTGGTGTGGGTTCACAGTGTGGCGCATATTTCTAACAGTCTTAAAGTTTTTTACACTGGCACCGTCAGTGTAACCTGTATCGCTGTTGGCCAGGTATGCATTGCATGTGTGACGACAGCTCGTGGAGGACGATAAACGCAGTGCCTTTAAAGCATGCCCCCAAGACTGTGGTCCGGTTGGACTACGAGGTATAATGACTGATGAACACCTTTGTTCGATAATGAAGGTTGCCTCAGCTCAAAGCCTGAGCCCCGACATTAATGAACTAGCCAAAGAAAAGATGGCAGGTATCTGGTTTAGGCACATCAGATTAGATCAGTGTGTTGCAAACTGAGCAGTTTAAAGTCCTGAATGGTTGGTTTATTCCTTGTTATTTTATTTTCAAATTTATTAGCCTGTGGAAAAAGTTAATATTGATATTTACCTCAGAAGGCTGCAAATAGAAAAGAGGCATTCAATTTTTATTTAAATTGTATTTGATATGCCATTGATATTTTTAAATTATTATTATTATTATTTGAAACTCGATTTTGCATGTCACTATAAAGTTATATAAGCCTTGCTTGTTCAATATTCAATGCAAAACTTGTTTGGGTCCCTATCAAAAGGTTAATTTGTTCAACCTTGGCCCGCGGCTTTGTTCAGTTTTACATTTTGGCCCACTCTGTATTTGAGTTTGACACCCCTGTTTTAAGGGGTTATCCGGCTTAGTGTAGACTTGGCCTGAATCTGCTGAACTTCAAACTGATGTGTTTGTGAATTGCTGCAACATATTAAATACATTTAGGAACATCGCATGGTTGTTGTACTTTTTCACAATTCAATATGTCTGAAAAGGATTAGGAAGAAGCAGATCTTGTTTGTTCCTACTCTTTCTTTATGCATTTTACTGATCATTTATTCACAGCACAACTTTTATATTTTTACGCTTAAAATGTTTACTTTTTGTTTTTATTTAAAGTTGTTTCACTTCCTGTATTTAAGTGTCAAAATATGCTTATGAAACACAAAAATATTAGAGAATGTGTGGCAATGGTTAAGCAGCTTACGCAGAGACAAGTGAAAGAGGGAAGGAAACAGGGTTGGGGGACATTACATAGGTTATGCAACCTTAAAGGCCTACTGAAACCCACTACAACTAACCATGCAGTCTGATAGTTTATACATCAATGATGAAATCTTAACATTGCAACACATGCCAATACGGTCGGGTTAGCTTACTAAAGTGCAATTTTTAATTTCACGCAAAATATCCTTCTTAAAACGTCTCGGTATGAGGACGCCTGCGCGTGACGTCACAGATTGTAGAGGACATTTTGGGACAGCATGGTGGCCAGCTATTAAGTCGTCTGTTTTCATCGCAAAATTCCACAGTATTCTGGACATCTGTGTTGGTGAATCTTTTGCAATTTGTTCAATGAACAATGGAGACAGCAAAGAAGAAAGATGTAGGTGGGAAGCGGTGTATTGCGGCAGGTGTTGTGCCTGATAACGCACCCCCGCCGTAGAATGCACCCCCTGACTGTTGTGCCGGATAACACAGCCGGTGTTTTATTGTTTACATTCCCGGAAGATGACAGTCAAGCATTACCATTGGCCTGTGGAGGACTGGGACAACAGAGACTCTTACCAGGAGGACTTTGAGTTGGATACGCAGACGCGGTACCGTGAGTACGCATGCAGCTGCGGCTTCCAAACATTTGATCGCTTGCCCGTACGTGCGTGCGGCTATGTGCATGTAACTTTGGGAACTTTGGGGAAATGTATGTGCTGTATGAACTTTGGGGAGGTGAACGGTACTTTGGGCTGTGGGATTGAGTGTGTTGTGCAGGTGTTTGAGTTGTATTGGCGGGTTATATGGACGGGAGTGGGGAGGTGTTTGTTATGCGGGATTAATTTGTGGCATATTGAATATAAGCCTGGTTGTGTTGTGGCTAATAGAGTATATATATGTCTTGTGTTTATTTACCGTTTTAGTCATTCCCAGCTGAATATCAGGTCCCACCCGCCTCTCACAGCATCTTCCCTATCTGAATCGCTCCCACTGCCCTCTAGTCCTTCACTCTCACTTTCCTCATCCACAAATCTTTCATCCTCGCTCAAATCAATGGGGAAATCGTCGCTTTCTCGGTCCGAATCGCTCTCGCTGCTGGTGGCCATGATTGTAAACAATGTGCAGATGTGAGGAGCTCCACAACCTGTGACGTCACGCGCATATCGTCTGCTACTTCCGGTACAGGCAAGGCTTTTTTATCAGCGACCAAAAGTTGCGAATTTTATCGTCAATGTTCTCTACTAAATCCTTTCAGCAAAAATATGGCAATATCGCGAAATGATCAAGTATGACACATAGAATGGACCTGCTATCCCCGTTTAAATAAGAAAATCGCATTTCAGTAGGCTTTTAATGGAAATATATAAACACAAACGTTATAATAAAGAAATGGAATACAGAAGCATATAAAATAAAATAAATTCCACAACAAATTGTCCTAATTATTGCAGCAATACAGAACACAGAACGTGCATAGAGCGACTTTTGTAATATTGATGCTCTTAATCCAAGGGGTTTCTGAATGCAACCTCGCTTGCGTAACTGTCATTGGAGCATAATGAGGACGTGCTGTGTTGTTGTGGCTACGAGCTCGCCAAGGGCTGCAGTGTTATGAGCTGCTGTTGGCGCGTTGAGGGCACTACTATTGAAGTGTATTTCTGGTCTTGTCATCCTCGCCCGGGCAGAAGGATGTCACGGTAGTGCGGCTGGATCAAAAGAGACGTCGGGAGACGCTTTACTGAAGCAAAAGTTGCTTTATTACAAGTAAGCGTCATTGTACCCTACTCAGTGGCCTAGTGGTTAGAGCAGTGGTTCTTAACCTTGTTGGAGGTACCGAACCCCACCAGTTTCATACCCTTCTTTAGTGAAAAATAAAATGATGTTTTAGTTTCAAATTCAAGACAAAATTATATGCTTTTGGTAACACTTTAGTATGGGGAACATATTCTAAGTAAGAAAGACTTAATTTAGAGTTTTTTGGACACTAGGGGAACATATTCTAAGTAACAAAGACTTAATTTAGAGGTTTTTTTGGACATTAGGGGAACATACTCTAAGTAATAGAGACTTAATTTTGTCAGAACTTGGTCCTTGGGGTTTGTTTTCCCGGAAGGCAACGGAAAGTTGGCGCGGGCAAGACGGGAATGTGAGCACATGATTTTATTTAACACTATCAAAAAAGAACAAACGAAAGGCGCGCACAATGGCGGAGGTACAAAACGTGGCTAATGAAAACAAAAGACTTGCACAAAGGCAAAAAACTATAAACATGAAACAAAAACTTACTTGGCATGGGACTGTGAACAAGGCATGAAGCAGAGTGATGATAACGTGTGATGTTTCCAGGCAGACTAACTGAAAACAATGGACTTAAATACTACAGACATGATCGACAACAGGTGTGTGAGACCGAACGTGAAAACAGGTGCAACTAATCGGTCGTCGTGGTGACATAACAAGAGTGCACAAATAGTCCAAAAACAAAACCGAACATAACTAAAACAAAACATGATCACACAGAAATGACAAATTTAGAGTTATTTGGTTAGGGTTAGGGTCAGGGTTAGAGGGTTAGGGTTATAATAAGGCCATGCCGAATAAGGCATTAATAAGTACTTAATAATGACTAGTTAAGAGCCAATATGTTACTAATTTGCATGTTAATAAGCAACTAATTAATGGTGAATATGTTCCTCATACTAAATTGTTACCATGTTTTATTACTGGTGCACAAAATGAACCGTGCATGAACATCACCTTGTTCAAACAACAAAATCAACACAGTGCATAAACTCACAACAAATTACACACCTGCAAATCAGTCTGACTTCTGCTGTTGCCGTATCCGTAATACGCCGATAGTTACACGATGAGTCGGGTGTGTCTCGACCTCCGCCGAACCCCTGAGGCCGACTCATCGAACCCAGGTTAAGAACAACTGGGTTAGAGTGTCCACCCTGAGATCGGTAGGTTCTCCTGGAGAAGCCAAACCATCAGTTATATCTTCCTTCTTGTTTCTGTCTGGGTGTGTGCTATGTCAGGACAGCACAACCTGACCATAAAAGGAGATGTTTGTGTGTAAGTGACTGGAAAACAACTGATTTAACTCATAACTCAAATGTTGGCATTGACCTAGACAGGTAGTCTCCTCTCAAGGATATGGTTATCACTTTTGCATTCCGAAGTCTCAATTAGGGCCTCTTTTCTACGAGAAGTGATCCAATCCACCTACGGATGTCAAACTAAGGGGCCTTATCTATTTATGTGCTCAAACTGAAATACCACGTTTTACTTAAATTTGATGGTTTTCTTTCTCCAAGATGAATATGAACATTCACCATATGTAGAACATAATGAGTAAATGACCTGTCTCCGCTCGGGATGGTCTCCTGCTGGCCCCACTATGAACTGGACTCTCACTATTATGTTAGATCCACCATGGACTGGACTCTCACTACTATGTTGGATCCACTATGGACTGGACACTCACACTACTATGCTAGATCCACTATAGACTGGACTCTCACTATTATGTTAGATCCACTATGGACTGGACA
This sequence comes from Nerophis lumbriciformis, assembly GCF_033978685.3. NCBI lineage: Eukaryota > Metazoa > Chordata > Actinopteri > Syngnathiformes > Syngnathidae > Nerophis > Nerophis lumbriciformis. The sequence continues at coordinate 38,881,009 of NC_084561.2, read as the reverse complement.
CTCACACTACTATGCTAGATCCACTATAGACTGGACTCTCACTATTATGTTAGATCCACTATGGACTGGACTCTCACTATTATGTTAGATCCACTATGGACTGGACTCTCTCACTATTATGTTAGATCCACTATGGACTGGACTCTCACTATTATGTTAGATCCACTATGGACTGGACTGTTCTCCCGAAAATCTCCCGAAATTCAGGCGGAGCTGGAGGCCACGCCCCCTCCAGCTCCATGCGGACCTGAGTCCGCTTTCCCACAATATAAACAACGTGCCTGCCCAATCATTATAACTGTAGAATAATCGAGGGCGAGTTCTTGGTTTCTTATGTGGGTTTATTGTTAGGCAGTTTCATTAACGTCCTCCCAGTAACAACACACAACAACAGCAGTCATGTTTTTGTCTACCGTAAAGCAGTTCGTCTGCCGTAAACAGCAATGTTGTGACACTCTTAAACAGGACAATACTGCCATCTAGTGCATTTGATGAAATCACTTGTGTGCGTGCCACACAGCAATGCATCATCAGAGAGGGTGTTCAGCAAGGTTAGAAAAATAGTGACAGAGAATAGAACAACGATGGACAATTCAACCCTTAACTCAACAATGAGTAGATGAGTGTTATGTGTGTGTATATGTGTAAATAAATGAACACTGAAATTCAAGTATTTCTTTTATTTATATATATATATATATATATATATATATATATATATATATATATATATAATAAAATAAATATATTTTTATAGCTAGAATTCACTGAAAGTCAAGTATTTGTTATATATATATATATATATATATATATATATATATATATATATATATATATATATATATATATATATATATATATATATATATTCTAACTATAAATATATATTTATTTTATTTTATTCATATATATATATATATATATATATATATATATATATATATATATATATATATATATATATATATATATGAAATACTTGACTTGGTGAATTCTAGCAGTAAATATACTCCTCCCCTCTTAACCACGCCCCCAACCACGCCCCCGCCTCCCGAAATCGGAGGTCTCAAGGTTGGCAAGTATGCTTGTCTCACATAAGGTTTGTGAATAATGGGTAAAATTTAAAAAATTGCAGTTCCCCTTTATATAATACATTATTTTTTTACGAGTAGCTGGAACAGTTCTCTTGGCTTTATATATCCCCATAAATACTGCCTTTTCAACAGGCAAAGGCCTGCATCAGCTGACAGGTCCTTCATATCATTCTGCAACTGCGAGCAATAACACCAGCAGCCATGAAGGTTTCTGCACATGAAATAGCACATACGTAATATTACAGAGTGACTGCTGGGTCACTACAGGGGGAGGACTGTACCGGGATCAGAGGTGATCCGCCATCACTCTCATGCCAAAATGCCCTGCCTAGCTCAGTATCATAACCCGGCAAAATATGTGTTCTTAATATAAGGACGTTCATGATATTTTTACATTCATATCGGATGACTTAACAATTCCTTCCCATTGGAACATTTTAACCTCAAGTAGTCGCTCGCAGTCCCCGACACTGCAGCTCCCCTCAGACCAGGGGTCGGCAACCTAAAACGTTGAAAGATATTGGACCAGAAATATAATAAAACAATCTGTGTGGAGCCGCAAAAAATGAAAAGCCATATATAAGTCTTATAATGAATGCAACGCATGACGTAAGTGTCTATATTAGCCTACTATCAGGCTGAACAAAATCTTTGTTGAAAGAAATGTTGAAATGTAATATTTATTCTACACATTTTTACAACAACAGAAACCATTAATTAATCAGAGGCTACTCAGAACTCCTGGAAATTACTGGCTTTTAATGGCCAAAAGTATAGATTACAGATGTCCGATAATGGCTTTTTTGCCGATATCCGATATTCCGATATTGTCCAACTCTTAAGTACCGATTCCGATATCAACCGATACCGATTTATACAGTCGTGGAATTAACACATTATTATGCCTAATTTTGTTGTGATGCACCGCTGGATGCATTAAACAATGTAACAAGGTTTTGCAAAATAAATCAACTCAAGTGATGGAAAAAAATGCCAACATGGCACTGCCATATTTATTATTGAAGTCACAAAGTGCATTATTTTTTTTTAACATGCCTCAAAACAGCTGCTTGGAATTTGGGACATGTTCTCCCTGAGAGAGCATGAGGAGGTTGAGGTGGAAGGGGTTGGGGGAGGGGGTGCGGGGTTGAGGTGGGGGGGTAGGGGGTAGCGGGGGGTGTATATTGTAGCGTCCCGGAAGAGTTAGTGCTGCAAGGGATTCTGGGTATTTGTTCTGTTGTGTTTATGTTGTGTTACGGTGCCGATGTTCTCCCGGAATGTGTTTGTCGTTCTTGTTTGGTGTGGGTTCACAGTGTGGCCCATATTTGTAACAGTGTTAAAGTTGTTTATACGGCCACCCTCAGTGTGACCTGTCTCCACGAAGGAGAGGGGGGCAGAGCAGAAAATAAATGGCAGATCAACTGGTCCTAAAAGGGGGGTCTATTTAAAGGCTAGAGTATACAAATGAGTTATAAGATCGGAGTTAAATGCTTCTACTGAGGTAGCATCTCTAACTGTTACCGGGAGTTAGAGCCCCGAATAGAAAACGCTCTATAGCCCGCAGACTTTTTTTGGGGGCCCTGGGAATCACTAATAAGCCGGAGTTCTTTGAACGCAGATTTCTTGCCGGAACATATGGTACAATACAATCAGCAAGATAGGATGGAGCTAGACCGTGTAGTATTTTATAAGTAAACCTTAAAGTCACATTTTAAGTGCACAGGAAGCCAGTGCAGGTGAGCCAGTCAGTATAGGCCTAATATGATCAAACTTTCTTGTTCTTGTCAAAAGTTTAGCAGCCGCATTTTGTACCAGCTGTAATCTTTTAATGCTAGACATAGGGAGACCCAAAAATAATACGTTACAGTAATCGAGACCAGATGTAACAAACGCATGAATAACTCATAACTCAAATGTTGGCGTTGAGTTATACAGGTAGTCTCCTCTCAAGGATAGGGTTATCACTTTTGCATTCCAAAGTCCCAATTAGGGCCTCTTTCCTACGAGAAGTGATCCAATCCACCTGCGAATGTCAAACTTAAGGGGCCTTATCTTATTATGTGCTTGTGGAAGTCGCTTCCTAGCAGCTCCACTGTAGACACGGCCCAAGAGCCAAGCGTGCAGGTTTAACAAAGTTGTAATGTTGTTGACAAGATCTTTCCAAAATGTTTTTCAGCATGTCGTGACGTTGCAGTCACTCCCAATCCTCTCTCCTGCTCTGCTCCTGGCCGCTTACTGTTAAAGACAACAGCTGATTAGATTAACACCTGTGAAATCTAATCACCAGCCAGCTGTGTCTCGCCGTCAGCGCATGCCCCGCCCCTGCCCGCCGGTGCTCGTCCTCAGTACCATGGACAGCGGCGGCGATTTTTCCTCCTACAGGCAGTGCTGACTACACCTGCCCCACACAGAGCTCAAACTGAAATACCACTGTTTACTTAAACTTGAAGGTCACCATATGTAGAACATAATGACTTAAATAATTCACTTCAGCTGAAAAGCTCATTTTCGTACCATTTTGCCAGCAACTCTCGCATTTCAATTTAGATTGTGTTTTGGAATGCCGGCCACAAACGAGCCACATTTTATGAGTAAACAATGTTTATTTCACCATTATTTCAAGGCTGCGGGCATTAATTACACTGTATACTGTGTTTATACTGAAATATAGAACTGGCCAGTAAAATACAAACTCGGTCACTGGCTCCCAGCCAGGCAAGGTTATATGAGCTTGCTAAACACCAGCGACATCCTTAATACCGTTCAAATACTTGAAATCTATTGTCCTGACTTGAACTATGGCGTGGTTTGTTCTCCCGTGGTGCAAATTATTTGGACCATACGTGGCGTGAAGGGGAGTACATGATTTAATTTAATATTATCAAAAAAAGAACAAACGAAAGGCGGAGGTAAAAAACTTGGCTAGTGAAAACAAAACTTGCACAAAGACAGAAACTGTGAACAGTGAAACAAAAACTTACTTGGCATGGGACTGTGAACATGGCATTATGCAGAGTGACGATAAAGAGTGTGTCAGGGGTATGATGTCGCCAGGGAGACTTCCTGGCAACAATCGGTTTAAATAATAGTGACATGATTAAAGACAGGTGCGTGAGTCGTGAGGGCAGGTGAAAACTAATGGGTTGCTATGGTGACAAACAAGAGTGCACAATGAGTCCAAACGTGGAACAGGTGAAACTAATGGGTAACCATGGAAACAAGACAAGGGAGTGAAAAGCAGGAACTAAAAAGAGTCCAAAACCAAACAGCACATGGCCAAACAAGATTAGATTAGATTAGATTTATTGGTCCCCTTGGGGAAATTCATTGTCGCTGCCGTACATTTAAACACTAGACATTACACATCACACAAAAAAAATAAATAAAAAAAATAACAAAAAGACATCATACATGACTAACACACATTTACAGGCTTGTCAGACAGGTCGGCCGGGCCTGCTGTTAAGGGCGGCTATAGCATGATCAACACAGACATGACAGAACCCCCCCTTACGGACAGATCCCAGATGTCCAAAAACAAAAAACTGAAGAAGCGTCATGGGAGGGCAGGAGGGGGACATGGCGGTGGATCGCCAGACCAAGTGTCCCCAAATCCACCGAGGCAAAGTCAAGTGGCGGCGGCGAGTGGAACGCCACTGCAGCAGGCGAGGCGGGCGCCCAGGGAATGGCCACATTCGTGGCTGACGAGGAGGCAGGCGCGTCGTCATCGTGGCAGGCGTGGAAGCTGCAGATGAAGCAGGCGGCGAAGCTCGGCGTAGCGCGTCAGGCGGCGAAGCTCGGCGTAGCGCGTCAGGCGGCGAAGCTCGGCGTGGCGCCTCGGCGTGGCGCGTCAGTGGGCAAAGCTCGGCGTGGCGCGTCAGGCGGCGAAGCTCGGCGTGGCGGGTCTTGGTCTTGGTGTGGGTCTTGGTCTTGGTCTTGGCGTGGGTCTTGGCATGGCGGGTCTTGGTCTTGGCATGGCGGGTCTTGGTCTTGGTCTAAGTCTTGGCGTGGAGCTGCGACTGGCGGCACTTGGCGTGGAGCTGCGACTGGCGGCACTTGGCGTGGAGCTGCGACTGGCGGCACTTCACGTGGAGCTGCGACTGGCGGCATTTGGCGTCGAGCTGCGACTGGCGACACTTGGCGTCGAGCTGCAACTGGCGGCACTTGGCGGCGAGCTGCGACTGGCGTCACTTGGCGTCGAGCTGCGACTGGCGGCACTTGGCGTCGAGCTGCGACTGGCGGCACTGGAGCTTGGCGTCGTGGAGCTGGTACCGGAGCTTGGCGTGGTGGGTCTTGGCGTGGTGGGTCTTGGCGTGGTGAAGCTAGTGCTAGCCTTGGTGCGGCGACAGGTACTAGCCTTGGTGCGGCAACATCTATTAAGTTATTGAATGAGACTGGGGGTCAGTTAAGCTTTGTAGAAAATGCCAAGGCCTTAGACTTGTGATGTTACAAATTACAAAAGCAGCATTACCAACGGCTTTAAGATTGTTTTACAAATTCCAATCACATTTTAAGCACTTAATGCATGTTAATGCCCGGATTGTTTCCCCAAGATGCAGCTTGCAGGGTTTATTTTCCATAAATCAGTCCATAATACAAAATGCAGGAACATACAAACAAACACAAGAACAGCGTGCCGATTGCACGGGGAGCTATGGCACAACTACGGAAAGGCGTAGCATGGAAAACAAGAACACAAATGCAATAATGACCAATCGTAAATGTTGCGTAAAGCAAACAAATGGAAAAGCTTAGCGCAGGAACAGGAGACAAAAGGTGTACCAACTTGTTGCAAGAGCAAACAAAACAGCCATACCAAGTGTAGCGAAAGGCAGGAATAAATAGCTTTCTGATTAGTGCCCGGGAGCAGTGAGTGTCCCGAACACTAATCAGAGGCAAGTGAAAATAATCAGCACCTATGGCAACCAAGAACACAAAACCAAGGGTACTGAAAACAGAACTAAGTGTCACATGACAACGCGCATTCGTCAATGAGCGCACCTCGGGATACGGCCGCTCCTCTCCTGCACGAGTCACTCCGCCGGCAGCTGCATTCAATCTGCAATCAGCGTACCTGTCGGTGATGATCTGGCTGGGCTTCTTAAGCCAATGCAGATTTGCGTTCCGGGCCAGAACGTAACCTTCTGTTGGCGTACTGTAAGCGATCGTCGTGCTTTATGCTATATTGCTCTCTCTCTCTCTGTGTTTTTCTTCACCGTCATATTTGATTGTCTTGTGTCCTCTCTGTCGATCCTACTGCAGACCTCCGTTCCCGTGTTGACGTTGCTGTGTCTCGTCATTCCTTTGCCTCTTGGATCTCGACCCCTCGCTTTGGAAACTGACCTGTTGACGCCCCGCTTAGCCCCCGACATCCGAGCTCTGTCATTTCCTCCTGATCTTCCGCCTCTCACTCATCACTTCTGGTAACACTCATCAATTAATTCCTTACGCCATACACACTCTTGGATTTTGTCACACACTATTCTCTAGTTTATCTATTAGTATTGTTTCATTATTATATATATTATATTGTTTATGTATATAATAAATCATAGAGTGACATCGTCCCTTTGTGGTTCTGTGCCGTCAACTTCCCCTGCAACCATAACACTAAGGGAGTCTTTAAACTAAAACAAAACATGATCCGGGCAACGGATGATCATACATTTTAACCTGCTCAGTGGCCTTGTGGTTAGAGCAGGGGTCTCAAACTCAATTTACCTGGGGGCCACTGGATGCAAAAACTGGGTGAGGCTGGGCCGCAAGAAAAGATTTCTTAAAAAAATCTAACATGCACTTTTTAATGAATTCACCTGCTTTGAATGGGTATCCCGCCCTAGTAACATACTTGCCAACCCTCCCGATTTTTCCAGGAGACTCCCGGATTTCAGTGCCCTTCTCGAGGCAACCATTCCCCCGAATTTGTCCCGATTTTCACCCGGACAATATAATTAAGGCCGTGCCGTGATAGCACTGCCTTTAACGTCCTCTACAACCTGTCATCGCGTTCGTTTTTCCACCACACAAACAGCATGTATGAGACTTCTGCAGACACACGTAAGTGACTGCAAGACATACTTGATCAATAGTGTTGCGTTTTGGACCAGTTTTTCCTCCCAGGGAATTCAAGTCACAATTCGCTCCCAAGTTCTTTCCGACACTTTAAGCTGAGTTGAAAAACCACCAGAGACAGAATAGATATTTTCTTGTATATTCTCAAAGCTTTGCCAATATACATTTTTGATTGAGACCAGTCTAACTATAGAACCTTCTATTGCGCCTCCCAAAATGGTCTGTCTTCCCAACGCCAAAAACCTCTCTTTCCTTCCCCCTCACTAGCCATAACAAAAGCACCATGTCTCCCTAGCCATAATACATTCCAAAGAACTCAAGGTTATCACACATAGTATGCTTGCTGACAGAGCATCAAGAGAATAAATGGAAAAGACGAGCTGTTTTCAAATATGACTAATAAATGAAAGAAGTACAACTTAAATTCGGATGTATGTAAATATCTGCCTCCGGCAATTGCCATACATGTCACACTGAGGGTGGCCGTATAAACAACGTTATCACTGTTACAAATATGCGCCACACTGTGAACCCACAGCAAACAAGAATGACAAACACTTTTCGGGAGAACATCCGCACCGTAAGACAACATAAATACAACATAATAAATACCCAGAACACCTTGCAGCCCTAACTCTTCCGGGCTGCAATATACACCCCCGCTACCACCAAACCCCGCCCACCTCAACCGACGCACGGAGGGGGGGGGGGGGGGGGGTTGATGTGTGGGGGCAAAGGGTTAAGGGGATGGGGTTTGGTGGTAGCGAGGGTGTATATTGCAGCCCGGAAGAGTTAGGGCTGCATGCGATTCTGGGTATTTGTTCTGTTGTGTTTATGTTGTGTTACGGTGCGGATGTTCTCCCGAAATGTGTTTGTCATTCTTGTTTGGTGTGGGTTCACAGTGTGGCGCATATTTGTAACAGTGTTAAACTTGTTTATACGGCCACCCTCAGTGTGACCTGTGTGGCTGTTGATGAAGTATGTCTTGCAGTCACTTACGTGTGTACAGAAGTCTCATACAACATGTGACTGGGCTGGCACGCTGTTTGTACAGGTTGTAGAGGGCGCTAAAGGCAGTGACATCACGGCACGCCCTTAATATCGTTGTTTGGGTGAAGACATTCGAGAGAATGGTTGCCCTGAAATTCGGGAGTCTCCCGGAAAAATCGGGAGGGTTGGCAAAGTATGACGCTGTCAAACGCCATTCATATAAAACTCGCGGGCCGCACTAACATTACATTTTCATATTAAGGTGCGGGCCGCAAAATGGGGTTAGAGTGTCCGCCCTGAGATCGGGAGGTCGTAAGTTCAAACCCCGGCCGAGTCATACCAAAGACTATAAAAATGGGACCCGTTACCTCCCTGCTTGGCACTCAGCATCAAGTGTTGGAATTAGGGGTTAAATCACCAAAATGATTCCTGAGCGCGGCCACCGCTGCCGCTCACTGCTCCTCTCACCTCCCTGTGGGTGGAACAAGGGGATGGGTCAAATGCAGAGGGTAATTTCACCACACCTAGTGTGTGTGTGACTATCAGTGGTACTTTGACTGTAACTTTGAATGCACTTCAACAAAACTGTTTGTTTACTACTTGCTTGATTCGGTTAAGCACCTCGAGGTCTTTATCCAACACCCTTTTTAAACTTTGAAAACAAATAACAAAATGTATTACTAAAATTTTCTAGCGCCCACAAGTTAAATGATACCACAGACTATTTGAACTTACAGGAAGATAATCGTACGGTATGCAGTAGGTATGTAAAGTATGGAAATGGTCAGGCTAATTATTTCATCTGCTCTATATTAATAATTTCGGGATTCAAACAAAGAGAAATAATTCTGCTCTTTGAAGGTAAAAAAAAACAAAAAACAAAAAAACACATGAAAAAAAACTGCCCCGACTGGGCTTTATTTTCTATGGTTGTTCTTTGCTTTTCTTTGCTGTTTTGTGAAATCACCGTATTGCTCCCCCAATCTCCTTCAGGGTTAAATGCAGTCGTGCTCTTTGGTCTGCAGCAGTGTTCTCATTTCCTGTGTCACTGTTGTTATCCTCCTCACAAAGTCCTGTGATCTACAGCGAGACCTGTCCCGTGTTATCTAGTGATAGTAGGCAAACCGTGTACAGTATAGTCACGTTCACAAATATCAACCTTTAAGTTCACTCACTGAGAAGGAAACGGGTCCCAAAAATGTAGGCAGGGGTGCAAAACTGTCCTAAGGAAAATGTACAGTAGGGAAGGGATTCCTATGGTCCCACTCCTGGTTGGATCTCGCGTGAGAGGAAGAGGGTGGGTTAATCCTTTTGCAATGCAGTCTGCTGAAAATGATGGAAAGTGCCAACCTAGGAACTCAGTCTGGACCCCCTCTTGTGGATCCAGCCTTTGACTGATATTTTTTTACTCTTCCCCCCTTTCCTAATATCACCTTTTTCTCACCTTTTTTTTAAGGAGCGCCGTAAAAATGGCTGTGTTGTCAGCGTTCTCGTCTTGTCTCCCTGTAACGTATGTCTGCTCTTAGTGGGACTGTGCCGAAAATATACTTTTCAGTTCTTATGTGTCTTGTGCATGTTAAGAATTGACAATAAATCATCTTGAATCTTGAATCTTGAATGGCAAGACTACTTTATCTCCGACTGCCGTAAGACGATATTATTGATGCAAACACCTGCTGGCGCCCTTTTCCACTTGTGGAGAGGAGGAGCTTCAACTCTTCACTGCAAAAAGTCAGTGTTCAAAAACAAGAAAAAAAAAATACAAAAATGAAGGGTATTTTATTTGAACTAAGAAAATTTATCTGCCAATAGAACAAGAAAATGTGGCTTGTCAAGACTTTCCAAAACAAGTAAAATTAGTTAATCTCAATGAACCCAAAAATACCTTAAAATAAGTATATTTTCACTAATAACAAGTGCACTTTTCTTGGTAGAAAAAAAAAGAGACCTTTGTGCTCAATATGTTGAAAAATATTCTTAAATTAAGTAAATGCTAGTGCCATTCTTGACATAATGATATGCACTCGGCATTACATTTCTTGAAAACCAGCAAACTTATACTAAAAACTAATTTATTGTTCTTAATGGAAAGGCAACAAGGCAACCGCTTGTTACTCTCGGGGTCTCCTAGCCGCTCAGGCAAATCATATTGTCTAAAAATGCATTTTTCCATCGATAACATGACATCATCGCGCCAAGTGCGTGCACTTTCAGTCAATTAATACGCATATATACAGCCCGGCCCCCGGCCAATTTTTTTTTAATTGTAATTTTGAAGAATTTATCTTTTTGTGCATGAACTATTTCTGTTCAAAATTGTTAGAAATGTTAAATGTTTAAATATTATCTGTAAGTTTACTGCACTGTGCCAACTGTACTACTACATAAGTAAATTTGTTCTATTGTTACATTGAAAATAAAACAGCAAAGTCCATTTGGCTGTCATCTGTTTTAATTATGAGACACAATTGTGTCAAAATCATGATTTTTTATTTCATGCTTGAAATAAGAAATTATTACTTTAAAAAAAGTAATTTTATACTTGTGAGTGTTGATGACACAGCTTTGCAACAGTTGATATTCTAGTTTCAAACATGTTTTACTCAATATAGGTCATCAAATCTCAGCAACAAACTGTAATATCTTACTGAGATCATTTAGGACCAAAACCCTTAAAACAAGTAAAACACTCTAACATAAGACCTGCTTAGTGAGAATAATTATCTTATCAGACAGAAAATAAGCAAATATCACCCTTATTTGAGATATTTAATCTTACTTAGATTTCAGTTTTTGCAGTGTGTGTTTACATTACAGTTAACATAAAATGTAAATTGTTACATTAACTGTTTTAATACGAATTTATTAAATTAAATTAATTGAAGAATTTTGTCAAAACATGTCAAAGCACCTCTTTGCATACCAATCACACATGTCTGGCTTCACAATAAAGGCGCTAAACGTCACATCTGGTCTAACTACCATACCAATATGAAAAATCAAAGATGTTTTGTAATGTAATCTGTGATAATTCTACATAAATACATGTTTTCTGGCAGACTGAAATAATGTCTTATAACTTGTTTTGTTTGATAGTCCGCTAAATATTACTTACTTTTGTTTTAATAGAGAAGGTTAAAACATTGGCATGTAGAGACATAAATACCATTAAATTGTAGAACAAGTACAGAAAATCAGAAGCATTTATTCAGGTAGAAATACCACATTACCAAACACCTTTGCCTATAAAACCATGATCGTAAAAATCCACATGTGGAGGGAGGTGTGGCCAACGGTGCCTGCAGGAGCAAAGGTCACCGCCTCTGTCTATGGTGTTGGGGCAAGTGCCGACGGCGAGACACAGCTGACAGGTGATTAGATGTCCCAGGTGGTACGAGTTAAGCCAATCATCTGTTGTCTTTAACAGTAAGCGGAGAGAGGTTACGGAGGTGACTGAAAAGTCACGTCCTGCTGGAGAAACTTTGAGAAATTCTATGTACATTAAAACTTTGCTAAAAACTGCACGCTTGGCTCCTGTGCCATGTCTAACAGTGGAAGGAATTGCTAGGAAGCAACTTCTACACCACATTTTTGGATTTATGCGTGAATGTGTAAATATGATGTTGTTTCTATCCTCTGAATGCAAGTGCTCCACAACATAAAATCCTGTGAAGAATCATGATTAATCAAAAATCACAAGTGTGGTTAATCTGTGTCAGGTTCAAACACTAATGACATCTATTAAACAAGACAAGAGACAAAGAATTAAACAGAGACAGAATTAAATTTGGACTCAATTGAGGAGAGTCGCCTGTACACTGTACCCCTGTTCCGTTTCTCAGCACGCTCTGGCGAAAGATTGTACTCCTCCTTCTTTATTTGACTTTCTCCGACCACATGACCACAGCCGCTTCCAGGGGAAGTGGGTCGTAAACAGCGTTGCCTTTGGTTACCGAACAGATCAAAAGAAGAGGTCGTAAAATAGTTCACAGTATCTCAGCACGCTCTGGCGAAAGATTGTACTTCTCCTTCTTTATTTGACTTTCTCCGACCACATGACCACAGCTGCTTCCAGGGGAAGTGGGTCGTAAACAGTGTTGCCTTTGATACCGAACAGTTCAAAAGAAGAGGTCGTAAAATAGTTCACAGTATCTCAGCACGCTCTGGCGAAAGATTGTACTCCTCCTTCTTTATTTGACTTTCTCCGACCACATGACCACAGCTGCTTCCAGGGGAAGTGGGTCGTAAACAGCGTTGCCTTTGGTTACCGAACAGTTCAAAAGAAGAGGTTGTAAAATAGTTCACAGTACCTCAGCACGCTCTGGCGAAAGATAGTACTCCTCCTTCTTTATTTGACTTTCTCCGACCACATGACCACAGCTGCTTCGAGGGGAAGTGGGTCGTCAACAGCGTTGCCTTTGGTTACCGAACAGTTCAAAAGAAGAGGTCGTAAAATAGTTCACAGTATCTCAGCACGCTCTGGCGAAAGATTGTACTCCTCCTTCTTTATTTGACTTTCTCCGACCACATGACCACAGCTGCTTCCAGGGGAAGTGGGTCGTAAACAGCGTTGCCTTTGGTTACCGAACAGTTCAAAAGAAGAGGTCGTAAAATAGTTCACAGTATCTCAGCACGCTCTGGCGAAAGATTGTACTCCTCCTTCTTTATTTGACTTTCTCCGACCACATGACCACAGCTGCTTCCAGGGGAAGTGGGTCGTAAACAGCGTTGCCTTTGGTTACCGAACAGTTCAAAAGAAGAGGTCGTAAAATAGTTCACAGTATCTCAGCACGCTCTGGCGAAAGATTGTACTCCTCCTTCTTTATTTGACTTTCTCCGACCACATGACCACAGCTGCTTCCAGGGGAAGTGGGTCGTAAACAGCGTTGCCTTTGGTTACCGAACAGTTCAAAAGAAGAGGTCGTAAAATAGTTCACAGTATCTCAGCACGCTCTGGCGAAAGATTGTACTACTCCTTCTTTATTTGACTTTCTCCGACCACATGACCACAGCTACTTCCAGGGTAAGTGGGTCGTAAACAGCGTTGCCTTTGGTTACCGAACAGTTCAAAAGAAGAGGTCGTAAAATAGTTCACAGTATCTCAGCACGCTCTGGCGAAAGATTGTACTCCTTCTTCTTTATTTGACATTCTCCGACCACATGACCACAGCTGCTTCCAGGGGAAGTGGGTCGTAAACAGTGTTGCCTTTGGTTACCGAACAGTTCAAAAGAAGAGGTCGTAAAATAGTTCACAGTATCTCAGCACGCTCTGACGAAAGATTGTACTCCTCCTTCTTTATTTGACTTTCTCCGACCACATGACCACAGCTGCTTCCAGGGGAAGTGGGTCGTAAACAGTGTTGCCTTTGGTTACCGAACAGTTCAAAAGAAGAGGTCGTAAAATAGTTCACAGTATCTCAGCACGCTCTGGCGAAAGATTGTACTCCTCCTTCTTTATTTGACTTTCTCCGACCACATGACCACAGCTGCTTCGAGGGGAAGTAGGTCGTAAACAGCGTTGCCTTTGGTTACCGAACAGTTCAAAAGAAGAGGTCGTAAAATAGTTCACAGTATCTCAGCACGCTCTGGCGAAAGATTGTACTCCTCCTTCTTTATTTGACTTTCTCCGACCACATGACCACAGCTGCTTCCAGGGGAAGTGGGTCGTAAACAGCGTTGCCTTTGGTTACCGAACAGATCAAAAGAAGAGGTCGTAAAATAGTTCACAGTATCTCAGCATGCTCTGGCGAAAGATTGTACTCCTCCTTCTTTATTTGACTTTATCCGACCACATGACCACAGCTGCTTCCAGGGGAAATGGGTCGTAAATTGTGTTGCCTTTGGTTACCGAACAGTTCAAAAGAAGAGGTCGTAAAATAGTTCAAAAAGAGGTTTGTAAAATAGTTCAAAAAGACGTTCGTAAAACAGTTCAAAAAAGGAGATTCAAGAAGAGGTCGTCTGGAGGGGAGTCTGGTCCTGCTTCCTCTCCGCTTTGAAGTCCTTGGGTCAGAACAGTATATTTCTGTTGATTACCATACATGAAAGAAAACAGAACACCTTCATTTTGTTTCCCCCCCTCTACACAGTGGAGTCTTACGAGCCTTACTCTTGGTAGGTTTCAAAGACAGCTTTTGTTATCTCACCAGACACTCAACGTATTTGTGATAATCCATTCATCCATCCATCCATCTTCTTCCGCTTATCCGAGGTCGGGTCGCGGGGGCAGCAGCCTAAGCAGGGAAGCCCAGACTTCCCTCTCCCCAGCCACTTCGTCCAGCTCTTCCTGTGGGACCCCGAGGCGTTCCCAGGCCAGCCGGGAGACATAGTCTTCCCAAAGTGTCCTGGGTCTTCCCCGCGGCCTCCTACTGGTCGGACGTGCCCTAAACACCTCCCTAGGGAGGCGTTCGGGTGGCATCCTGACCAGATGCCCGAACCACCTCATCTGGCTCCTCTCGATGTGGAGGAGCAGCGGCTGTACTTTGAGCTCCCCCCGGATGACAGAGCTTCTCACCCTATCTCTAAGGGAGAGCCCTGCCACCCGGCGGAGGAAACTCATTTCGGCCTGTGATCTTGTCCTTTCGGTCATAACCCAAAGCTCATGACCATAGGTGAGGATGGGAACGTAGATCGACCGGTAAATCGAGAGCTTTGCCTTCCGGCTCAGCTCCTTCTTCACCACAACGGATCGATACAGCGTCCGCATTGCTGAAGACGCCGCACCGATCCGCCTGTCGATCTCACGATCCACTCTTCCCTCACTCGTGAACAAGACTCCGAGGTACTTGAACTCCTCCACTTGGGGCAAGATCTCCTCCCCAACCCGGAGATGGCACTCCACCCCTTTTCCGGGCGAGAACCATGGACTCGGACTTGGAGGTGCTGATTCTCATCCCAGTCGCTTCACACTCGGCTGCGAACCGATCCAGTGAGAGCTGAAGATCCTGGCCAGATGAAGCCATCAGGACCACATCATCTGCAAAAAGCAGAGACCTAATCCTGAAGCCACCAAACCAGATCCCCTCAAAGCCTTGACTGCGCCTATAAATTCTGTCCATAAAAGTTATGAACAGAATCGGTGACAAAGGGCAGCCTTGGCGGAGTCCAACTCTCACTGGAAACGTGTCCGAGTTACTGCCGGCAACGCGGACTAAGCTCTGGCACTGATCATACAGGGAGCGGACTGCCACAATCAGACAGTCCAATACCCCATACTCTCTGAGCACTCCCCACAGGACTTCCCGAGGGACACGGTCGAATGCCTTCTCCAAGTCCACAAAGCACATGTAGACTGGTTGGGCAAACTCCCATGCACCCTCAAGGACCCTGCCGAGAGTATAGAGCTGGTCCACAGTTCCACGACCAGGACGAAAACCACACTGTTCCTCCTGAATCCGAGGTTCGACTATCCGGCGTAGCCTCCTCTCCAGTACACCTGAATAGACCTTACCGGGAAGGCTGAGGAGTGTGATCCCACGATAGTTAGAACACACCCTCCGGTTAATGTACAAAAAAAAAAAAATCCAATCGAAATGTATCTATCAAACTCATTAACGCAACACTAAATATTGTTTTTTTTCTCATTCTATAAAGTTTCTGTTTTATTGACAGCTGGGTTTTTACCGGTTCATGCAGAAAGTGAGGGCGGGATAAAGCTTATCTGCCCGAGTCCTTAACAGCTTGTGAAACAATGCCGGAACAATCTCTGCCCTGATAGATTACAGGCGTGGCGTTTAGCTCAGCATTCACGCTAGCCAAGCAAGACAATGAGATTGCTTTCAGCCGTATCAAGAAGGCTTCAACAAAAAAAAAAAAAAACATTTCCAGGCTTTATACTAGTCTCAAAAAACATAAAGAAAAAATGTCTCACAAGCGTTGGTAGGCGTGGAAGATAACATTTCGGTTTGACCTTTGAGATTTTTAATTTATCGTTAGACTTAGACTTCCTTTTTATTGTCATTCAAATTTGAACTTTACAGCACAGATAAGAACACAATTGTGTTGCATAAGGTGCAGATATACAAACCCCGTTTCCATATGAGTTGGGAAATTGTGTTAGATGTAAATATAAACGGAATACAATGATAATTTTCAACCCATATTCAGTTGAATATGCTACAAAGACAACATATTTGATGTTCAAACTTATAAACATTTTTTTTTTTTTTTGCAAATAATCATTAACTTTAGAATTTGATGCCAGCAACACGTGACAAAGAAGTTGGGAAAGGTGGCAATAAATACTGATAAAGTTGAGGAATGCTCATCAAACAGTTAATTGGAACATCCCACAGGTGGACAGGCAAATTGGGAACAGGTGGGTGCCATGATTGGGTGTAAAAGTAGATTCCATGAAATGCTCAGTCATTCGCAAACAAGGATGGGGCGAGGGTCACCACTTTGTCAACAAATGCATGAGCAAATTGTTGAACAGTTTAAGAAAAACCTTTCTCAACCAGCTATTGCAGGGAATTTGGGGATTTCACCATCTACGGTCCGTAATATCATCAAAGGGTTCAGAGAATCTGGAGAAATCACTGCACGTAAGCAGCTAAGCCCGTGACTTTGGATCCCTCAGGCTGTACTGCATCAACAAGCGACATCAGTGTGTAAAGGATATCACCACATGGGCTCAGGAACACTTCAGAAACCCACTGTCAGTAACTACAGTTGGTCGCTACATCTGTAAGTGCAAGTTAAAACTCTCCTATGCAAGGCGGAAACCGTTTATCAACAACACCCAGAAACGCCGTCGGCTTCGTTGGGCCTGAGCTCATCTAAGATGGACTGATACAAAGTGGAAAAGTGTTCTGTGGTCTGACGAGTCCACATTTCAAATTTTTTTGGGAAACTGTGGACATCGTGTCCTCCGGACCAAAGAGGAAAAGAACCATTCAGATTGTTATAGGCGCAAAGTTGAAAAGCCAGCATCTGTGATGGTATGGGGGTGTATTAGTGCCCAAGACATGGGTAACTTACACATCTGTGAAGGCGCCATTAATGCTGAAAGGTACATACAGGTTTTAGAGCAACATATGTTGCCATCTAAGCAACGTTACCATGGACGCCCCTGCTTATTTCAGCAATGCAATGCCAAGCCACGTGTTACATCAACGTGGCTTCATAGTAAAAGAGTGCGGGTACTAGACTGGCCTGCCTGTAGTCCAGACCTGTCTCACATTGAAAATGTGTGGCGCAATATGAAGCCTAAAATACCACAACGGAGACCCTCGGACTGTTGAACAACTTAAGCTGTACATCAAGAAAGAATGGGAAAGAATTCCACCTGAGAAGCTTCAAAAATGTGTCTCCTCAGTTCCCAAATGTTTACTGAGTGTTGTTAAAAGGAAAGGCCATGTAACACAGTGGTGAACATGCTCTTTCCCAATTACTTTGGCACGTGTTGCAGCCATGAAATTCTAAGTTAATTATTGTTTGCAAAAAAAAAATAAAGTTTATGAGTTTGAACATCAAATATGTTGTCTTTGTAGCATATTCAACTGAATATGGGTTGAAAATGATTTGCAAATCATTGTTTTCCATTTATATTTACATCTAACACAATTTCCCAACTCATATGGAAACGGGGTTTGTAATTAAATAGATTACTGTACAAATAAATATATTGCACTTTTGCATATGCATCCAGGTTTATTGATGTATGTTATATTGTCTTTATATTCCAACGAGTTAATCCATTTCTGGGGGGGAATTGAGGGGATTATTATGATGCGTTCAAGAGTCTTACGGCCTGAGGGAAGAAGCTGTTAAGGACCTGGAGGTTCTGCTACGGAGGATGCGAAACCTCTTTCTAGAGTCCAGCAGTGAAAACAGTCCTTGGTAGGGGTGGAAGGAGTCTCTGCAGATTTTCTGAGCCGAAATTAAAAAAATTTAAAAAAAATTAAAAATTTAAAAACATTTTTAAAAAATTTAAAAAATTTGAAAATCATTTTTTACTTTGAAAATCATTGTTTACCTTGAAAAAAAATGTTTACCTTGAAATCATTTTTTTACCTTGAAAATCATTTTTAACCTTGAAATAAAAAAATTTACCTTGAAAATTTTTTTTTACCTTGAAAATCATTTTTAACCTTGAAAAAAAAATGTTACCTTGAAAATGTTTTTTTACGTTGAAAATCATTTTTTACCTTGAAAATCATTTTTAACCTTGAAAAAAAATGTTTACCTTGAAAAAAAAATGTTACCTTGAAAAAAAAATGTTACCTTGAAAATCATTTGTTTACCTTGAAAATCATTTTTAACCTTGAAAAAAAAAAATGTACTTTGAAATTTTTTTTTTACCTTGAAAATCATTTGTTTACCTTGAAAATCATTTTTAACCTTGAAAAAAAAATTTTACCTTGAAAAAAAAAATTTTACCTTGAAATTTTTTTTTACCTTGAAAATCATTTGTTTACCTTGAAAATCATTTTTAACCTTGAAAAAAACATTTTACCTTGAAATTTTTTTTTTACCTTGAAAATCATTTTTTACCTTGAAAATCATTTTTTACCTTGAAAAAAAAATGTACCTTGAAAATCATTTGTTTACCTTGAAAATCATTTTTAACCTTGAAAAAACATTTTACCTTGAAAAAAAACATTTTACCTTGAAATTATTTTTTTACCTTGAAAATCATTTGTTTACCTTGAAAATAATTTTTATCCTTGAAAAAAACATTTTACCTTGAAAAATGTTTTTTACCTTGAAAAAAAAAATGTACCTTGAAAATCATTTGTTTACCTTGAAAATCATTTTTAACCTTGAAAAAAAAATTGACCTTGACATTTTTTTTTTACCTTGAAAATCATTTTTTTTTTACCTTGAAAATCATTGTTAACCTTGAAAAAAAAAATGTAACTTGAATTTTTTTTTTACCTTGAAAATCATTTGTTTACCTTGAAAATCATTTTTAACCTTGAAAAAAACATTTTACCTTGAAAAAAAACATTTTACCTTGAAATTTTTTTTTTACCTTGAAAATAATTTGTTTACCTTGAAAATAATTTTAAACCTTGAAAAAAACATTTTACCTTGAAAATTGTTTTTTACCTTGAAAATAATTTTTTACCTTGAAAACAATTTTTAACCTTGAAAAAAAATGTTTACCTTGAAAAAAAAAAAGTACCTTGAAAATCATTTGTTTGCCTTGAAAATCATTTTTAACCTTGAAAAAAAAATTTGACCTTGAAAATTTTTTTTTACCTTGAAAATCTTTTTTTTTACCTTGAAAATCATTTTTAACCTTGAAAAAAAAATGGACCAGTGATTCCTGAAGTCCACGATGATCTCCTTGGTCTTGTGGTCGTTCAGGACCAGGTTGTTGGTTCTGCACCATTATGTATTCATTCTTAAAACAACACTCGTGTGAAGTGGGGTTGTACGATATACCGGTATTGGTATAGTACTGCGATACTAATGAATCATATTCGGTACTAAAAAGTACCGGTCCCCCCTGTCGTCGTCACGTCATGACATTGCTGGTTTATGAGCAGACGAGCATGTTCGGAGTACTTACAAGCAGACACGGTGTGTGAACAGAAAAGGGAGAATGGACGCATTTTGGATTAAAAACTAAAGATAAAGGTGAAGTTATAACACTGAAACGCCTTCAGGAAGAGGTCCTTGAAAACATGGCTAGCTAGCTAGCGGCTAAAGTCCATTCGCAGTCAGCAGTGTTTTAGCTACTTCTAAATCACTAATCCTGGTCTCCATGGCGACAAATAAAGTAAGTTTCTTACAAGTATCATCCCTGCAGGACGAGCAATAGCTAAACATGTGTCAAAATGTAAAAATTTAAACAAACGCCATGGGTGGATCTACACCTAACATCCACTGTAATGATACCAAGTACAAGATCGTATCTAGTCAATAGTACGATGATTACGTCAATATTTTTTTTGCATCACATAATTTTCTTTCGTCTTTTTTTACAATTTATATTATGTTTATAAACTCAGTAAATATGTCCCTGGACACATGAGGACTTAAAATATGACCTTATCGGATTGATACCTTATGGGTATCGGATTAATACCCAAATTTGTGGTATCATTCAAAACTAATGTAAAGTATCCAAACAACAGAAGAATAAGTGATTATTACATTTTAACAGAAGTGTAGATAGAACATGTTAAAACAGAAAGTAAGCAGATATTAACAGTAAATGAACAAGTACCTCCATAACTACTCACCCCCCAAATCCTCCACACGACACCTCCGCTCCGGACAGGCTAACCTCCTCCAACCTCCGAGGACAAAGCTGCGAACAATGGGAGACCGGGCTTTCTGCTCCGCCGCTCCCAGTCTGTGGAACGCTCTCCCTGACCACCTGAGGGCACCACAGACTGTGGATGCTTTTAAAAGAGCCTTAAAACCCCTTCTTTTTTCTTAAAAAAAAGCATTTTTTTAGATATATGCATACTAGTTCTAGCTATTAGGTTGTTCTAGTTTTTTTGTTTTTTTATTATCTTTTTATTCATTTTTTTAATACTCTGTAGCACTTTGAGGTTGTTTACTCAATGGAAAGTGCTTTTTCAAATAAAATGTATTATTATTATTATTAAGTAGATTAATAATTCATTTTCTACCACTTGTCCTTCATAATTTTGACAAATTTATAGAATGATAAATGACACAATATGTTACTGCATATGTCAGCAGCTACATTAGGAGCCTTTGTTTGTTTACTTACTACTAAAAGACAAGTTGTCTTCTATGTTCACTATTTTATTTAAGGACAAACTTGCAATAAAAAAAAACATCTGTTTAATGCACCATAAGATTTATTTTTGTTAAAATAAAGCCAATAATGCCATTTTTTGTGGTCACCTTTATTTAGAAAAGTACCAAAAATAATCTAAATATATTTTGGTACCGGTATCGGTACCAAAATATTGGTATCGGGACAACACTAGTGTGAAGTGATTTGTACGACATGGCCTAAACAAGAAACCATTTGGGGAAAAACGGGGTTGGTTCTCACACTCATTATATCTCTCCACCAAAGGATTCTATCTCAAATTGCGGGATGGAAATTAAAGGGAATTAAGCTCATCTACCGTATTTTTCGGACTATAAGTCGCAGTTTTTTTCATGGTTTGCCCGGGCTCCAGTGCGATTTATATATGTTTTTTTCCTTCTTTATTATGCATTTTCGGCAGGTGCGACTTATACTCCGGTGCGACTTATACTCCGAAAAATACGGTATATAGTCTTCTCTATGGTAAGACAATTGAACTTGAGGTGCCTTTTTGTGTTTTTATTGTCAAATTGTAACTGTTCAGCTCCTCAGTGTTTGTCTTTTAGGATTTTACACAATAGCTTTATAAGAAAACAAGTGTTACCCTCAACAAGTGTAAGGGGGAGGCAGTAGTTTAGAGGTGTCATTAACACGGTTTGGGCAAACAAATTCTATCACATATAAATCTGAATGATCTAAAGATATTTTCCTGTTCATGTTCTGTGCTCATTTTGTGTTAAGATGTATTAAATTATTCATGTGTCAACTTTTCAAGGCAATTAACTTTGTTCTGCCTTCTTGCCTTCGTAGGATTTCTCCAATTAAAATACCATTGTGACAACCAACCCCATAGTGTGAGGAAACACATTCTCATATGGTTGGTTGTCACAACGTGTCAGAATTGAAGCACCTGAAGCTTCAATATGATGTTGGAATGGCAATTAAAATATGTTTGTATGATTAAAAAATAAAACAGGATTCAGCAACCTTTAATGTCACAATTGCCATGTTGCTGTTACAGGACAGCGGGGGAAGAAGACGGCACAGATGCAAGGAATGTAGTTGAGCTCTATTATTTATTATAAAAAAATAAGAAATGAGACGTGTAACTAATCCAAAAAAATGTGTGTGCGTGCGACTATGTGAAGTGATTATATGTAGAGTGTTACCGAAGTGTGGTGCGCAAGTCCAAGCTCGAAAATCCAGAGACACGCAAGAGGTCAGGGGCAAGAGCGAGGCGTCAAAGTCCGTGTCGAGGCGGGAGGTCGAGATCCAAAGAGGCAGCCAGGGGAACCAGAGGGAATACGGGGAGACGAGACACACATCTCGTGACGAGGAATGCTGCTGGATGGAGACAAGGGACACAATACAAATGAACACGGATGTGGAGAAAACAGAGATATAGTATGTATATATATATATATATATATATATACAGTCGTGGTCAAAAGTTTACATACAGTTGTAAAGAACATAATGTCATGGCTGTCTTGAATTTCCAATAAAGTTCTACAACTCTTATGTTTGCGTGATAGAGTGATTGGAGCACATACTTGTTGGTCACCAAAAAACATTCATGAAGTTTGGTTATTTTATGAATTTATTATGGGTCTACTGAAAATGTGAGCAAAAGTATACATACAGCAATGTTAATATTTGCTTACATGTCCCTTGGCAAGTTTCACTGCAATAAGGCGCTTTTGGTAGCCATCCACAAGCTCCTGGTTGACTTTTTTGACCACTCCTCTTGACAAAATTGGTGCAGTTCAGCTAAATTTGTTGGTTTTCTGACATGGACTTGTTTCTTCAGCATTGTCCACACGTTTAGTCAGGATTTTGGGAGGGCCATTCTAAAACCTTAATTCTAGCCTGATTTAGCCATTCCTTTACCACTTTTGACGTGTGTTTGGGGTCATTGTCCTGTTGGAACACTCAACTGCGCCCAAGACCCAACCTCCGGGCTGATGATTTTAGGTTGTCCTGAAGAATTTGGAGGTAATCCTCCTTTTTCATTGTCCCATTTACTCTCTGTAAAGCACCAGTTCCATTGGCAGCAAAAAAGGCGGAGGGCATAATACTACCACCACCACCATGCTTGAAGGTAGGAATGGTGTTCCTGGGATGAAAGGACTCACATTTTCTCCTCCAAACATATTGCTGAGTATTGTGGCCAAACAGCTCAATTTTTGTTTCATCTGACATCACATGGACAAAGATAAGACCTTCTGGAGGAAAGTTCTGTGGTCAGATGAAACAAAAATTCCCAGAATTCCCTGCAGCACCAACTCTTCCGGGACACTACTATATAAACAAACGCCATTGGTGGATCTACACCTAACATCCACTGTGATGATACCAAATACAAGAGCGTATCTACTCGATACTACTATGATTACATCCATATTTTTTAGCATCACAAAATCGTATTTTTATTTTTTATTTATTTATATAATGTTTATAAAGTCAGGAAATATGTCCCTGGACACATGAGGACTTTGAATATGACCAATGTATGATCCTGTAACTACTTGATATCGGATTGATACCCGAATTTGTGGTATCATCCAAAACTAATGTAAAGTATCAAACAACAGAAGAATAAGTAATTATTACATTTTAACAGAAGTGTAGATAGAACATGTTGAAAGAGAAAATAAGCAGACATTAACAGTAAATGAACAAGCACATTAATAATTAATTTTCTACCGCTTGTCCTTAATAATGATGACAAAATAATAGAATGATAAATGACACAATATGTTACTGTATATGTCAGCAGACTAGTTAGGAGCCTTTGTTTGTTTACTTACTACTAAAAGACAAGTTGTCTTGTATGTTCACTATTTTATTTAAGGACAAACTTGCAATAAGAAACATATGTTTAATGTACCCTAAGATTTTTTTGATAAAATAAAGATAATATCGAACATTTTTGTTGTCCCCTTTATTTGGAAAAGTATCAAAAAGTACTGAAATACATTGTAATATTTATACCGGGACAACACCAATATATATATATATATATATATATATATATATATATATATATATATATATATATATATATATATATATATATATATATGTATATACACACATATATATATATACTGTATATATATATATATATATATATATATATATACACACATATATATGTATACTGTAATATTTATACCAGGACAACACCAATATATATATATATATATATATATATATATATATATATATATATATATATATATATATATAGCTTTAATGTAGCAAGCTACTTTTGCTGTGAAGCTTGCCATGTAGCTTGCTACAATTCTCTGGGGATAGCTTCTCCTGTCGCTTAGCTACATTTAATCAAAAGTTACTTGTAGCTTGGCTTACTACATTGTCCAAGTACCTTGTCCATCACTGATGTTACTGTTGTGTTGTTGCTTGCTCACAAAAAACATATTTTTTGGACATCTTTTTCACCAGTCAAGTCAAGTAAATACCCACAGAATGTAAGTATTGATGGACGGCAAAACTCGAGAGTGTCATGTCTGTGTGAACATGTTTTGTATTAGTCATGTTTTGTTTTGTTTAGTTATTGGACTCTTTAGTTTCTGGCTTTTCACTCCCTTGTCTTGTTTCCATGATTACCTATTAGTTTCACCTGTTCCACGTTTGGACTCATTGTGCACTCTTGTTTGTCACCATAGCAACCCATTAGTTTTCACCTGTCACGTCACGCACCTGTTTCACGTTTTCAGTCACGCCCCTGTTTTCGTTAATCATGTCTGTAGTATTTAAGTTCATTGTTTTCAGTTTGTCTTTCTGGCGACATCCCGCATTTATGCTTCTGCACACTCTCCACACATCCTTAAGACCCTTCCTGCTCTTTTTTCATGCCAGTTTCTCGTCCAAGTAAGTTTTCTTTATTCATGCCATAGTTTGCAAGTTTTGTTTAATTGTTCATAGTTTCTGCCTTTGTGCAAGTTTTGTGTTTATAGTCAAGTTTTGTACTTCCGCCCTTGTGCGCGCCTTTTGTTTGCTTCCTTTTTTTGTAGTTATAGTGTTTAAATAAATCATGTACTCCCCTTCACGCCACGTATGGTACAAATCTTTTGCACCTCGGGAGAACAAACCACGCCATAGTTCTAGTCGTGACAGAGAGAGTTTGTGTTGTTTACTTCAGTGTTTACTTCATCACATGATTATATACATAGAACAAGATATGCATCTATTGTTGTGCAATTTTATTACATAAATATCCTAACTACAGTTGTTTGTTGTTTTTGTTGTTTGCCTTTGAGTTTATATGCTGTTACCCATCGTCCTTTTAATCGCCTCCTCTGAGAGGAATACAGTAATTAACAGATTGATTGATCACCATTTTGCAGAAATACAGTACAACAAAAAACATTGAAATGTGTAAACTGTTTACTTTGGTTAGGGCTTGATCGGCTCGGTTCTCACATATCTGGTCCCAGGAATTCATTTGGGGGAAAGCCAGGCAGCATTAAACGATTTGAGCCGCCTGAGAGGATCAGATAAATCCCGGTGTTCAATAAAGCAAAGCGCCTTTCCTGAACGCAATCATTCTTAACGGGTATATTGCATAGCGCTGATCATAGTCCTGGATATTTGCCATGCCCAAAGCTCCAAAATCTACATCAACAATCCAGCCAGGTTTATTTTAAATGGATTTTCTTATACAAATGTTTTTTTTTTGTGCCTATAAAATCTTTGCTGTGTGTAACCAATTTAAGATATAATCATTCTCATTTTTCAGTGCAAATATATGTTATACCTGCAATCGTTAAAGGTCTACTGAAATGCGATTTTCTTATTCAAACGGGGATAGCAGGTCCATTCTATGTGTCATACTTGATCATTTCGCGATATTGCCATATTTTTGCTGAAAGGATTTAGTAGAGAACATCGACGATAAAGTTTGCAACTTTTGGTCGCTGATAAAAAAGCCTTGCCTGTACCGGAAGTAGCAGACGAGTAGCGTGACGTCACAGGTTGTGGAGCTCCTCATTTCCGCACATTGTTTGCAATCATGGCCACCAGCAGCGAGAGCGATTCGGACCGAGAAAGCGACAATTTCCCCATTAATTTGAGCGAGGATGAAAGATTCGTGGATGAGGAAAGTGAGAGTGAAGGACCAGAGGGCAGTGGGAGCGATTCAGAAAGGGAAGATGCTGTGAGAGGCGGGTGGGACCTGATATTCAGCTGGGAATGACTAAAACAGTAAATAAACACAAGACATATATATACTCTATTAGCCACAACACAACCAGACTTATATTTAATATGCCACAAATTAATCCCGCATAACAAACACCTCCCCCCTCCCGTCCATATAACCCGCCAATGCAACTCAAACACCTGCACAACACACTCAATCCCACAGCCCAAAGTACCGTTCACCTCCCCAAAGTTCATACAGCACATATATTTCCCCAAAGTCCACAAAGTTACGTACGTGCAAGCGATCAAATGTTTGGAAGCCGCAGCTGCATGCATACTCACGGTACCGTGTCTGCGTATCCAACTCAAAGTCCTCCTGGTAAGAGTCTCTGTTGTCCCAGTTCTCCACAGGCCAATGGTAAAGCTTGACTGTCATCTTTCGGGAATGTAAACAATGAAACACCGGCCGTGTTTGTGTTGCTGAAATCGGCCGCAATACACCGCTTCCCACCTACAGCTTTCTTCTTTGTTGTCTCCATTATTCATTGAACAAATTGCAAAAGATTCACCAACCCAGATGTCCAGAATACTGTGGAATTTTGCGATGAAAACAGACGACTTAATAGCTGACCACCATGCTGTCCCAAAATGTCCTCTACAATCCGTGACGTCACGCGCAGACGTCATCATACCGAGACGTTTTCAGCAGGATATTTCGCGCAAAATTTAAAATTGCACTTTAGTAAGCTAACCCGGCCGTATTGGCATGTGTTGCAATGTTAAGATTTCAACATTGATGTATAAACTATCAGACTGCGTGGTCGGTAGTAGTCGGTTTCAGTAGGCCTTTAAGATCTAGCTCAGGGCTATTCAACTACGTAATGAATAGGGCTGCAGTTTGAAGAGCTTAAGGGCTTAGGGGCCGGACATCAAAATGTGGATGTTTTGTCAGAAAATACCTCCGCATGTTATATATTTACTATTTTTCAAACTTAAAATCCTTTCATTTTCTCAAAAATCGACAGTGCGCTTTATAACTCAGTGCGCCTAATGTACAGAATAACTCTGGTTGTGCTTACTGACCTCGAAACTGTCATGATCTGTGGTCTGGATCATGTTTTTTGTTATTTTCTGTTAGTTTAAGACTGCAATAGTTCTTGTTTTTGTGCACCCTTGTTTGTTTTAGTTTCCATGACAACTTATGATTTTCACCTGCCTCTTGCGTTCGGGTCACACCTGTCTCTAATCAGGAGATTATTATTTAAGCCTGTCGTTGCCAGTTAGTCGGTCTGGTGACATTGCTCTTTTCATGCTCGTTTCATGCCATTGCTTCATTCATGCCGCAGTAAGTCTTGTTCGTCCTAAGTTATGGGTGTCAAACTCTGGCCCTCGGGCCAAATTTGTCCCACCGTGTAATTTCACTTGGCCCATGAGGTGATATCAAATTAACACTAGAGCTGGCCCGCCGATTAATATACAGCCGCGGTGCCGCGGTACACCGCTAATTGTCATACTTGCCAAACCTCCCGGGGGACTCTCAAATTTCAGTGCCCCTCCCGAGAATTGTAACGTCCCCTTTTCGTCCAGTCCAACCAGTGCTGGCCCAGTTACATAATATGGGCGGTTTTGGCACGCACACACAAGTGAATGCAATGCATACTTGATCTTCAGCGATACAGGTTACACTGAGGGTGCCAGTATAAAAACCTTTAACATTGTTAGAAATATACGCCACACTGAATCCACACCAAACAAGAATGACAAACACATTTCCGGAGAACATCCGCACCGTAACACAACAGAACAAATACCCAGAACCCTTTGCAGCACTAACTCTTCCGGGACGCTACAAGGTGTGTGTATGTGGGTGGGGGGGGCGACGGGGTTTGGAGATAGCGGGGGTGTATATTGTAGCGTCCCGGAAGAGTTAGTGCTGCAAAGGCTTCTGGGTATTTGTTCTGTTGTTTTTATGTTGTGTTACTGTGTGGATGTTCTCCCAAAATGTGTTTGTCATTCTTGTTTGGTGTGGATTCACAGTGTGACGGATATTTCTAACAATGTTAAAGTTGCTTATACGGCCATTCTCAGTGTAAACTGTATCGCCGTTGATGAAGTATGCTTTGCATTTACGTGTGTGTGCGTACAGGAGCCGCTCATATCTTGTGACTGGGCGAGCACGTTGTTATAGAAGGGATGAAAAGCGGACGTGACGTCAGCTCGTAGAGGACGTTAAAAGCAGTGCCTGTAAGGCACTCCCCCAAGACTGTGGAATACGAGATAAAATGACGGATGAACACCTTCGTTGGATAATGAAGGTTGCCTCAGCTCAAAGCCTGAGCCTCGACATTAATGAACTAGCATCCAAGAAAATATGGCAAGTATCTGGCTTAGGCACATCAGATTAGATCAGTGTGTTGCAAACTGAGCAGTTTAAAGTCCTGAATGGTTGGTTTATTCATTATTTTATTTTAAAATGCATTAGCCTGTGGAAAAAGTTCATGTTGATATTTACCTCGGAAGGCTGCAAATAGAAAAGAGGCATTGCATTTTTATCTAAATTGTATTTGATATGCCATTGATATTTTTTAATTATTATTATTATTATTTGAAACTGGATTTTGCATGTCACTATAAAGTTATATAAGCCTTGCTTGTTCAATATTCAATGCAAAACTTGTTTGGGTCCCTATTAAAAGGTTAATTTGTTCAACCTTGGCCCGCGGCTTTGTTCAGTTTTAAATTTTGGCCCACTCTGTATTTGAGTTTGACACCCCTGTCCTAAGCCATAGTTTGGTTAGTTGTTTTCTATGTCCATAGTTGAGTCTAAGTGTTAGCGTATGTTTCCTGCGTTAAGTTTTATGTTCCTTAGCCTCTCGTGCAATCGGCACGCTTCCCTTTTGTTTATTAGTTCCTGTCTTTTGTCCTGTGTAGTCGACTACCGAGCCTGCTTTGCCCTCTTTGGACTTCCGCCTCAATCTCAACACGCACCTTCAACAGCCGCTGGTAATCACTCGCAAATAATTACCACACATAGTCACACTGCATATATTTGGATTACGCACACATCTCCCACACATCCCCAGCTGTCAATAAATCATCGACGGTCACTCGAAGCGAGTATGACGATCCTCCTGGTAGGGGGGTATCCCTTTATGGAGGATGCCTGTGCGTGACTTTGTTTAACGTGAGGTGACTGGTGCACAGACAGTCACCACATGATCTTTTGGCAAATCCAGGTCAGGGTCCAGTGGCATGGAGTCCAAGACGACTGGAGACCCTTTTCTGCTGCAGCCTTCATTCGCCATCCAGCCGTTGTGACGCTCCATAGGGTTAGCAATAATCCTCCGCCTGTGCCACCGTTGAGGTCTTGGGTTGTTTTTTCCTCATAACTGGGCCCACACCAGTGACGTGCAGTGAGGTTGATGGCTGGTGAGGCACTGACTTCATCACAGTCAGATTTACAAACATATGAACCCTAAAGAGTATCTTATTCACCATTTGATTGACAGCAGTTAACGGGTTATGTTTAAAAGCTCATACCAGCATTCTTCACTGCTTGGCACTCAGCATCAAGGGTTGGAATTGGGGGTTAAATCACCAAAAATTATTCCCGGGCGCGGCGCCGCTGCTGCCCACTGCTCCCCTCACCTCCCAGGGGGTGATCAAGGGGATGGGTCAAATGCAGAGGACAAATTTCACCACACCTCGTGTGTGTGTGTGACAATCATTGGTACTTTAACTTAACTTTAACTTTACACATACAAACTTTAGCACACAAAAAAGCACATTTAATAAAAAAAAAAACGTTATTATGGTCTTACCTTTATGTATGGCAATAACCAGGCGAGGTGATGAAGTATGTCTCTTTACTGTAGACTTCAGAACAGACTCAACACACTTGACGTCACGTGCGCAACACCACGTAAATCGTTGGCCAACCAAAAAGAAACCACAGTACGCTATAGCCAACATTAACCAGGAGATGGCAACAGACAAAGATAGATCACTCTATTACATTCCTCCCCTTTTAGAAATGTCGAAGTAAGTTACTCAAAAGAAATAAACAACCCAACCAAAAAATGCAGCAGCTCAATAAGAAGCCAAAAAGTGCAAAAACATGAATGTTCGTGTTGGAGGAGTTGTGAATGAATGAAATATGAAATCCGCGCTACAGTCTGCAGGTGTACCTATTGTTGTGGCCCTGCAGTCATTCACAACTCCTCCAACACGAACATTATTGTTTTTGCACTTTTTGGCTTCTTATTAAATAACTTTTTTAAATAGATTCAATCTTGCACGTGGAAAGTTTAAGTGTGGGCTTTAGTTGATATAACACTCCCGTCAGGGGGTGCATTCTACGGCGGGGATGCAGGAGGCGGGATTACTGCGAGCCTCAGCCAGTGCGTCTTCGCAGCAGTTTTATGATTGCTCAGCACAAGAAATACGTTACACACATACAGTTGTTGACAAAATACACTGTACATTAAATACCTCAGCTAACTAAACTATGGAAATGTATAATATAGTTCATATAGCAATACGGTCTCACTGCACAGCAGGCCAGCAGTTAGCCGAGTCCGCAATCCATGGTGAGGCACAATTGAGTGACGTGCCTCAACTGGCTGCTGATCACCGCACCGTCTCTTCTCAGTATTTGAACGGCAAATGTGAAAATTCAGTGATTTTAAATAAAAATAATCTAAAACTGGTGAAGTTAAATGGAAAATAACGTTATAGTATAACCACTGGATACATTTAACAATTTAATTTTTTTTTTTTTTTTTTTACATTTTTTTTCTTTCCATGCCTCTAGTGACTGCACATCACTGGCCCACATGGATGTGGGGGTGCCTTCTTCCGCCATCGCAGCCGTTGTGGTAGTTCTTACATCTACCGTCTTTCGTCTACTCCACCTTGAGGTCTTCACCGTATCCCTGGCTAGGGGGCAGTCAGGTACTAGGCCTTTGCCAAGGACCACCTGGGGTAACGGTAGAAAAGGGGTGAACCTCCTAGTGCTCCAAGACCCCATAGAGGAGCCTCCACTGCCGGATGCACTTTAATGTCATACCCAGGACTGAAATAAATAATAATAATCAATAAATACGCTGACAGCTAAAGACGTCACTGCCATCTTATTCTCCCGTTGCACCGTCACACTTTCTTGTGAATAATTATCCAACTTTTGTGCTGCGTGGTGACGTCACTCGCGCCTACAGGAACCAATCAGGGAACCAATCAGGGAACCGTTAACAAAACTGGCAAATGATTCCCAGGAATCAAAACACTGGGAGCCAATCCTAAATGTTATGTCTGTGTAATCATGTTTTGTTTTAGTCATGTTTTGTTTTGTTTAGTTATTGGACTTTTTAGTTTCTGGCTTTTCACTCCCTTGTCTTGTCTCCATGGTTACCCATTAGTTTCACCTGTTCCACGTTTGGACTCATTGTGCACTCTTGTTTGTCACCATAGCAACCCATTAGTTTTCACCTGTCATGTCACGCACCTGTTTTGAGTCACGCACCTGTTGTTAATCATGTCTGTGTTATTTAAGCTTTTCATTTTCTGTTGTTCGTCCTGGTGTCATATCTTTTCTAACCCTGCTATCCTCTCGTTTCAAGCCCTATTCACGGTCCCATGCCACAGTAAGTGTTTTTTTTAATTTATTTTTCGTGTTCAGTTTCTGCCTTTGTGCAAGTTTTGTTTTCATTCGCCAAGTTTTTTTTTACCTCCGCCATTGTGCGCGCTTATCGTTTGTTCCTTTTTGATAGTAATAAATAAATCATGTACCCACCTTCAAGCCATGTCCGATCCAAATTCACTTGCATCTTGGGAAAACAAAAACTCCATAGTCCAAAGTCATGACACTAAACAAGAACCGGTCCTATCCCTAATGATGTGCATACAAATTAAACACAATAAAGCAGCATTTTTCACATACTGATATGCCTCATTTCTTTAGATGCTCCCTCCCACATGTCTATAATCAAATAATTATGCATCCATCGGATTCTGAATGTGTATCTTTCTAAAGAAATCCACTTTCGTATGCTTTTTGGACTGATCATAGCAACCATAGTTGTCTGATCTAAGTGTTTTTGAGTGCCAGGGGGAAACGTGATTCACACAAAGACGACGAGCTAATGAACCCTTCAATCATGAGGCAATTCACATCCACCCCGGTAATTATCTCAAGGAGTATTGTCATTATATTAAAGTGTTGAGGGAGTTTACGGCATAAAGAGCTATCTGTTTTAATGTAATTACTACGTCTCATCTCCTCCGCAATAAGCCTAATTTCCCCCTTAGAATTTTCCCCTCTAAATCGAACATTACAGGCTTTCACCAGAGAACTGAACAGCTACACCCGCTACCCTAAGACACACTTTCACACAAGCACACACACTAACATTTTCAGTCTTCTTATTTGGGATTGTTAAAAAAAAAAACACACATTTGTTTTTTCAAGACAATGGCAAAAATGTACTATGATTTTTTTTTTCATTTAATTTATTTTGTTTGATCATATTACGTCTATACTGGCTCACCTGCACTGGCTTCCTCAATCAATCAATGTTTATTTATATAGCCCTAAATCGCAAGTGTCTCAAAGGGCTGCACAAGCCACAACGACATCCTCGGTACAAAGCCCACATAAGGGCAGGGAAAAACTCACCCCAGTGGGACGTCGATGTGAATGACTATGAGAAACCTTGGAGAGGACCGCATATGTGGGAACCCCCCCCCCCCCCCCCCCCCCCCCCCCCTCTAGGGGAGACCGAAAGCAATGGATGTCGAGTGGGTCTGACATAATATTGTGAGAGTCCAGTCCATAGTGGATCCAACATAATAGTAAGAGTCCAGTCCATAGTGGGGCCAGCAGGACACCATCCCGAGCGGAGACGGGTCAGCAGCGCAGAGATGTTCCCAGCCAATGCACAGGCGAGCGGTCCACCCCGGGTCCCGACCCTGGACAGCCAGCACTTCATCCATGACCACCGGACCTGTGCCCCCCCCCCCCTCCACAAAGAAAAGGGGAGCAGAGGAGAAAAGAAAAGAAACGGCAGATCAACTGGTCTAACAGGGGGTCTATTTAAAGGCTAGAGTATACAAATGAGTTTTAAGATGGGACTTAAATGCTTCTACTGAGGTAGCATCTCTAATTGTTACCGGGAGGGCATTCCATAGTACTGGAGCCCGAATAGAAAACGCTCTATAGCCCGCAGACTTTTTTTGGGCTCTGGGAATCACTAATAAGCCGGAGTTCTTTGAACGCAGATTTCTTGCCGGGACATATGGTACAATGCAATCGACAAGATAGGACGGAGCTAGACCGTGTAGTATTTTATACGTAAGTAGTAAAACCTTAAAGTCACATCTTAAGTGCACAGGAAGCCAGTGCAGGTGAGCCAGTATAGGCCTAATATGATCAAACTTTCTTGTTCTTGTCAAAAGTCTAGCAGCCGCATTTTGTACCAACTGTAATTTTTTAATGCTAGACATAGGGAGACCCGAAAATAATACGTTACAGTAGTCGAGACGAGACGTAACGAACGCATGAATAATGCGTTCCTGTGCACTTAAGAGTTTTACTACTTACTTATAAAATACTAAATGGTCTAGCGCCATCCTAACTTGCTGATTGTATTGTACCATATGTCCCGGCGAGAAACCTGCGTTCAAAGAACTCTGGTTTATTAGTTAATCCCAGAGCCCAAAAAAAATCTGCGGGCTATAGAGCGTTTTCTATTCGGGCTCCAGTACTATGGAATGCCCTCCCGGTAACAGTTAGAGATGCTACCTCAGTAGAAGCATTTAAGTCCCATCTTCATTTGTATACTCAACCCAGGGGTGTCAAACTCAAATACAGAGTGGGCCAAAATTTAAAACTGAACAAAACCGCGGGCCAAGGTTGAACAAATTAACCTTTTAATAGGGACCCAAACAAGTTTTGCATTGAATATTGAACAAGCAAGGCTTATATAATTTTATAGTGACATGCAAAATCAAGTTTCAAATAATAATTAAAAAATATCAATGGCATATCAAATACAATTTAAATAAAAATTGAATGCCTCTTTTCTATTTGCAGCCTTCCGAGGTAAATATCAACATTAACTATTTCCACAGGCTAACAAATTTGAAAATAAAATAACAATGAATAAACCAACCATTCAGGACTTTGAACTGCTCAGTTTGCAACACACTGATCTAATCTGATGTGCCCAAGCCAGATACCTGCCATCTTTTCGTGGATGCTAGTTCATTAATGTCGAGGCTCAGGCTTTGAGCTGAGGCAACCTTCATTATCGAACGAAGGTGTTCATCAGTCATTATTATTATTATTAGCCTTTATTTAACCAGGTAAAATCCCATTGAGATCAAAGATCTCTTTTCCAAGGGAGACCTGGCCAAGAGGACAGCAGCAAGGTTACATTAAAAACAGTAAACAAATACATAAAACATCACATTTACAACATCAAAACTTGCTCACATGACACATGTGCATACAGACAAGGTAGACTGCAGTCCTTTCACAGAAGCTTTAAACTCATTCAACGTAACTAGGGTTTGAAGTTTAATGTTCGATTGTAGGTTATTCCAAGCCTTCGGTGCTGAAAACCTAAATGCTTTCTTGCCAAGTTCAGTTCTTACTTTGGGGACGACAAATTGCAGAACATTCATTGAACGAAGATTGTGACTTCCTTGTTTCTTTGTTAAAAGACAAGACAGATAAGATGGAGTGATACCCAGAATGGTTTTGTAGATGAAAACATACCAATGATTGAGGCGTCGAGCACATAAAGATGTCCAGTTAACCATTGAGTATAACACACAATGGTGAGTAAGGGGAGCGCAGTTGGTAATGAATCTCAGTGCCCTGTGGTACACACTATCCAGCTTGTGGAGACAACCAGCAGTAGCATTCATGTACAACACATCTCCATAGTCAATAACAGGTAAAAAGGTTGTTTCCACCAATTTCTGTTTCACAGTAAAAGAAAAGCAAGACTTGTTTCTATAATAAAATCCCAGTAAAAGTTTCAGTTTTTTTACAACATACTGAATGTGCTCCTTATTATATCTCATCCACCCGGACCACAGTCTTGGGGGCGTGCCTGAAATGCACTTCCTTTAACGTCCTCTACGAGCTGTCGTCACGTCCGCTTTTCATCCATTCTAACATCGTTCAGACCCAGTCACAAGATATGTGCGGCTTCTGTACGCACACACGAGTGAATGCAAACGCATACTTCATCAACAGCGATACAGGTTACACTGAGGGTGCCAGTATAAAAAACTTGAACACTGTTAGAAATATACGCCACACTGTGAATCCACACCAAACAAGAATGACAAACACATTTCGGGAGAACATCCGCACCGTAACACAACATAAACACAACAGAACAAATACCCAGAATCTTTTGCAGCACTAACTCTTCCGGGACGCTACAAAATACAAACCTCCCCCCCCACACACACACACACCATGTAGCGTCCCAGAAGAGTTAGTGCTGCAAAGGATTCTGGGTATTTGTTATTTCGTGTTTATGTTGTGTTACGGTGCGGATGTTCTCCCGAAATGTGTTTGTCATTCTTGTTTGGTGTGGATTCACAGTGTGGCGTATATTTCTAACAGTGTTAAAGTTTTTTATTCGGCTACCCTCAGTGTTGATGAAGTATGCGTTGCATTCAATTATGTATGCGAGCAGAAGCCACACATGTTATGAGACTGGTCCAGCACTCGATAGACTGGCTGAAAAGCAGACGTGACGATTTTCGGGAGGGGCACTGAAGTTTGGAAGACTCCCGGGAGGATTGGCAAGTATTAGAATTAGCGGTGAATGCGGTGTTACCGCGGCACCGCCGCTGTATATAATCGGCGGGCCAGCTTTAGTGTTAATTTGATATCGCCTCAAGGGCAAATTTGGCCTGCGGGCCAGAGTTTGATACCCATGCTCTAGCCTTTAAATAGACCCCCCTTTTAGACCAGTTGATCTGCCGTCTCTTTTCTGCTCTAACCCCCTCGTGCGTGGAGAGGTTATTAGGTGACCACAGATGAGTCGCTAGCTGTTCAAAGTCGTGACCCGGGGTGGACCACTCATCTGTGCAATTAAATGATGACGTCTCTGCACTGCTGACTTGTCTCCACTCAAGATGATCTCCTGCTGGCCCCACTATGGACCGGACTCTCACACTATTAACTAGATCCACTCGGCGTCCAGTCCACGCTGGAAATCACTGAGCTCCTGAGATCGGCCCATTCGTTCACAAATGTTTGTAGAAACAGTCTCCATGCCTAAGTGCTTGATTCTATACACCTGTGGCCGGGCCAAGCGATTAGGACACCTGATTCTGATCATTTGGATGGGTGGCCAAATACTTTTGGCAATATAGTGTTGGTGTGTGTATATATACATACTGTATATGCAGAATTTCTTGACCTTTTATGGGTTTTCCTCTAATCAGCAATGGTGATCACATACGTTTCCAGCGACCAAGGCTGGCATACAAAGCATCCTGATTGGCAACCAGGAACAGGTGTGTCCTGACTTCCAAAAAGGGACACGTGAGGAAGCCAGAACTCCGAACAAAGAGTGGTGGAGGCAATCAGCAAGGTGAACACAAAAATAGGAAACAACACAGAAACTAATAGAGTCTGAACTGTCAAGTGAGATCATGACACCAAGGCTGGGAAATATTGAGTAATTTGACTTGTGAGACAACGCACTCAATTTGGATTCTTATTTGCAACACTGTTTTTTTCCCCCTGCAGATGGTTAGTGCCATAAAACCACTTTCTATTTAAAGGGGAACATTATCACAATTTCAGAAGGGTTAAAACCATTAAAAATCAGTTCCCAGTGGCTTATTTTATTTTTCGAAGTTTTTTTCAAAATGTTACCCATCACGCAATATCCCTAAAAAAAAGCTTCAAAGTGCCTGATTTTAACCATCGTTATATACACCCGTCCATTTTCCTGTGACGTCACACAGTGATGCCAATACAAACAAACAGCAAGGTATAGCGACATTAGCTCGGATTCAGACTCGGATTTCAGCGGCTTAACACTGTCTGATAAGATAATTACTAACAACTATGAACTAGGTTTACAGCATATGAAATACATTTGGCAACAACATGCACTTTGAGAGTGCAGACAGACCATTTCAGGCGCGCTAAGAACATATATTTGTCCACGATTTCAGCACTCAGGTTAACCATACCTAAATAGACACAAAATACTGCATTACACAAGACTACCCGAATGTACTCGAATGATTGAAAAAAATAAATGTTTTTAAGCTAAATCATTGGTAAACACAGTTTATGTATAATAATTTACGTAAAACCGCGAGTAATGAATAAAGTTTTCATCAATTAATATATTCTGTAGACATACCCTCATCCGCTCTCTTTTCCTGAAAGCTGATCTGTCCAGTTTTGGAGTTGATGTCAGCAGGCCAGGGAAGCTAGGGTCGATATTCTTCTCTTGATCATCTTCGGTGGCATAAGGGACGGTGTGAGCCAGGACATCCAGGGGGTTTAGCTCGCTCGTCTGCGGGAACAAACTGCCGCCATTGCTTGCCGTGCTACCGAGGTCCTTTGTCCCTGAATAGCTCACACACTCCGGTAGATTCAATGGGGGGTCTGGCGGCAGATTTCTTTGACTTTATCGTTGGAAATGCATCTGCTTTGAGTGTCGCAGGATATCCACACATTCTTGCCATCTCTGTCGTAGCATAGCTTTCGTCGGTAAAGTGTGCGGAACAAACGACTGACCATTTCGTCAGCTTTCCCCACACAATCGTATTTTGAACAAATTTCGTCCAATTTCTTGCCACTTTCGCATCTTTGGGCCACTGGTGCAACTTGAATCCGTCCCTGTTCGTGTTGTTACACCCTCCGAAAGTGAGAAAATGGCGGATTGCTTCCCGATGCTCCGAGAGCGAATAATAGAAAGGCGTTTAATTCGCCAAAATTCACCCATTTAGAGTTCGGATATCGGTTAAAAAAATATATGGTCTTTTTTCTGCAACATCAAGGTATATATTGACGCTTACATAGGTCTGGTGATAATGTTCCCCTTTAAGTTCCCATAAAAAAACATTTGAAAAGAACTCTGCAAATAAGGTCAGGAGCAACAAAAACCAGAAATGTTCAATCGGGCTGGTGAACATTAGAGGTTCCACTGTGAACTGTTCTCCTCTGTAAGATTAATTTGTTAGAGGGCAACTTCTTAGCAGGCCTAAAAGCCAACACAGTTAAGTTGAGTTAATATTTATACAAGGAAAGATTAAAAACCCGGATGCTAATCTCTTGCGTATCCCTCTTTCACATATGTCAACATACTTGCTGTCCAAACAACTCTTTTATATAATGCGTCTTTCTTAAAAGGTGTCAGGACAAACTGAGCCACAAGGATACTTTGATTGATTGACTGAAACTTTTATTAGTAGATTGCACAGTACAGTACATATTCCGTACAATTGACCACTAAATGGTAACAGCCGAATAAGTTTTTCAACTTGTTTAAGTCGGGGTCCACGTTAATCAATTCATGGTACAGATATTTACTATCAGCATAATACAGTCATCACACAAGTTAATCATCAGAGTAGATACATTGAATTATTTACATTATTTACAATCCGGGGGGTTAGGTTGGGTTGATATCAGCACTTTAGTCATCAACATCATCTGAGAAATGGACATTGAAACAGTGTAGGTCTGACTTCGTAGGATATGTACAGCGAGCAGTGAACATAGTGAGCTCAGAAAGCATAAGAACCATCCATCCATCCATCCATCTTCTTCCGCTTATCTGACGTCGGGTCGCGGGGGCATCAGCCTAAGCAGGGGAAGCCCAGACTTCCCTCTCCCCAGCCACTTCGTCCAGCTCCTCCCGAGGGATCCCGAGGCGTTCCCAGGCCAGCCGGGAGACATAGTCTTCTCAACGTGTCCTGGGTCTTCCCCGTGGCCTCCTACCGGTCGGACGTGCCCTAAACACCTCCCTAGGGAGGCGCTCGGGTGGCATCCTGACCAGATGCCCGAACCACCTCATCTGGCTCCTCTCGATGTGGAGGAGCAGCGGCTTTATTTTGAGCTCCCCCCGGATGACAGAGCTTCTCACCCTATCTCTAAGGGAAAGCCCCGCCACCCGGCGGAGGAAACTCATTTCGGCCGCTTGTACTCGTGATCTTGTCCTTTTGGTCATAACCCAAAGCTCATGACCATAGGTGAGGATGGGAACGTAGATCGACCGGTAAATTGAGAGCTTTGCCTTCCGGCTCAGCTCCTTCTTCACCACAATGGATCGATACAGCGTCCGCAATAACTGAAGACGCCGCACCGATCCGCCTGTCGATCTCACGATCCACTCTTCCCTCACTCGTGAACAAGACTCCGAGGTACTTGAACTCCTCCACTTGGGGCAAGATCTCCTCCCCAACCCGGAGATGACACTCCACCCTTTTCCGGGCGAGAACCATGGACTCGGACTTGGAGGTGCTGAAGCATAAAAACAAGTATATACATTTGATTTTTTACAATCCGGGGAGGTGGGATGTGGAGGGGGGAGGGTGTTAGTCAAGGGTTGAAGTTGCCTGGATTTGTTCTTTTAGAGCGGTTTTGAAGGAGGATAGAGATGCACTTTCTTTTACACCTGTTGGGAGTGCATTCCATATTGATGTGGCATAGAAGGAGAATGAGTTAAGACCTTTGTTAGATCGGAATCTGGGTTTAACGTGGTTAGTGGAGCTCCCCCTGGTGTTGTGGTTATGGCGGTCATTTATGTTATGGAAGTAGTTTGACATGTACTTCGGTATCAGGGAGGTGTAGCGAATTTTATAGAATCAGAATCAGAATCAGAATGGAGAGGAGGCTACGCCGGATAGTCAAACCTTGGATTCTGGAGGAACAGTGTGGTTTTCGTCCTGGTCGTGGAACTGTGGACCAGCTCTATACTCTTGGCAGTGTCCTTGAGGGTGCATGGGAGTTTTCCCAACCAGTCTACATGTGCTTTGTGGACTTGGAGACGGCATTCGACCCCGGGAAGTCCTGTGGGGAGTGCTCAGAGAGTATGGGGTAACGGACTGTCTGATTGTGGCAGTTCGCTCCCTGTATAATCAGTGTCAGAGCTTGGTCCGCATTGCCGGCAGTAAGTCGGACACATTTCCAGTGAGGGTTGGACTCCGCCAAGGCTGCCCTTTGTCACCGATTCTGTTCATAACTTTTATGGACAGAATTTATAGGCGCAGTCAGGGCGTTTGGTGGCTTTAGGATTAGGTCTCTGCTATTTGCAGATGATGTGGTCCTGATGGCTTCATCTAGCCAAGATCTTCAGCTCTCACTGGATCGGTTCGCAGCCGAGTGTGAAGCGACTGGGATGGGAATCAGCACCTCCAAGTCCGAGTCCATGGTTCTCGCCCGGAAAAGGGTGGAGTGCCATCTCCGGGTTGGGGAGGAGATCTTGCCCCAAGTGGAGGAGTTCAAGTACCTCGGAGTCTTGTTCACGAGTGAGGGAAGAGTGGATCGTGAGATCGACAGGCGGATCGGTGCAGCGTTTTCAGTAATGCGGACGCTATATCGATCCGTTGTGGTGAAGAAGGAGCTGAGCCGGAAGGCAAAGCTCTCGATTTACCAGTCGATCTATGTTCCCATCCTCACCTATGGTCATGAGCTTTGGGTCATGACCGAAAGGACAAGATCACGGGTACAAGCGGCCGAAATGAATTTCCTCCGCTGGGTGGCGGGGCTCTCCCTTAGAGATAGGGTGAGAAGCTCTGTCATCCGGGAGGAGCTCAAAGTAAAGCCGCTGCTCCTCCACATCGAGAGGAGCCAGATGAGGTGGTTCGGGCATCTGGTCAGGATGCTAGTGTTACGCCTTCGAGGCATTGTGATGCCGGAGGTCGTCTTTTCAAGATGCAGAGGGATGTCAGGAAGCGGCTTGCAGGTGAGAATAAATGATTTATTCTGATTGCAGAACAAAATGCTGCGCGGTGCACCACGGCACGGAAAACAAGAGGGTAGCAAAGATGCTAATATCAAAAATGTAAACTATGAGCGAAACTAGGAGCGTAACTTGTTGCGTAGGAGCAAACAAAACCAACAGACCGAATGAGGCCAGCGCGTAAACTAAATAGCCCTCTGATTAGTGCCCGGGCAACAGGTGCGCGTCCGGGACACTAACCAGAGGCAGGTGACCATAATCTGCCGTCATGGCAACAGAAACAAACTCAAGAGGTGCTGAAAACACAAGTGACTTGAAAACAAAAACAAAAATATGATCCGGGCAGCGGATCAAAACAGTACCCCCCCCTTAAGGGACAGATTCCAGATGTCCCCTGGCAAAATTAAAACCCCCCCGACTATAACAAAGTTCAAGAGTCAAGGGAGGGTGGAGGGAGGATTTGGCGGAGGGTCGCCAGGCCACGTGTCCCCGAATCCACCGGGGACGAGTCAGGTGGCGGCGGCGAATGGAACGCCGCTGCCGGAGGCGAGGCGGGCGACCACGGAAAGGCCACATTCGTGGCTGCCGAGAAGGTGGGCGTGAGTGGCGCCAGAAGTTCAGCAGCCGGAGAATTCTGCGACTACGTCTCGGGTGTCGCTGCTGTTTGCGCCACTGGCGTCCATACACAAACCTCCGAGAGCGGCGCTTGCGCAGCCAGACCACTCGAGGTCGCTGAGACGACGATGAGGGCGAGAGAGCAGACGTCGCCGTGGAAGCAGGAGGAGTCGTCGTCGCCGTGGAAACAGGAAGCGTCGTCGTTGCCGTGGAAACAGGAAGCGTCGTCGCCGTGGAAACAGGAAGCGTCGTCGCCGTGGAAGCAGGAAGCGTCGTCGCCGTGGAAACAGGAAGCGTCGTCGCCGTGGAAACAGGAAGCGTCGTCGCCGTGGAAACAGGAAGCGTCGTCGCTGTCGGCATGGGCGGAGCCAGAGGCGGAGCAGGCGGCTCGTCTGTCGGCGTGGGCGGAGCCAGAGGCGGAGCAGGCGGCTCGTCTGTCGGCGTGGGCGGAGCCAGAGGCGGAGCAGGCGGCCCGTCTGCCGGCGTGGGCGGAGCAGGCGTCCGGGCTGTCGACGTGGGCGGAGCAGGCGTCCGTGCTGTCGACGTGGGCGGAGCAGGCGGCTCGTCTGCCGGCGTGGGCGGAGCAGGTGCTGGTGTGGGAACCAGACTTGGAGCTGGTGCTGGTGTGGGAACCAGACTTGGAGCTGGTGCTGGTGTGGGAACCAGACTTGGAGCTGGTGCTGGTGTGGGAACCAGACTTGGAGCAGGTGCTGGTGTGGGAACCAGACTTGGAGCAGGTGCTGGTGTGGGAACCAGACTTGGAGCAGGTGCTG
Organism: Nerophis lumbriciformis; assembly: GCF_033978685.3. NCBI lineage: Eukaryota > Metazoa > Chordata > Actinopteri > Syngnathiformes > Syngnathidae > Nerophis > Nerophis lumbriciformis. The sequence continues at coordinate 38,838,603 of NC_084561.2, read as the reverse complement.
GTGTGGGAACCAGACTTGGAGCAGGTGCTGGTGTGGGAACCAGACTTGGAGCAGGTGCTGGTGTGGGAACCAGACTTGGAGCAGTTGCTGGTGTGGGAACCAGACATGGAGCAGTTGCTGGTGTGGGAACCAGACTTGGAGCAGTTGCTGGTGTGGGAACCAGACTTGGAGCAGTTGCTGATGTGGGAACCAGACTTGGAGCAGTTGCTGGTCGTGACTTTGGCGGAGGTGGCCTGGCCGGGGGTTGCGGCTTAGCACGCCAAAGGACTGGTGGTGGCGGCCGGGCAGGAGGTTGCGGCTTAGCATGCCGGAGAACTGGTGGCGGAGGCCGGCATGGAGGTTTGGGCTTGGCTGGGCGCAGCTGTGCCTGCCCACTAGCAAAGCACCCAGTACTAGCCCCCCCCTCAAGAAGCGGATCCCAGACGCGTCTTGTGCAGTCTGGAACAGTCTTTAGGGGTGGGAGGGAGGAGGTGAGGAGGGGGGTAGGCTCCTCCCCTTTTGATTGTCCAAATTCTCTATTCTGCTCTTCAATAGCATGCAGAGTGTCCTTTGCCGCTTGGGATTGTTCCTCAAGTCTTAGTTCAATCAGTACCTTCCGGTACCACTCATCCACCCAAGCAGGACTGTACTTCTCGAGGGGTGTCTCGGAAGATGACTGGGCTGGAACAGGAAGTGGAGAAGGCAGAGCAGCATGTGGCACAGCAGACAGAGGAGTGGGTGGAGCTTGAGCCTTAGGGGGTGGGGCCAAAGTAATTGGGGGCTGAGCTTGAAAGTCAGAAGGTGAGTGGGACTGACTAGACCTAGAATTAAAAAAAATGTCCTGATAATGCTTAATTTTAGAATTAAAGTCATTTGTAAATGGCTGACAGAAAGAATTAACAGAATGCAAAAAAATGTCTTTTTCTATGACGTCATCAAAAGTAGACGGGGGCGTGTCCTCGGGGGGCGACAACGGAATGACGTCATAGCTGCAATCCCAGTGATTGACAGGCCAGTCGGAGGAATCTTTGAAGATATGGTCATTATAATTACCAAATATTTGAGGAGAATCCTGGGCTGCTTGTAGCTGGCTGTGCTCCGGATGGAAAAGTTGTGGGATAGGTGAGTCTTTGCCGCGAGCCGAAGTCTTCTTGGCTGACTTCCGCTTTCGCGTTCGGGCTGGCTGTGAGCGGACATCCCCGGGCCAGATGGAGTCGATATGGACCAACGAACCGTCAGGCCCCCACAAAAGGTCTTCGCGCTCCAAAGGGGAATACTGGAGAGTCTCTCTCCCCATCGCCTTTAAGACCAGCCACGTCCCGTAGCCGGAATCCTCCACGCCCTCTTCGAAAAGACTGTCTGCTGTTGGTTTTTTGTTACGCCTTCGAGGCATTGTGATGCCGGAGGTCGTCTTTTCAAGATGCAGAGGGATGTCAGGAAGCGGCTTGCAGGTGAGAATAAATGATTTATTCTGATTGCAGAACAAAATGCTGCGCGGTGCACCACGGCACGGAAAACAAGAGGGTAGCAAAGATGCTAATATCAAAAATGTAAACTATGAGCGAAACTAGGAGCGTAACTTGTTGCGTAGGAGCAAACAAAACCAACAGACCGAATGAGGCCAGCGCGTAAACTAAATAGCCCTCTGATTAGTGCCCGGGCAACAGGTGCGCGTCCGGGACACTAACCAGAGGCAGGTGACTATAATCTGCCGTCATGGCAACAGAAACAAACTCAAGAGGTGCTGAAAACACAAGTGACTTGAAAACAAAAACAAAAATATGATCCGGGCAGCGGATCATAACAGCTAGTTTCGGGCTCGTTCGACCGGTAGGAGGCCACGGGGAAGACCCAGGAAACGTTGGGAAGACTATGTCTCTCGGCTGGCCTGGGAACGCCTCGGGATCCCCCGGGAGAAGCTGGACAAAATGGCTGGGGAGAGGGAAGTCTGGGCTTCCCTGCTTAGGCTGCTGCCCCCGCGACCCGACCTCGGATAAGCGGAAGAAGATGGATGAATGGATGCTAGTTCAGCAACAATCGTGTTCCCATGTTTAGTATTTACTAATTTTTACTAATTGGTTCTTATCTAGTTTGCACTTTGTCTGTGTTATTATTATTATTGTTATTATTGGCTTTTATCTAGTTTGCACTTTGTCTGTATTATTACTATTATCATTATTATCGACTCCTCTTTGCCTCATTCTTTTTATTTTCCTATTTTAATGATGTTAGATCTGTGTTGTTGCTGTTGTTGTTGTTGTTGTTGTTGTTGTTGTTGGGAGTGTTGTAAATTAGCTTTGGCTACAAACACTATACATTGGATATCTATGTTTCTGTGTATGTCCCTATTTCATTTTAAAGTTGTATTTATATATATATATATATATATATATATATATATATATATATATATATATGTCATGTCTGTGTGATCATGATTTGTTTTAGTCATGTTCGGTTTTGTTTTTGGACTCTTTGTGCACTTGTGTTTGTTTTGTCACCATAGCAACCCATTAGTTTTCACTTGTCATGTCACGCACATGTTTCACGTTTTGATTCACGCACCTGTTTTCACTGATCATGTGACTGCTATTTAAGCCGGTCTGTTTCTGTTGTTCGTCCTGGTGACATTATCTATCCACCCATGCCACTGCTACCCATGATATTCCTGTTTACCATAGTTCATGCTTCATGCCATGCCACAGTAAGTGTTTTTGTTTCCTGTTCATAGTTAATTGCCTTTGTGCTAGTCTTTTGGTTTCATTAGTCAAATTTGTTCTCCGCCATTGCGCGCGACTTTTGTTTGCTTCCTTTTTTTGTAGTTTGTTAGTGTTTAAAATAAAATATGTACTCACATCCAAGCCATGTCCGATCCAGCTTTACTTGCGTCTCGGGAAAACAACCACTCCATAGTCCACGTCTTGACAATATATATATATAAATATATATATATATATATATATATATATATATATATATATATATATATATATATATATATATATATATATATATATATATATATATATATATATAACAAAAATATATTATTTGTTTTATATATATAAATATATATATATATATATATATATATATATATATAACAAATGGGTTTTTTTCTTCATCTTTTACCATTTTCACACGTCTCTGAAAGAGGTCCAAGGAGCCACTAGGGAGGCGCTAAAAAGCCGCATATGGCTTTAAAGCCGCGGGTTGCTGACCCCCGTGTTAGATTATGCCACTTGCATGACTTTACAAGCTTTTTACTCCTTTTTGCAGGACCACATAGTGCAGGAACAATAAACAGATTTCCAGGGGCGGGTGTTCCGGTGTCACATTTATCACCTAAATGAAATTAAAACATCGCCATGTCTGTCACCTTATTCAAGTGACTTTCTGGGTCAAATGTAATTTATTATCCGGCTTCATCATCACTCAAACTGTAATAAAAATGCGCCCCCGTCTCCCCTGGAAATATAGCGTGCTTACTCGGCACGTATGATAATTTACAGTATGTAATTAGAGGTTGTTTTGGAGCCAGTCCACTCCCTGGTCACTTACTTTTATGTAGCCTTGTGAGCAAATAGGATATTTTTGATGATGTGCACGTCAGAGGCTTCTAAATAAGGAGCCTGGAGGGGAACTGTAATATGTCCCCTGTCTATTCTTAAGAGGACATGGCAAAGATTGCCAGGAGAAAGGGAAGGTGAAGTCAAATCCATGATTAAACTGTAGTTGCACAGCCTGCAGGGTAATCTCACAGAGGTACAGTAGTTGACTTGAAGCAGCAAAGGGCAAATCTTGGAAAATGCAACGCATCAAATTAACACAAAAACCTTTTAAAGGGGTCACATTAAGATGGATTTTCTACATTTAATGTGTTACATTTTTTGCATTGACTATGTTTTAAAGCATACTTGCCAACCCTCCCGAATTTTCCGGGAGACTCCCGAAATTCAGCGCCTCTCCCGAAAACCTCCCGGGACAAATATTCTCCCGAAAATCTCCCGATTTTCAGCCGGAGCTGGAAGCCACGCCCCCTCCAGCTCCATGCGGACCTGAGTGAGGACGGCCTTTTTTCATGACGGGAGGACAACAGGGTGACAAGAACTAAATCATCCAGACTAGAGATAAATTGTATTATTATGTTTATCTTACCTAAAAATAAATATATTTATTAATAAAAAAAAAAAAAAAAAAAAATACATTTTTACTATATTTTGCTAAAAACATCAAAATTAATTGTATTTTTATTTGCATTTTTTCGTGACTCCAGCCATATAATTATACAATAAAATAAACATATTTGAAATAATTGATTTTAAATTATCATAATAATTCATTTAAAATGACCATATTTAATTATTAATATAATTGCTTGTTTATCAACAACTTTAGCATTTTATTCATTACATTTTGAAACTCTCAGAAGCCAAGTTATGTTATATTCCTTAATATTTATTTATGCAAGTTTGAAGTATCAATGATCTAAACACAGTTTTGTTTGCATATTTTCAGGATGTAGATATTTATATATATATATATATATATATATATATATATATATATATATATATATATATATATATATATATATATATATATATATGTATGAAATACTTGACTTGGTGAATTCTAGCTGTCAATATACTCCTCCCCTCTTAACCACGCCCCCAACCACGCCCCGCCCCACCCCGACCACGCCCCCACCTCCCACCTCCCGAAATCGGAGGTCTCAAGGTTGGCAAGTATGAGTAGATGAGTGTTATGTGTGTGTATATGTGTAAATAAATGAACACCAAAATTCAAGTATTTCTTTTATTTATATATGTATATACATATATATATATATATATATATTTAAATATATATATATATATATATATATAATACTTGACTTGGTGAATCCTAGCTGTAAATATACTCCTCCCCTCTTAACCACGCCCCATCCACCGCCCCCCACCCCCCACCTCCCGAAATCGGAGGTCTCAAGGTTGGCAAGTATGTTTTAAAGACCATCCGCTTTCTGGCCGTCACTTCAGAATGCGACGTTTTATGGGCGGTCTTATTTACGTGCGGAAGTCCTTCATGTTGTAGTTTTTAGCGCTTCCATAACGTGTCCACTGACAGATATAAGCTACAACTATACGCTACTTTGTATTAGGGTCGTGTGGTATACCGGTACTGGTATAGTAGCGCGGTACTAATTAATGAAATGAATGACATTGCTGGTTTTGCGAGCAGAGGAGCATGTTCGGCGGCACACAATCACTGAGTACTTACAAGTAGACACGGTGTGGAGACAGAAAAGGGAGAACTGACGCATTTTGGCTTAAAAACTAACGTTAAAGGTGAAGTTATAACACTGAAACACCCTCAGGAAGATGTGCTTTAAGACATGGCTAGCTAGCTAGCGGCTAACGTCCATCCGCAGTGTTGTAGCTACTTCTAAATCACTAATCCTCGCCTCCATGGCGACAAATAAAGTACGTGCTTCACTACACACCGTAAGAGGATATGATAGCTAACCGCTAACAGCAAGCTAGCACCTTGAATGTAAACAAATGCAATGGGTGGATCTACACCTGACATCCACTGTAATGATACCAAGTACAAGAGCGTATTTAGTCGATACTACTATGATTACGTCGATATTTTTTATCGTCACAAAATATTTGTTCCTTTATAAAAAATGTATATTATGTTTATAAACTCAGGAAATATGTCCCTCGATCCTGTAACTACTTGGTATCGGATTAATACCTAAATTTGTGCTATCGTCCTAAACTAATGTAAATCATCCAAACAACATAAGAATAAGTGATTATTACATTTGAACAGAAGTGTAGATAGAACATTGTGGAAGTCGCTTCCTAGCGGACCCACTGACAGACACTTCACAGGAGCCAGGTGTGCAAAGTTGAAAAAAGTTTTTAATGTAGATAGATTTTGTCAAAGTCTTTCTCCCGCAGAACGTGACTTTTCAGTCACGTCCGTATCCTCTCTCTCTTCCTGCCAGCTGTGTCTCGCCGTCAGCACTGCCACGCCCCCGTCTGATGGTGCTCTGTCCTCAGCACCATGGACAGAGGCGATGACCTTTGCTGCTGCAGGCAGCGCTGGCCATACCTCCCTCCACAAACATGTTAAAAGAGAAAGGAACCAGATATTAACAGTAAATTAACAAGTGGATTAATAATACATTTTTACAGCTTGTCCCTCATAATGTTGACAAAATAGAATGATAAATGACGCAATATGTTACTGCATATGTCAGCAGACTAATTAGGAGTCTTTGTTTGTTTACTTACTAAAAAAAGACAAGTATTCTTGTATATTTACTATTTTATTTAAGGACAAACTTGCAATAAGAAACATATATTTAATGTACCCTAAGATTTTTTGATAAAATAAAGCTAATAATACTTTTTTTCTTGTGGTGTCCCTTATTTGGAAAAGTATCAAAATAAATTTTGGTACCGGTACCGGTACTAAAATATTGGTATTCGGATAACACTACTTTGTATTACAAATGGCAACATATGAGGATTTTAGCATAAATGTGCATGTACGAGCCAGTCTGCCCCACAACAAGAAGATAAGAGAAAAATAAGGAACATATTGACGACAACTTTGGACAACAACTGATAGAAATGGAGGACTTGGACAAAGCTCTTTGGCATTACAATATCTTCTTTATATATATATTATGTTTATAAACTCAGGAAATGTGTCCCTGTACACATGAGGACTTTGAATATGACCAATGTATGATCCTGTAACTACTTGGTATCGGATTGATACCCAAATTTATGGGATCATCCAAAACTAATGTAAAGTATACGATTATCATAAGAATAAGTGAGTATTACATTTAACAGAAGTGTAGATAGAACATGTTAAAAGAGAAAGTAGGCAGATATTAACAGTAAATGAACAAGTAGATTAATAATTCATTTTCTACCGCTTGTCCTTAATAATTTTGACAAAATAATAGAATGGAAAATGACACAATATGTTACTGCATATGTCAGCAGACTAAATTAGTAGCCTTTGTTTTCTTACTTACTACTAAAAGACAAGTTGTCTTGTATGTATGGATGATGTTCGAAACCGGTTCTCCCGGTTGTTCGATAAGAAAAGAACCGTTCGATAAGAAAAGAACCGATTCCATGGACTCGAATCCCTTTTTGAGAACCGGTTCCCGTTATCGAGGCCACTATAGTAAAGAAAAAGAGTTGGTTCTTTATTCGAATCCCTGGGAACGAATCCCGTCCCACAAGAAATGCCCTGTGGGACATTACAGGAAATGTCATAGCTTAGTCATTAGACTGAGCTATGTCATTTCCTGTGATGTCACACAAGCAGCAAAAATAATGGACCGTAAAAAGCGCCCCAAGGCATGGCTATTCACCTGTAGTGATCACAGAGACAGGTTGTTTTTGTGTTACTGTATATATTAGTTTTTCTGAAAAATCCTACTTTGGGTAACAACAGTCAATATTTATTTATTTTATTTTTTTAGGGGGGTAACAGTCAATATTTATTAATTTATTTTATTTTGTTTTTTTCTTATAAAATAAAAGTGAGGTTTTGTTGAACCAAACATTGTGTTTTTTTCCCATATACAACAACCTATCTGGATTTGATAAGAGAATCGATAAGGAATCAGTTCGATAAGAGGATTCGATAATGGGCTCGAACTCGATAATTTCTTATCAAATACCATCCCTACTTGTATGTTCTGTCATGTCTGTGTAATCATGTTTTGCTTTAGTCATGTCATGTTTTGTTTTGTTTAGTTATTGGACTCTTTAGTTTCTGGCTTTTCACTCCCTTGTCTTGTTTCCATAGTTACCCATTAGTTTCACCTGTTCCACGTTTGGACTCATTGTGCACTCTTGTTTGTCACCATAGCAACCCATTAGTTTTCATCTGCCCTCACGACTCACGCACCTGTCTTTAAACATGTCACTATTATTTAAACCCATTGTTGCCAGGAAGTCTCCCTGGCGACATCATACCCGTCACAATCTGTTTACCTCTGCGCACTTCATGCCACGTCCAAGTAAGTTTTTGTTTATTAATGCCACAGTTAGTGTTTTTGTTTCATTGTTCATAGTTTCTGCCTTTGTGCAAGTTTTGTGTTTATAGCCAAGTTTTGTACCTCCACTGTGAGCGCCTTAAGTTTGTTTCTTTTTTTTGAGTGTTAAAATTAAATGTCTTCACCTTCACGCCATGTCTGGTCCAAATCATTTGCACCACGGGAGAACAAACCTAGCCATAGTCCTAGTCCTGACATGTTCACTATTTTATTTTATTTTATATATATATATATATATATATTAGAGATGCGCGGTTTGCGGGCACAACCGCGGAGTCCGCGGAATATCCGCGGATCGGGCGGAGGAAATTTTAAAAAATTAGATTTTATCCGCGGGTCGGGTCGGGCGGTTGAAAAAAAAAAAAAAAGATTTTAAATAGATTCAGGTGGGTGGCAGTTAAACCAATTCGGAAATATATATACATAGTTAAATGTTACCCACATACGAAAAACGAGCAGGCACCTGCAGCATATGCCACAACAGAAGAAAAAAAAAAAGAAGAGATGGACACTTTTACGGAGCGGAGAAGGGACGCCTCGCCGGGGTCCGGGACCGAGGCCCCTTCCCCCGAGAGGGCCTCACCGGGAGCCGTAGCTGAGGCGATCCGCGAGAAGGGCCCGACGCACGTCCAGGGTCACCACCGCGCCCACCGCACCGACACCCCGCCTCGTCCGCCTTCGCCGCGGCCGTCGTCACGCGCAGCAGGTAAGCAGCTTACCTGCCAGCCACCCCCGTGGCCGGGGGCTCGTAACAGGGGTCACTCCGCGCGCTCCGCCCGCGCAGCTTACCTGCCCGCCAACCCCGTTGCCGGGGGCGCGTAACAGGGGTCACTCCGCGCGCAGTGCGCTCACGAAAGGGGTGGGGCTCACCCTGGTTGATATAGACAGCAGCAGGACGGTGGCCATGGAAGTCGGAAACCGCTAAGGAGTGTGTAACAACCCACCTGCCGAATCAACTAGCCCTGAAAATGGATGACGCTGGAGCGTCGGCACCATACCCGGCCGTCGCCGGCAGCGGGATGCGCTTGGAGGTGCGCTCAGCGCGGCTCCCATATGATTGCGCACTGGTGTGCGTCTGGGTCGTGACAGCGTGGCACGCGAATGTCTGTGCTGCATTGGATCAGTCTCCTTTCTTTAACAGGCAAAAGCTTTATAACCTCACTAATGCCTTGCATCGTCTATATTAGATATATAACAACGGGCGGGTGCCGGCGGATGCGGTTCTGATTAAATGTTAGGTCGGGTGGATGGCGGATGGTTGACGACTTTCTGATGCGGTTGCGGATGAAATAATTGCCTATCCGCGCATCTCTAATATATACATATATATATATATATATATATATATATATATATATATATATATATATATATATATATATATATATATATATATATATATATGTATGTATGTATATATATATGTATGTATGTATGTATGTATGTATGTATGTATATATATATATATATATATATATATATATGTATGTATGTATGTATGTATGTATATATATATATATATATATATATATATATATATATATATATATATATATATATATATATATATATGCATATATATATATATATATATAAAATGTATATATATATATATATATATATATGCATGACTAAGGTTTAGTCGAGAGTAAAACCACCTCATATTTCATTACTTTAGATTGACAAAGTAAAATTCCAGGCCCCATCTTGAAAACTCCTGGGGTCTCAGAGCACGGCTAAGGGGCGTTTGTGAGCTTCATCAACTTGACAGCAACTGACACCACGGGCCACCAGCTCCACTGTATCCTCCCCGGGTGAGCAATTATATGTGAATAGCCAGCATTGTGTCTTTCCTTATGGCTGTAATACCCCGTCCTCTTCACTGAACATTTGAGAAGGGTAGCGATAGTGATACCAATAGCGTCCGCCCTTGACTGCCTGGGAACTCTACGGTATTTTTTAATTAGCCAACCCTCCCGAGCACAAACCAGAAGGAAACAAAGACAGAAAGACTCTTTGTATTGCCACATTCTAAATTAGACTTTTTTTTTTCTATATAATCTTGTTCAATATGTTGCTTTTCAATATTTCCCAGTCTCTGAGCAACTACCTTATCATGGTAAGGGATAAAGAATTGTATTAATTTTAAAGCTAACTACACATATATTGACCTTCCCATCATATTTCTTAATGCTAACTATTATGTAATTATCCGGTTTTAAACTCACTCATTACCACAGTGGGGGACTGTGACAATAATAAGGGAAAAGTTCCATTATATTAGTGTTATGTTAAGCAGGAGGGAGTTGACGTCACAGACACAAGGGGGTTGTATAGCTCTATGTATTTTATTGTATAAATTAAAATTAGAGATGTCCGGTAATATCGGCAGTCCGATTTTTGTTGTATATTGTAGCTTGGAAGAGTTAGGGCTGCAAGGGATTCTGGGTATTTGTTCTGTTGTAATATCGGCAGTCCGATATTATTGGCCGATAAATGTTTTAGAATGTAGTATCGGAAATTATCGGTATCTGTTTCAAAAAGTAAAATGTATGACTTTTTAAAACACCGCTGTACGGAGTGGTACACGGACGTAGGGAGAAGTACATAGCACCAATAAACCTTAAAGGCACTGTCTGTGTGTGCCGGCCCAATCACATAATATCTACAGCTTTTCACACACACAAGTGAATGCAAATCATACTTGGTCAACAGCCATACAGGTCACACTAAGGGTGACCGTATAAACAACTTTAACACTGTTACAAATATGCACCACATTGTAAATAATGTAAATAATTCAATGTGATGATCTTGTGTGATGACTGTATTATGATGATAGTATATATCTGATAGTATATATCTGTATCATGAATCAATTTATTCCACTTAAACAAGTTGAAAAACTTATTCGGGGGTTACCATTTAGAGGTCAATTGTACGGAATATGCACTTCACTGTGCCACCTACTAATAAAAGTCTCAATCAATCAACAAACCCACACCAAACAAGAATGACAAACACTTTTCGGGAGAACATCCGCACGGTAACACAACATAAACACAACAGAACAAATACCCAGAAACCCTTGCAGTACTTACTCTTCCAGGACGCTACAATATACACCCCCCGCTACCCTCTACCCCCCCACCTCAACCCCGCCCCCCCAACCCCTTCCACCTCAACCTCCTCATGCTCTCTCAGGGAGAGCATGTCCCAAATTTTGAGGCATGTTAAAAAAAATAATGCACTTTGTGACTTCCAATAATAAATATGGCAGTGCCATGTTGGAATTTTTTTCCATAACTTGAGTTGATTTATTTTGGAAAACCTTGTTACATTGTTTAATGCATCCAGCGGGGCATCACAACAAAATTAGGCATAATAATGTGTTAATTCCACAACTGTATATATCGGTATCGATTGATATCGGAATCTGTAATTAAGAATTGGACAATATCGGAATATCGGATATCGGCAAAAAAGCCATTATCGGACATCTCTAATTACAATATATATAATAATCAACAATAATACTATAAATAAACTAGGCTAGAGAATGGAGTGTGACCAAAATTCAAGAGTGTGTGGTGTTAGACTAGGTGTGGGTAATTACCTGAGTGTTTTACCTAGTGTTGACTCGAGAGGAGGGACAAGGCATGAAGGCAGTCCGTGGGGGCAGGCAGATGGTCAGGGCGAATGGCGAGGCGTAGGAGGTCCGTGTCCAAGCGGGGGTCGAGGATCGAAGAGAAAGCTACAACTGACGAGACGCACAGCTCGTCGACGCGGGGACGAAGGCAGACTGTTGGGGAGGACGACAAGGAAGAACATTGAAACGTGGAGGGGAAACGCAGAGAGAGAGACAGAGCATAAAGCTGGGTTAGTCGGTTTACGGTACACGACAGAAGATTAAGTTCCGGCCAGGATCTTTGGGTCCACTGGTCTTTACTCAGCTCGCCTTCATCAGTCTCAGGTGTGCTGATTGCCGGCGGTTGATTTCAGCTGTCCGCTGCCGCCGGTCTGGGGCACGCCTTGCGCGCCCGTCGGAGCGCACCCGGACCGTGACAAGGGTTTAGAAATAAGTTTGTGATAAAACTTCACATGAACACCCTGTCGTTCATTAATTGACATGTTCCATGTCCTTCTTCACGCGAAATGGGGCCCACGACGAATACACTCAGTACTGAGGAAAGAGTACACAAAATCGCGATGTGCCTGGTATTCAAAATACTCAGAGAAACCGTTCCCAAGTACCTGTCCAACTATTTCAACAAAGAAAGTGATGCTCACAGGTACTACACGAGAGGGAGTTCCTCAGACCCCCCAATCCCCCCAAATTCTAGACTCTCATGGGAAAAAATGCATTCTACTATTTTGCCACCGCACAGTAGAATGCACTACCAACAGACCTCCAAATTCTACTACAAACCCCGTTTCCATATGAGTTGGGAAATTGTGTTAGATGTAAATATAAATGGAATACAATGATTTGCAAATCATTTTCAACCCATATTCAGTTGAATATGCTACAAAGACAACATATTTGATGTTCAAACTGATAAACATTTTTTTTTTTTGCAAATAATAATTCACTTTAGAATTTGATGCCAGCAACACGTGACAAAGAAGTTGGGAAAGGTGGCAATAAATACTGATAAAGTTGAGGAATGCTCATCAAACACTTATTTGGAACATCCCACAGATGTGCAGGCTAATTGGGAACAGGTGGGTGCCATGATTGGGTATAAAAGTAGATTCCATGAAATGCTCAGTCATTCACAAACAAGGATGGGGCGAGGGTCACCACTTTGTCAACAAATGCTTGAGCAAATTGTTGAACAGTTTAAGAAAAACCTTTCTCAACCAGCTATTGCAAGGAATTTAGGGATTTCACCATCTACGGTCCGTAATATCATCAAAGGGTTCAGAGAATCTGGAGAAATCGCTCCACGTAAGCAGCTAAGCCCGTGACCTTCCATCCCTCAGGCTGTACTGCATCAACAAGCAACATCACTGTGGAAAGGATATCACCACACGGGCTCAGGAACACTTCAGAAACCCACTTTCAGTAACTACAGTTGGTCGCTACATCTGTAAGTGCAAGTTAAAACTCTCCTATGCAAGGCGAAAACCGTTTATTAACAACACCCAGAAACGCTGTCGGCTTCGCTGGGCCTGAGCTCATCCAAGATGGACTGATACAAAGTGGAAAAGTGTTCTGTGGTCTGACGAATCCACATTTCAAATTGTTTTTGGAAACTGTGGACGTCGTGTCCTCCGGACCGAAGAGGAAAAGAACCATCCGGATTGTTATAGGCGCAAAGTTGAAAAGCCAGCATCTGTGATGGTATGGGGGTGTATTAGTGCCCAAGACATGGGTAACTTAAACAGCTGTCTTTGATCCTACCAAGCAGAAGGCTTGTAAAACTCCACTGTGTACGATGGGAAGCGACATGAAGGCGTCGGTTTATTTCTTCTATTATAATCCACAGGAAGATTGTGTCTTGCCCCGAGATCTACAAAGGGGAGAGGAAGCAGGGCCTGACTCCGGGGAGTCAGGCCCTTTTCCCTTTGAACTGTTCTGTGACCGAGGGCAACGGCTGTTTACGACTTTTTCTTTGAACCAACCTTTTTTTTTAACTGTTTTTAATCAAAGGCAATGGCTGTTTACGACCCCCCTCCCTTAGAAACAGCTGTTGCCATGTAATCGGGGAACGTCCAAATAAAAGAGGAAGCGTACAATCTTTCGCCAGAGCATGGTGGAGACTGTGCAAGAGTACAGCCCAGACATTTCTCCTCAATTGAGCCAAATTTAATTATGTCTCTGTTTAATGCCTTGCTTCTTGTCTTGTTTAATAGATGTCATCAGTGTTTGAACCTGACAATCAACAATACAGTTGTTCAAATGCACATATATGTAATGATAACTGGAGATACAAAAGAAAGTAGAAAAATGGAAGGGGAAGAAAGAGAAGCAAGCTATATTAACCTTGTAGATTGTTATAGTAACAATAGGTTAAGCTTTGTCAGCGTGCCATGTGTTACCCAGTTTACCCTAGGGCAAAAACTTTAATATATGTTTGATGAAACGCGATTATGTGCATGAGTGTATGTATGAATATGTACAGAAAGTGTATATGTATGTCCATTTGGCTTTTTAAAGCATTACATGGATTCAATTCTTTAATATGTCAATAAACTTCTCAACCAATCAATCAATCAATCAATCAAAACTCTTTCTAATTGACCTCTGAGTAGTAATCTGAGTAACCTACTCAGTAGCCTAGTGGTTAGAGTGTCCGCCTTGAGATCGGTAGGTTGTGAGTCATACCAAAGACTATAAAAATGGGAGCCGTTACCTCCCTGCTTGGCACTCAGCATCAAGGGTTGGAATTGGGGGTTAAATCACCAAAAATGATTCCCGGGCGCGGCACCGCTGCTGCCCACTGCTCCCCTCACCTCCCAGGGGTTGATCAAGGGGATGGGTCAAATGCAGAGGACAAATTTCACCACACCTAGTGTGTGTGTGTGACTATCATTGATACTTTTAACTTTAACTTTAATCACTCCAGGGTGTCTATATTTTTTTACTCTAACTCGTAGGATTGCGCCTGAACAAACTAGTATTTCCTGCCCTAAGTAAACAATTGGTCGGGCATATGCTCTCCAGCGGCTTTGCATCACTGCGTTTATTAGTCAATATTGAGCGCCCACTGGGTGACATTAGGAGAATATGAGATAAAAACACTCACTGCATGCCGGTCAATCAGCCATTTTTTTTTTTTTCCCTGTTATCTAATCAATTGAGTGGTGAGAATCAGAGAGGCCTGAGGAAGACGTTGGTGGGTTTCATGTAGCATAACAGATGAGAGTGCACTTTGCTCCAGGAAAGAACAGGTATCATTTCCATCTTCATCACCATCAGCCTAACAGAAACCTCTCGTCAGTACAAGACACGCGAAAGCCTGCAAAGTATAGTCAGGTTTGGCATTTGACAAGATAAGTATGCTTTTAGAGTCCACTATTCTCTCTCCTTCTCTCTCTCTCCATCACTGCATTCACCGTGCTTGAAAATAAATCCCAGTATTAACGTTTCCACATAATATAATCACACAGACACACGTCAAGGATGCACTCACATCACAAAAAACATCCCATAGGAGGACTCACAGGCAGTTTCTGTTTTCCGGCAACCTGGAATCATAATTTACAATCTTCAAAACAACACTGGGCAGCACGGTGGGAGAGGGGTTAGTGCATCTGACTCACAATACGAAGGTCCTAGGTTCAATCCTGCACTCGGGATCTTTCTGTGTGGAGTTTGCATGTTCTCCCCGTGACTCTGTGGGTTCCCTCCGGGTGTTCTGGCTTCCTCCCACCTCCAAAGACATGCACGTGGGGATAGGTTGATTGGTAACACTAAATTGGCCCTAGTGTGTGAATCAATCAATCAATCAATGTTTATTTATATAGCCCTAAATTACAAGTGTCTCAAAGGGCTGCACAAGATCAGGGCAAGGAAAAACTCACAACCCAGTGGGATGTCAATGACTATGAGAAACCTTTGAGAGGACCGCAGATGGATCCAGATCCAGGACCGCAGATGGATTCATATGAATAACCCATCGGGGTATTCATATAGATATTAAATACCCCATTATGATTATATTGTCGGCGTGCGTCACTAGATCAGCAACGAACTCTGAGAATTCACTGATAAAGTCCGAATAGGGCCCAGGGGGCGGTAGATAACAGCCAGGTCGAGAGGCAGCGGTGTGACAAACCTCATAGTAAGCACCTCAAACGATTTTTATTTATTATTTAGGTTAGGGGAAAGATTAAAGGTTTGATTGTATATTAGTGCGACCCCCTCACCCCTTTTAAGGGGACGAGCAATATGCGCATTCATATAGTTAGGAGGAGATGCCTCATTCAGCGCAAAGAAATTGTCTGGTTTGAGCCAGGTTTTGCTGAGACCAATGACGTTAAGATTGTTGTCTCTAATGACCTCATTAACTAATAACATTTTGGGAGACAATGATCTTATGTTTAAAAAGCCCATATTATAGGTAGTGGGCTGTTTTAAGGAGTTTTTTGTTGAAATTATCCGTAGTAGCAATATTAATAATGTAGGATGAATGTTGTCTGTCTGTCTGTGTTGGCCCTGCGATGAGGTGGCGACTTGTCCAGGGTGTACCCCGCCTTCTGCCCGAATGCGGCTGAGATAGGCTCCAGCGACCCCCCCGGGACCCCAAAAGAGACAAGCGGTAGAAAATGGATTGATGGGGAAAACAACACTCCCAAAAAAGGCACATTGGAAACTAGGACACAGATTGCCCCATAACAATTTATTTCCAATGAATTGGTTTTAGTCCAAAATGATGCACCTTCCGCCCAAATGCAGCTGAGATAGGCTCCAGCCTATGGATGGATGGATGGATATGCATAATTATACTATACGATTCTAGTCATTAAATTCAAGTTTGTGTAAAATAGTGTAAAAGTCCATCCATCCATCCATCCCTCCATCCACCCATCTTCTTCCGCTTATCCGAGGTCGGGTCGCGGGGGCCTAAGCAGGGAAGCCCAGACTTTGCTCTCCCCAGCCACTTCGTCCAGCTCTTCCCGGGGGATCCCGAGGCGTTCCCAGGCCAGCCGGGAGACATAGTCTACCCAACGTGTCCTGGGTCTTCCCGTGGCCTCCTACCGGTCGGACGTGCCCTATCCACCTCCCGAGGGAGGCGTTCGGGTGGAATCCTGACCAGATGCCCGAACCACCTCATCTGGCTCCTCTCGATGTGGAGGAGCAGCGGCTTTACTTTGAGCTCCCCCCGGATGGCAGAGCTTCTCACCCTATCTCCGGCGGAGGAAACTCATTTTGGCCGCTTGTACCCTTGTGATCTTGTCCTTTCAGTCATAACCCAAAGCTCATGACCATAGGTGAGGATGGGAACGTAGATCGACCGGTAAATTGAGAGCTTTGCCTTCCGGCTCAGCTCCTTCTTCACCACAACGGATCGATACGGCGTCCGCATTACTGAAGACGCCGCACCGATCCGCCTGTCGATTTCGAGATCCACTCTTCCCTCACTCGTGAACAAGACTCCGAGGTACTTGAACTCCTCCACTTGGGGCAGGGTTTCCTCCCCCACCCGGAGATGGCATTCCACCCTTTTCCGGGCGAGAACCATGGATTCAACTTGGAGGTACTTATTCTCATCCTAGTCGCTTCACACTCGACTGCAAACTGATCTAGTGAGAGCTGAAGATCCTGGCCAGATGAAGCCATCAGGACCACATCATCTGCAAAAAGCCTAATCCTGGAGCCACCAAACCAGATCCCCTCAACGCCTTGACTGTGCCTAGAAATTCTGTCCATAAAAGTTATGAACAGAATGGGTGACAAAGGGCAGCCTTGGCGGAGTCCAACCCTCACTGGAAACGTGTCCGACTTACTGCCGGCTATGCGGACTAAGCTCTGACACTGATCATACAGGGAGCGGACCAACCATCTTTTGCCAGACACAAATAATCATACATGTATGTTATTCTTCAGGGGTACATTTCATGTGAATGAATACAGTTCATTCACAAGTGCTTCACAGTTTGCAACTTTTCCATCCATCCATCCATTTTCTACCGCTTGTCCCTCTCGGGGTCGTGGGGGAGTAGCTGTATTCAAGCGTGAAAATAAAATAAAATGGTCTATTCCTCCAACTCAGGAGCAGCAACATCGTTCACTTTGTGTAACCGACGATGGACTTACTACATATCATTATGAATAGCAAACCAATTCATTTGTTTCCATGGGCTTGCAGTTAAGTTGCTTTTTTTCTCAGAGTAGCAAATGAATAATGAGAAACCTATTTTTCTCATTAATTCCCAAGGCCTGATGACTAAGTGAAATGTTTTAATTATTTTCACCAAGAACAGAAACAGAACTTGTTCTGTCACACCACATTTGCTTAATGTTATTTTGCATAGGTTTGAGAGTCACAATCACAAATCCAAAACCTGTATGTACCTTTCAGCATTAATGGCGCCCTCACAGATGTGTAAGTTACCCATGTCTTGGGCACTAATACACCCCCATACCATCACACATGCTGGCTTTTCAACTTTGCGCCCATAACAATCCGGATGGTTCTTTTCCTCTTTGGTCCGGAGGACACGACGTCCACCGTTTCCAAAAACAATATGAAATGTGGACTCGTCAGACCACAGAACACTTTTCCACTTTGCATCAGTCCATCTTAGATGAGCTCGGGCGGCGTTTCTGGGTGTTGTTGATATATGGTTTTTGGCTTTGCATTGTAGTTTTAACTTGCACTTACAGATGTAGCGACCAACTGTGGTTACTGACAGTTGTTTTCTGAAGTGTTCCTGAGCCCATGTGGTGATATCCTTTACACACTGATGTCGCTTTTTTGATGCAGTACCGCCTGAGGGATGGAAGGTCCGTAATATCATCGCTTACGTGCAGTGATTTCTCCAGATTCTCTGAACCGTTTGATGACATTACGGACCGTAGAAGGTGAAATGTCTAAATTCCTTGCAATAGCTGGTTGAGAAATGTTGTTCTTAAACTGTTCGACAATTTGCTCACGCATTTGTTGACAAAGTGGTGAGTTTGTGAATGACTGAGCATTTCATGGAAGCTGCTTTTATACTCAATCATGGCACCCACCTGTTCCCAATTAGCCTGTTCACCTGTGGGATGTTCCAAATAAGTGTTTGATGAGCGTTCCTCAACTTTCTCAGTCTTTTTGCCACTTGTGCCAGCTTTTTTGAAACATGTTTCAGGCATCAAATTCCAAATGAGCTAATATTTGCAAAAAACAACAACATTTTCCAGTTCGGACGTTAAATATCTTCTATTTGCAGTCTATTCAATTGAATATAGGTTGAAAAGGATTTGCAAAGCATTGTATTTTGTTTTTATTTACAATTTACACAATGTGTAAACTTCACTGGTTTAGTTTTTTTGTATTTGACATTTAGATTTCGGTTTAACATTTATATTTATATGATAATTATACCGTAAATGTTAAATATAAATATTAAATATAAATGTTAAGTCTAAATGTCAAATGCTGTATTCATATAATTGTTTATATAATGTTACATATGAATGGTAAATATGAATGTTCAATGAAAATGTTGTATTTAACATTTATTTTTAACATTTAGATTTAATATTTATAAATATATTTAATATATTTAACATATTTTGGTACAACGTTTTTATTTCAATGTAACATTTATATGTAACGTTTTTATTTCAATGTAACATTTATATGTAACATTTATATTTACATTTAATATTTAGACCCAACATTGTTTTTACATCCAACATTAGATTTGACATTGAGATTTAACAATTAATATTAAGATTCACCATTAATACTCAACATTTAACATATATATTTAAAACTTATCGATATTCGTTATTGATACCAGTATCTATCTGTTCTCTTCTCGGTATTATATGTAATTAATATAAATAAAGATGTGGAAAAATTTTGTTTTTCATTACCGTTTTTAATTAGCACAAGAGGTTGTACACCTCCACAACATGATGTTAAAAGTACCCATGTCACACACACACTAGGTGTGGCGAAATTATTCTCTGCATTTGACTCATCACCCTTGAGCACCCCCTGTGAGGTGAGGGGAGTAGTGAGCAGCAGCGGTGGCCACGCCCGGGAGTAATTTTTGGTGATTAAACCCCCAATTCCAACCCTTGATGCTGAGTGTCAAGCAGGGAGTTAACGGGTCCCATTTTTATAGTCATTGGCATGACTCAGCCGGGCTTTGAACTCACGACCTACCGATCTCGGGGCGGACACTCTAACCACTAGGCCACTGAGTAGTACTGTTCATCCAGAATCCTCACAGTCCATGAGGACTGACCCAATTAAAAACAGGTACTAAATCGGTATACATCCCTACCTAGAGTTAACATTTAGATTTCACATCACAAAAGTGTGTTTGAATGTTTACATTCGGCACCTGAAGAATATGAATATTTTTAATGCTAACTACATATATTCCTACTGAAGTGAATGAATTAACTCATATTATGTTCTACATATGGTGAATGTTTACATTCAGCTTGGAGAAAGCGAACCACCAGGTTCAAGTAAATGATAATTGAGCCTATAATACATTAAGGGGCCTTAGTTGGACTGGGTTAGACTGAGTTAACTCTCTCACGAGAAGAGGAAATAAATTTAGACTTAGGAATGCAAAAGTGATAGCTCTATCCTGGAAGAGAGACACCATGTCTATCCTCACGTCAACATTTAAGTTACAACATACAGATGTTGTTTTACTGTCACTTACACATGAACATCTCCTTACATGGTCAGGTTGTACTCTCCTGAATTAACACACAACCAGACAGAAAAAGAAGGAATATAATTTCATCTCCATAATATCGATACAATTTGTTCCATTTTGTCCGCTAGCGACGCTGAGATCATTATTCATGCCTTCGTTACATCTCGTCTCGATTATTGTAACGTATTATTTTCAGGTCTCCCTATGTCTAGCATTAAAAGATTACAGTTGGTACAAAATGCGGCTGCTAGACTTTTGACAAGAATAAGAAAGTTTGATCATATTAGGGCCTATACTGGCTCACCTGCACTGGCTTCCTGTGCACTTAAGGTGTGACTTTAAAGTTTTACTACGTACGTATAAAATACTACACGGTCTAGCTCCATCCTATCTTGCTGATTGTATTGTACCATATGTCTCGGCAAGAAATCTGCGTTCAAAGAACTCCGGCTTATTAGTGATTCCCAGAGCCCAAAAAAAGTCTGCGGGCTATAGAGCGTTTTCTATTCGGGCTCCAGTACTCTGGAATGCCCTCCCAGTAACAGTTAGAGATGCTACCTCAGTAGAAGCATCTAAGTCCAAACTCATTTGTATACTCTAGCCTTTAAATAGACCTCCTTTTTAGACCAGTTGATCTGCCGTTTCTTTTCTTTTCTGTTCTGCTCCCCTCTTCTTTGTGGAAGGGGGGGCACAGGTCCGGTGGCCATGGATGAAGTGCTGGCTGTCCAGAGTCGGGACCCGGGGCGGACCGCTCACCTGTGCATCGGTTGGGGACATCTCTGCGCTACTGAGCCGTCTCCGCTCGGGATGGTCTCCTATTGGCCCATCAATGGACTGGACTCTCACTATTATGATAGATCCACTATGGACTGGAGTTTCACAATATTATGCTAGACCCACTCGACGTCCATTGCATCCAGTCTCCCCTAGAGTCTGCGGTCCTCTTCAAGGTTTCTCATTGTCATTCTCATTGACATCCCACTGGGTTGAGTTTTTCCTTGCCCTTATGTAGGATCTGAACCGAGGATGTCGTTGTGGCTTGTGCAGCCCTTTGAGACACTTGTGATTTAGGGCTGTATAAATAAACATTGATTGATTGATTGATTGATTGAAGACTCTGGTTTGGCTCCTCCAAGTTAGGAGTGCCTCATTTTCTTGACCTGACCTCCTCCAGGAACTGCAGTCCTGTATAATGACATTCGCTTGTAATCAAGCAACTTTTGGTTCAGTAAAGCATCTCCGACGTCTCTTTTGATACAGCCACACTGCCGTGTCGTCCTTCACTACACATCACTACACATACATTGTGTAGTTATCGTCATATTTCTGCATGCTAACTATCATAGTATAGTATATCAGTAGCACAATACGAAGGTCCTGAGTAGTCCTGGGTTCAATCCCAGTCTCGGGATCTTTCTGTGTGGAGTTTGCATGTTCTCCCCGTGACTGCGTGGGTTCCCTCCGGGTACTCCGGCTTCCTCCCACCTCCAAAGACATGCACCTGGGGATAGGTTGAATGGTAACACTAAATGGTACCTAGTGTGTGGATGTGAGTGTGAATGTTGTCTGTCTATCTGTGTTGGCCCTGCGATGAGGTGGCGACTTGTCCAGGGTGTACCCCGCCTTCCGCCCGATTGTAGCTGAGATAGGCTCCAGCGCCCCCCGCAACCCCAAAGGGAATAAGCGGTAGAAAATGGATGGATGGATGGAGGTATTACTGTTTATGGTTAGTTTTAAAGTAACACATACAGGTATAACAGGGCACACAATAGAGCCCTGACATGAGGGTGTGGGGTATTTGCGAGTGGCATTGATCATCAAGAGAAGCCAGCGGAAGGAGTAGTTACTGTGGAAACCGCAGTCAGATGGGACAAAGACAACCCAACCAACCCTTTGGAACTGTTTCCCAGTCCTTGGGAATACGGAGAAGTCAGACAGTTTGCATTGTTCCTTGCTTGTGGCCATGATTGCTTCAAACAATCACATTGTAAAACAAATTCTAAAATGGTAAATCTGAAAATTTACGACGACTCTGTGAGCTTTATTAGAGATTAAAACAAAGAGAGAAGATAGAAGTGCAGCTGAAGAAGGTATGTTTAAGAAAAACCAAAAGCCCTGACGAGACCCAGAACGGCGCGTTTAAAGCCGAAGTTAGCTCCGTCTTTGCCACAACTCAGTGTTTGAATTTCACAGTGTGAACATTGAGTTAGTTAAGGATCTACCCAGATCATAATGTGCACTGTGGCTTGAAAAATGGACTCACAGTTACAACGTCCAAGAGCAACTACCCGTCATGAGTGAAGATGATATTACTCTGTGTGTGATAGACTCGGTCTTCTCTATGGTGCTGTACTCTCGGAGCACACTATTTATATAGCCGAGAGATCCCGGGTTATACAGTGTTTTACTGCAAGTAATGCAATGAAATAGATTATCTTTCAATTGACTGATTCATTTTAATTAGGCTGCATGGTTCGCATTTCGGCCATAGGATTCAAAACTACGAGCATCTTGGTGTGGAGTTTGCCTGCTATCCCTTTATGTACGTTAATCTTCTCTGGGTATTGCATTGGAGACAAAATTGTTCATACATACAGTATTTGTAAATGTGAGAATAATTGTTTAGTTATCACATAAACTTTGTGTTACATTGAGTGCCCGGTGAGAAGCAAAAGCTGTCTTTGAAACTTACCAAGAGTAAGGCTTGTAAAACTCCACTGTGTAGGGGGGAAGCAACATGAAGGTGTTTCTGTATTTCTTTCATGTATTGTAATCAAACCGAAAGATATTGTCTGACCCAAAAACTACAAAAGCAAAGAGGAAGCAGGACCAGACTCCCCTCCAGGCGACCTCTTTTTGAACTGTTTTACGAACCTCTCTTTGAAGTCTTTTAAGAACCTCTTCTTTGAACTGTTTTACGACCTTTTCTGTGAACTGTTTACGACCCCGTCCCTTAGGAAGCAGCTGTTGACATGTGGTCAGAGAAAGTCCAAATAAAGGAGGAGGCATACAATCTTTCTCCAGATCGTGGGTGACACTGTGAGAGGTTACAGGTCGACACGTTCCTCCTCAAATTGAGCAAAATTTAATTGTCTCTCTGTTTAATTATTTGCTGCCCCAAGATAGCCAATGAGACCCTAATAAGCGTAAGCGGGATAGGGAATGGATGTTTTTTTTTTCAAATGTTGTTCAAAGAGCAGCTCGAAGACTTCTATGGGAATGAAACAACAAAGACTCAGATTTCCCTCCCCCGGACGCGGGTCACCAGGGCCCCCCTCTGGAGCCAGGCCCGGAGTTGGGGCACGATGGCGAGCGCCTGGTGGCCGGGCCTGTCCCCATGGGGCCCGGCCGCGGCACAGCCCGAAGAGGCAACGTGGGTCACTCCTCCAATGGGCTCACCACTCATGGGAGGGGCCATAGAGGTCGGGTGCATTGTGAGCTGGGCGGCAGCCGAAGGCAGGGCACTTGGCGGTCCGATCTTCGGCTAAATAAACTATCTCTTGGGAAGTGGAACGTCACCTCGCTGGGGGGGAAGGAGCCTGAGCTAGTGCGCGAGGTAAAGAAGTTCCGGCTAGATATAGTCGGACTCACCTCGACACACAGCAAGGGCTCTGGAATCGCCCGGAAATAGGTGGAGTGCCATCTCCGGGTTGGGGAGGAGACCCTGCCCCAAGTAGAGGAGTTCAAGTACCTAGGAGTCTTGTTCACGAGTGGGGGAAGAGTGGATCGTGAGATCGACAGGCGGATTGGTGCGTCATCTTCAGTAATGCGGACGCTGTATCGATCTGTTGTGGTGAAGAAGGAGCTGAGCCGGAAGGCAAAGCTTTCAATTTACCGGTCGATCTACGTTCCCATCCTCACCTATGGTCATGAGCTTTGGGTTATGACCGAAAGGACAAGATCACGGGTACAAGCGGCCGAAATGAGTTTCCTCCGCCGGGTGCCGGGGCACTCCCTTAGAGATAGGGTGAGAAGCTCTGTCATCCGGGGAGCTCAAAGTAAAGCCGCTGCTCCTCCACATCGAGAGGAGCCAGATGAGGTGGTTCGGGCATCTGGTCAGGATGCCACCCGAACGCCTCCCTAAGGAGGTGTTTAGGGCACGTCCAACCGGTAGGAGGCCACGGGGAAGACCCAGGACACGTTGGGAAGACTATGTCTCCCGGCTGGCCTGGGAACGCCTCGGGATCCCCCGGGAAGAGCTGGACGAAGTGGCTGGGGAGAGGAAAGTCTGGGCTTCCCTGCTTAAGCTGCTTCCCCCGCGACCCGACCTCGGATAAGCGGAAGAAGATGGATGGATGGATGGATGTTGTTCAAATGGTGTTGAAACCGATTACCCAGCCCAAAAACATCCCTTATATGGATTGATATTTTTTTTATGTGGAAATATTGTCAAAGCGCTTTGAGTTCCTTAAAAAGGTAGACAAGCG
This sequence comes from Nerophis lumbriciformis, assembly GCF_033978685.3. Classification (NCBI taxonomy): domain Eukaryota; kingdom Metazoa; phylum Chordata; class Actinopteri; order Syngnathiformes; family Syngnathidae; genus Nerophis; species Nerophis lumbriciformis. The sequence continues at coordinate 38,813,754 of NC_084561.2, read as the reverse complement.
CTATACAAGTATAACCATTTACCATTTACCATTTTTAATGAAGGGGAACCATGCACACTAAAAAAAATGTAGGCACAGCTCTCGGTCTACCGAGCTATCTACATTCCTACTCTCACCTATGGTCATGAAGTGTGGGTCATGACCAAAAGAATAAGATTGCGGATACAAGCGGCCGAAATGAGTTTCCTCAGAAGGGTGGCTGGCATCTCCCTTAGAGATAGGGTAAGAAGTCCAGTCACCCGAGAGAGACTCGGAGTAGAGCCGTTGCTCTTTCGCTTGGAAAGGAGCCAGCTTAGGTGGTTCGGGCATCTCGTGCGTGTCATGACTTGGTCCTGGGGTTTAGTTTTTCTCGAAGGCAACGGAAAGTTGGCTCGGGCGAGACGGGAATGAAGGTACATTTTTATTTAAACACTATAAATACAAAACAAGGAAGTAAACAAAAGGCGCGCACAATGGCGGAGAACAAACTATGAAACCAAACACTTGCACAAAGGCAAAAACTATGAACAACAAAAAACACTAACTGTGGCAATAATAAACAAAACTTACTTGGCATGGACAAAAAGGAGCAGCGTGAACGATGGACATGAAAAAAGAGTCAGAAATGTGCAGAGCATAAATGTGGGGATGTCACCAGAAAGACAAACTGAAAAACAATGAACTTAAATACTACAGACATGATTAACGAAAACAGGTGCGTGACTCAAAACGTGAAACAGGTGCGTGACGTGACAGGTGAAAACTAATGGGTTGCTATGGTGACAAACAAGAGTGCACAATGAGTCCAAACGTGGAACAGGTGAAACTAATGGGTAAATCATGGAAACAAGACAAGGGAGTGAAAAGCCAGAAGCTAAAGAGTCCAATAACTAAACAAAACATGACTAAGACAAAACATGATTACACAGACATGACAGTGCGGATGCCTCACGAGCGTCTTCCTAGGGAGGTCCTCGTTGCACGTCCCACTGGGAGGAGACCCCGTGGCAGGCCAAGGACCAGATGGGGGGATTACATCTCCTCTCTGGCCTGGGAACGCTTCGGGATTCCCCAGGACGAAGTCGCTAATGTTGCTCTAGAGAGGGAAGTCTGGGAGTCTCTGCTGGAGCTGTTGTCCCCGCGACCCGATTTCGGATAAGCGGATGAAGATGGATGTATGGATGGATGGGCTTTGAGCACTGGGAGGAAATATTGTTGTGTTTCAAACTTTGGCGTGGTGTTGCTTGCTTATTTGTGAATATTCCAAGTTGATTATCATTTACCCGTGCGTAGTAGCGGCACTTGAACTGAGTATGACAGGGTGTCATCAGGACAACAGTCAGCTGGATAAAAAAACAATATTGATACAGTAGCATCAATAGCATTGGACCGACGTAATTAGATTAAAACAATACCGGTACATGGGATACATCACTGATCCTTCATGAAATAAACAAACATTTTACACTTTGTATGAGTACACAGCATGTACTTATTGAGGTTTTAAGTTCAACACACATGCTTTGAATTACCACTGGTATGGGAACTTTTTAGCTTTACACTTGGCACAGTCTGTCAATGGACACAAACGTCACATGACAATACACATTCACACATCTATTGGTTCACAAACTCATTGTAGCATTTACACCTTTACATACACGTAACATTTTTCTGGAAAAGTACAGCATAACGATCTCTGCGAGCAATGAGTCCAACATTTTTGGAGGAAGTAAGCTTGACGATATATTGACCTACAAATTATTGCCGTTAAAAACGATATTTTTGCCATTATTTTTTTAGACTAAAATAACCACTAAAAAAATAATAATGCACAAATACATTTTAAAATGCAATGCATTTTATTTCTCATTGTGGAGGGGGGCGTGGCCTGCGGGCCTGCAGGGAGGCAAGGTGTGCCAGGACCGGCCTCGAAGTCAGCGACAGGTGCGTAGAAGGCCCACCTGGGCCTTTTTATCTAATCACCTGTCGCTGTGTATAAGCAGCAACCGGGAGGAGAGACGTGGTTGGAGCTCGGGGAGAGCGAGAGCCCGACGAACGTTCACGAAAAAGACGATTGCTAAAAAAAGAACCAAGATACTTATTTGAAAAAAGAAAACTGTCTTGAAACCATGAAACGGGCTCGCTTGGAGATGCTTGGTGGTCTGGAGGACTCGCTGGAAGGCAACTTCCACACTCATATTTTAGCATTGCAATTGGAATGTAAACTTTCAAATCCCCAAAGTCAAATAAAACAAACAACTAATAACAATAAAATATCAATCAATCAAAGTTGACTTATATAGCCCTTAATCCCAAATGTCTCAAAGGGCTGCACAATCCCCAACGACATCCTCGGCTCAATGAAAAAGGAGGATTACCTCCAAATTCTTCAGGACAACCTAAAATCATCAGCCCGGAGGTTGGGTCTTGGGCGCAGTTGGGTGTTCCAACAGGACAATGACCCCAAACACACGTCAAAAGGTGTAAAGGAATGGCTAAATCAGGCTAGAATGAAGGTTTTAGAATGGCCTTCCCAAAGTGTGGACAATGCTGAAGAAACAAGTCCATATCAGAAAACCAAACAAATTTAGCTGAATTGCACCAATTTTGTCAAGAGGAGTGGTCAAAAATTCAACCAGAAGCTTGTGGATGGCTACCAAAAGCGCCTTATTGCAGTAAAACTTGCCAAGGGACATTGTAAGCAAATATTAAAGGCCTACTAAAAGCCACTACTACCGACCACGCAGTCTGATAGTTTATACATCAATGATGAAATCTTAACATTGCAACACATGCCAATACGACCGGGTTAGCTTACTAAAGTTCAATTTTAAATTTTGTGCGAAAGATCCTGCTGAAAACGTCTCGGTATGATGACGCCGACACGTGACGTCACGGATTGTAGAGGACATTTTGGGACAGCATGGTGGCCAGCTATTAAGTCGTCTGTTTTCATCGCAAAATTCCACAGTATTCTGGACATCTGTGTTGGTGAATCTTTTGCAATTTGTTCAATGAACAATGGAGACAGCAAAGAAGAAAGCTGTAGGTGGGAAGCGGTGTATTGTGGGCGGCTGCAGCAACACAAACACAGCCGGTGTTTCATTGTTTACATTCCCGGAAGATGACAGTCAAGCTTTACCATTGGCCTGTGGAGAACTGGGACAACAGAGACTCTTACCAGGAGGACTTTGAGTTGGATGCGCAGACACGGTACCGTGAGTACGCATGCAGCTGCGGCTTCCAAACATTTGATCGCTTGCCCGTACGTGCGTGCCGTTATGTGCATGTCACGTACGTAACTTTGGGGACTTTGGGGAAATATATGTGCCGTATGAACTTTGGGGAGGTGAACGATACTTTGGGCTGTGGGATTGAGTGTGTTGTGCAGGTGTTTGAGTTGTATTGGCGGGTTATATGGACGGGAGGGGGGAGGTGTTTGTTATGCGGGATTCATTTGTGGCATATTAAATATAAGCCTGGTTGTGTTGTGGCTAATAGAGTATATATATGTCTTGTGTTTATTTACTGTTTTAGTCATTCCCAGCTGAATATCAGGTCCCACCCGCCTCTCACAGCATCTTCCCTATCTGAATCGCTCCCACTGCCCTCTAGTCCTTCACTCTCACTTTCCTCATCCACGAATCTTTCATCCTCGCTCAAATTAATGGGGAAATTGACACTTTCTCGGTCCGAATCGCTCTCGCTGCTGGTGGCCATGATTGTAAACAATGTGCGGATGTGAGGAGCTCCACAACCTGTGACGTCACGCTACTCGTCTGCTACTTCCAGTACAGGCAAAGCTTTTTTATCAGCGACCAAAAGTTGCGAACTTTATCGTCAATGTTCTCTACTAAATCCTTTCAGCAAAAATATGACAATATCGCGAAATGATCAAGTATGACACATAGAATGGACCTGCTATCCCTGTTTAAATAAGAAAATCGCATTTCAGTAGGCCTTCAATCCCAAATGTCTCAAAGGCCCCAACGACATCCTCGGCTCAATGAAAAAGGAGGATTACCTCCAAATTCTTCAGGACAACCTAAATTCATCAGCTGGAGGTTGGGTCTTGGGCGAAATTGGGTGTTCCAACAGGACAATGACCCCAAACACACGTCAAAAGTGGTAAAGGAATGGCTAAATCAGGCTAGAATTAAGGTTTTAGTTTTTTTAGGGTTTTGTGTTTCCCCTCGGGGTGATGGCCGGCTGGCAGCGCTTCATAGCAGCAGTCGACCTCCAGGGCCCCAACTCCCCGCCCCTCTGTTGCGAGTTGTCGTGATTAAATGTAACGTGTTTATGTGTGCATTGCATGGAGGTTATTTCCCCACTCCAGACTAGGCCCCCTTCGAAGCACAGTCTAGATTGTATTTTTTTACTTATCTTCTTCCCCAGCGTTTGACCTTTTTCTTATCTTTTACGAGACGCTTTTGGCGACCCATCAGCGTTCCTGTTCTGTAACCCTGTACACTGTTTGTTTGTCTAATCTTGAACAGGTTTGTGCTGAAAACATAGTTTCGTTGTACTTGTGCAATGACAATAAAGTCCTATCCTATCCTACTTTAGAATGCCCTTCCCACAGTCCTGACTTAAACGTGTGGACAATGCTGAAGAAACAAGTCCATGTCAGAAAAACCAACACATTTAGCTGAACTGCACCAATTTTGTCAAGAGGAGTGGTCAAAAATTCAACCAGCCTGTTTTGCTGCCAATGGAACTGGTGCTTTACAGAGAGTAAATGGGACATTGAAAAAGGAGGATTACCTCCAAATTCTTCAGGACAACCTAAAATCATCAGCCCGGAGGTTGGGTCTTGGGCGCAGTTGGGTGTTCCAACAGGACAATGACCCCAAACACACGTCAAAAGTGGTAAAGGAATGGCTAGAATGAAGGTTTTAGAATGGCCTTCCCAAAGTCCTGACTTAAACGTGTGGACAATGCTGAAGAAACAAGTCCATTTCAGAAAAGCAAACCAATTTAGCTGAACTGCACCAATTTTGTCAAGAGGAGTGGTCAAAAATCCAAGTAGAAGCTTGTGGATGGCTACCAAAAGCGCCTTATTGCAGTGAAACTTGCCAAGGGACATGTAAGCAAATATTAACATTGCTGTATGTATACTTTTGACCCAGCACATTTGCTCACATTTTCAGTAGACCCATAATAAATTCATAAAAGAACCAAACTTCATGAATTATGTTCTTTACAAGTGTATGTAAACTTTTGATCGCGACTGTATATACCTACATACATAGAGTCGAGGTTTCTGTGGTTCATCCGTTATACAGTGCTCAATACAGTGGAATATACGTTAGGTCAGGAAAAAACACAGAGGCTATTTTATCCCAACAAGCCTGTTTCCCTTCTCTAATCCCTTGAATAGCAGGGAAACCTGCAAAACAGGCTTGTAGGGATGACTTTTTTTTTCTTTGTTTTTTCCTGACCTAACAAATACATACAAAGATAGATAGATACATAGATAGATAGATATGTCTTAATAAGGTTATCCAAAAAATAGTGCTCGATACCGTAGTAGAGCGCAATATATGTATGTGTGGGAAAAAAGTCACAAGACTACTTCATCTCTACAGGCCTGTTTCATGAGGGGGGGTTCCCTCAATCATCAGGAGATTTTAATGGGAGCATTCACATACCATGGTTTATATAGGGCACAGAGTGGGTGGGTACAGGCTGGCGTAGGGGCGTGGTGATTGGCTCATGTGTTACCTAGGAGGTGTTTCCGTCTGTGGCGGCATGCTGTTACAATTTCGCTGCGCTTGTTGAGGGATGACAGGTCTGGACGGTAAATAATAAACAGTTTCTCTTTCAAGCATAGGTTGCATCTTTTATTACCACTATTGTAAGGTGTGTTGGATGCAAGAATTTGCCATGTTATTGAATATTCAACATTATTGTCTTTGAGGTCCCAAATGTGTTTGCTGAGTTCTGTGGTATTCCGCAGGTTTTGGTTCCTGAAAGAAGCCTTGTGATTGTTCCATCTGGTTTTGAATTCTCCCTCGGTTAATCCTACATATGTGTCGGATGTGTTAATGTCCTTGCGTATTACCTTAGATTGGTAGACAACTGATGTTTGTAAGCACCCCCCGTTGAGAGGGCAATCAGGTTTCTTTCGACAGTTACAGCCTTTGTTGGTTTCGGAGTCGCTCTGTCCGGGGGCCGATGGCTCATTTGCAATTGTTTTGTTGTGGTTTGAGATGATTTGTCGTATATTGTTCATACAGCTGTAGCTCAATTTAATGTTGTTCTTGTTGAATACTTTTCTTAGGGTGTTGTCTTTGGGAAAGTGTTTGTCAATCAGATTGAGGAATTTGTGTCCAATGTTAGTTGAGACGTTTTTGCTGTATGGGAGGTTGTACCAGATGATGTCGTTTCGTTTTCTGTTCTTTTTTGGCTGGTTTCCTGGCGTGGGTTCATAGGTGAGGGTGAAATTGTATCCGCTTTCATCAAGGGCTTTTTGGTACGGGGGGGTTGCTTGGTCAAATTCAGCTTTGCTAGATGACAGCATCGATAGCCTTTTATTAATTCCGGTAGGTATTCTTTTCGTGGTGGTGGGTGGGTGGTTGCTGTCATGGTGATAGATAGATAGATAGATAGATAGATAGATAGATAGATAGATAGATAGATAGATAGATAGATATACCGGCCCCCAGACACATTTTTTTCCTCAAAATTTGGGCCCCGAGTCAAAATAGTTGCCCAGGCCAGCTCTAGACGAAATTGAATGCGTAAACAGGGCTGAGAAAGAGGAGGATGAAGACTGTGTTTATAGACTTTTGCAGGGGTGGACTATGTTGTGGACACAGCATACACTACTGTATATACAAGCACTGTCCTAAATCTGTCTGTAAATCCCTGAATCAGCACAAGTGCCTGTGTAAATATTGCATGTTTCAATGTGTACACCCGCAGCCTATAGTCGCGTACGGCCTATATTTGTACAATATTAGTCAATAAATATTAAGTAGAAATTAAGATATTAACTAAAAGGTGTAGATGTTGAATAAGCAGACATTTGTTTGGAAGATATACACTATATTGCCAAAAGTATTTGGCCACCCATCCAAATGATAAGAATCAGGTGTCCTAATCACTTGGCCCGGCCACAGGTGTATAAAATCAAGCACTTAGGCATGGAGACTGTTTCTACAAACATTTGTGAAAGAATGGGCCGCTTTCAGTGATTTCCAGCGTGGAACTGTCATAGGATGCCACCTGTGCAACAAATCCAGTCGTGAAATGTCCTCAGTCCTAAATATTCCAAAGTCAATTGTAGGCTTTATTATAAGAAAATGGAAGAGTTTGGGAACAACAGCAACTCAGCCACCAAGTGGTAGGCCACGTAAACTGACAGAGACGTGTCAGCGGATGCTTAAGCGCATAGTGCAAAGAGGTCGCCGACTTTCTGCAGTTGCTACAGAGCTCCAAATGTCATGTGACCTTCCAATTAGCCCACGTACAGTATGCAGAGAGCTTCATGGAATGGGTTTCTAGGGCCGAGCAGCTGCATCCAAGCCATACATCAACAAGACCAATGCAAAGAGTGGGATGCAGTGGTGTAAAGCACATCGCCACTGGACTCTAGAGCAGTGGAGAAGCGTTGTCTAGAGAAGTGTTTTTCAACCTTTTTTGAGCCAAGGCACATATTTTTCATTAAAAAAAATACGGAGGCACATCACCAGCAGAAAAAGATGAAAAATTCAACTCCAAGAGGTTGTCATGCCTTATTTTAAGTTTGTTGTCGTTTTCTGTGTGTAGTGCTTTAGTTTCTGTCTTGCGCTGTTAATTTGGTGACCCTTTCTGTTTTGTTGGTGTTCTCCTGTAGCAGCGTCACGCCTTGTTTTGAGTTCTATTGCCCGCACCTGCTTTGTTTTTCGCAAAATCAAGACTATTTAAGTTTTGCCTACGCTATCCTTCTTTGTACGGATGTACTTTGTGGACGCCGTCTCCGCTCCACACGCTGTAAGTTTTTGCTGTCGTCCAGCATTCTGTTTTTGTTTACTTTGTAGCCAGTTCAGTTTTACTTTTGTTTTGCATAGCCATCCCTATGCTTCAGTGCCTTTTCCTAGCGGAACTTGCCATCTGTTCATTTTTGGTTTAAGTATCACATACCTTTTATATACCAAAAAAGGTTGAAAAACACTGCAATAGACAACAGCACTTTATTACAATTATTGATTTGCAAAAAAATATTTAAATAATGCATTTTTTGGACCATTTAGGTGAAGTTGTATGATTTCCCACGGCACACCAGTCAATATCTCACGCGGCACAGTGGTTGAAAAACACTGCTCTAAAGTGATGAATCCTGCTTTTCCATTTGGCAATCTGATGGACGAGTCTGGGTTTGGAGGTTGCCAGGAGTGCGGTTCATTTCGGACTGCGTTGTGTCCTATGTGAAATTTGGTGGAGGAGGAATTATGGTGTGGGGTTGTTTTGAAGGAGTTGGGCTTGGCCCCTTAGTTCCAGTGAAAGGAAATTTAAATGCTCCAGGATACCAAAACATTCTTGGACAATTCCATGCTCCCAACCTTGTGGGAACAATTTGGAGTGGGCCCCTTCCTCTTCCAACATGACTGTGCACCAGTGCACAAAGCAAGGTCCATAAAGACATGGATGACAGAGTCCGGTGTGGATGAACTTGACTGGCCTGCACAGAGTCCTGACCTGAGCCCGATAGAACACCTTTTGGGATGAATTAAAACAGAGACTGAGAGCCAGGCCTTCACGTGTGACCTCACCAATGCGCTTTTGGAAGAATGGTGGAAAATTCCTATAAACCAGTGACGTGCAGTCACTAGAGGCAGGTGAGGCGGGGCCTAACCTGCCATCATGGAAAGAAAAAAAATGTAAAGAGAAAAAAAAAAAAATTAAATTGTTATATGTATCCAGTTATTATACTATAAAGTTATTTTCCATTTAACTTCACCAGTTTTAGATTATTTTTATTCAAAATCGCTGAATTTTCACATTTGCCGTTCAAATACTAAAAAGAGACGGTGCGGTGAACAGCAGCCAGTTGAGGCACGTCACTCAGTGCCTCAACATGGATTCCGAACTCGGCTAACTGCTGGCCTGCTGTGCAGTGAGACTGTATTGCTATATGAACTATATTATACATTTCCATAGTTTAGTTAGCTGAGGTATATAATGTACAGTGTATTTTGTCAACAACTGTATGTGTGTAACGTATTTCTTGTGCTGAGCAATCATAAAACGGCTGCAAAAGACGCACTGGCTGAGGCTCGCCTCCTGCACCCCCGCCGTAGAATTGTTATATCAACTAAAGCCCACACTTACACTTTCCACGTGCAAGATTGAATCTATTTAAAAAAATTATTTCATAAGAAGCCAAAAAGTGCAAAAACAATAATGTTCGTGTTGGAGGAGTTGTGAATGACTGCAGGGACACAACATTAGGTACACCACTGCAGACTGCAGGTGTATCTAATTCACAACTCCTCCAACACGAACATTATTGTTTTTGCACTTTTTGGCTTCTTATTAAATAACTTTTTTAACCTACTTTCATGGGCTTTCCTCTTTGTGATATTCAATCAATCAATCAATCTTTATTTATATAGCCCTAAATCACAAGTGTCTCAAAGGGCTGCACAAGCCACAACGACATCCTCGGTACAAAGCCCACATACGGGCAAGGAAAAACTCACCCCAGTGGGACGTCAATGTGAATGACTATGAGAAACCTTGGAGAGGACCGCATATGTGGGTAACCCCCCCCCTCTAGGGGAGACCGAAAGCAATGGATGTCGAGTGGGTCTGACATAATATTGTGAGAGTCCAGTCCATAGTGGATCCAACATAATAGTAAGAGTCCAGTCCATAGTGGGGCCAGCAGGACACCATCCCGAGCGGAGACGGGTCAGCAGCGCAGAGATGTTCCCAGCCGATGCACAGGCGAGCGGTCCACCCCGGGTCCCGACTCTGGACAGCCAGCACTTCATCCATGGCCACCGGACCTGTGCCCCCCCCCCCTCAAGGAAAAGGGGAGCAGAGGAGAAAAGAAAAGAAACGGCAGATCAACTGGTCTAACAGGGGGGGCTATTTAAAGGCTAGAGTATACAAATGAGTTTTAAGATGGGACTTAAATGCTTCTACTGAGGTAGCATCTCTAATTGTTACCGGGAGGGCATTCCATAGTACTGGAGCCCCAATAGAAAACGCTCTATAGCCCGCAGACTTTTTTTGGGCTCTGGGAATCACTAATAAGCCAGAGTTCTTTGAACGCAGATTTCTTGCCGGGACATATGGTACAATGCAATCGACAAGATAGGACGGAGCTAGACCGTGTAGTATTTTATACGTAAGTAGTAAAACCTTAAAGTCACTTCTTAAGTGCACAGGAAGCCAGTGCAGGTGAGCCAGTATAGGCGTAATATGATCAAACTTTCTTGTTCTTGTCAAAAGTCTAGCAGCCGCATTTTGTACCAACTGTAATCTTTTAATGCTAGACATAGGGAGACCCGAAAATAATACGTTACAGTAGTCGAGACGAGACGTAACGAACGCATGAATAATGATCTCAGCGTCGCTAGTGGATAAAATAGAACGAATTTTAGCGATATTACGGAGATGAAAGAAGGCCGTTTTAGTAACACTCTTAATGTGTGATTCAAACGAGAGAGTTGGGTCGAAGATAATACCCAGATTCTTTACTGATTCGCCTTGTGTAATTGTTTGGTTGTCAAATGTTAAGGTGGTATTATTAAATAAATGTCGGTGTTTAGCAGGACCGATAATCAGCATTTCCGTTTTCTTGGCGTTGAGTTGCAAGAAGTTAGCGGACATCCATTGTTTAATTTCATTAAGACACGCCTCCAGCTGACTACAATCCGGCGTGTTGGTCAGCTTTAGGGGCATGTAGAGTCGGGTGTCATCAGCATAACAATGAAAGCTAACACCGTATTTGCGTATGATGTCGCCTAGCGGCAACATGTAAATACTAAAGAGTGCAGGGCCAAGAACCGAACCCTGAGGAACTCCGCACGTTACCTTAACATAGTCCGAGGTCACATTATTATGGGAGACGCACTGCATCCTGTCAGTAAGATAAGAGTTAAACCACGACAAAGCTAAGTCTGACATACCAATACGTGTTTTGATACGCTCTAATAAAATATTATGATCGACGGTATCGAAAGCAGCGCTAAGATCAAGAAGCAGCAACATAGATGACGCATCAGAATCCATCGTTAGCATATTAAGTTCCTGTTATGCGCTGTTATACAGTATATGCCTTGAGCTCTTATTTTGAAGGCGCTAAGAGCGGAAGTGATGTAACGTTGCGGAGGTTTTTGAAAGAAGGTAAATAAAGTGGTCCTTGTGTAAACTGGAGCCTCCGTGTTTGTTATTTTGTAGTTTCATACAGTATAGGCGACATTTATAAACCCTCGGTTACACTTTTTTGAATAGATTCAATATTGCACGTGGAAAGTTTAAATGAGGGCTTTAGTTGCGGCGCATGGACTTAATTTCTAAGTAAAGGTAAGACCATAATAACGTTTTTTTTTATTAAATGTGCTTTTTTTTTGTGCTACAGTTTGTATGTGTAAAGTTAAAGTTAAGTTAAAGTACCAATGATTGTCACACACACACTAGGTGTAATGAAATTTGTCCTCTGCATTTGACCCATCCTCTTGCTCACCCCCTGGGATGTGAGGGGAGCAGTGGGCAGCTGCGGCGTCGCACCTGGGAATCATTTTTGGTGATTTAACCCCCAATTCCAACCCTTGATGCTGAGTGCCAAGCAGGGAAGAATGCTGGTATGAGCTTTTAAACATAACCCGTTAACTGCTACCAATCAAATGGTGAATAAGATACTCTTTAGGGTTCATATGTTTGTAAATCTGACTGTGATGAAGTCAGTGCCTCACCAGCCATCAACATCACCGCACGTCACTGCTATAAACACACTCCGCAACCTTGTGGACAGCCTTCAGAAAAGAGTTGAAGCTGTAATAGCTGCAAAAGGTGGACCGACATCATATTGAACCCTATGGGTTAGGAATGGGATGGCACTTCAAGTTTGCATGTGAGTCTAGGCAGGTGGCCAAATACTTTTGGCAATATAGTGTATGTACAGTAGGTGTGGTACTATTGGTCAAGCATTAAACTTCTCCCTCTTACCTGAGATGATGACTGGAAAATAGAAAAGTATACAGCACATTTCTCGATACAGTTTATTTTGCATTGACTTTGTTTGTGTTCGACTGTGCAAAAAGATTCAAAACAAAAAGACTACAGATTAATTTGGAAAAACAGCTGCTGAGAGCTCCATTTGGAGCCAGAGAACTGGAAAATGTCTTGCGCATTAGTGCCAGCAAAGAGGCAAAAGTAAGAGAGCAACTGCAGCGGGGAAAGCATCTGCTCCATCCATCAGCTGAGCTCTGATGGCCCAGCTTCCAAAGTATCATCTTAAGTGCTTGGGAACAGCTCTGTTTCTCAACAGGGCACTAAAAGAAATGACAGGTCATTGAGACAACTGAATGAACTGCAATGAAACCCAACAACGAATGGGTGCGCTGTGGTAGGATTCTTATTCAGCTGTTTTCAGCCTGTGAATCATTTTTATGATTCGGCATGAGCCGGACTTCTCTCCGGAAGCTCCGTGGTTTTTACTTAATGTAGAGCACCTACAGATTTCCCATGGGCCCAGCTGACAAACATGTCAATGAGGTTGAAGAACCCACATATTTAAAGGAGAACGAAAGGGAGAAAAAAATGAGAATACCATGAGCTAAAAACTGTTTTGATTTTACGAATAAACCGGAGGAAGCTAGATGCAGCTGAACAATAGAGAATTGTTTTCTTAAAGTTGAAAATCCAACTTTTCTTACCTATCGGTACCTGTTTTTGAGCATTTGGGATCTGCATGAGTCCCGAAAATGTATTTAAAATCACACAATGGAGCATACTTGCCAACCTTGAGACCTCCGATTTCGGGAGGTGGGGGGTGGGGGCGTGGTCGGGGGTGGGGCGGGGGGCGTGGTCGGGGGTGTGGTTAAGATATATATATATATAAGAAATACTTGACTTTCAGTGAATTCTAGCTATATATATATATATATATATATATATATATATATATATGTCTTAATAAGGTTATCCAAAAAATAGTGCTCGATACCGTAGTAGAGCACAATATATGTATGTGTGGGAAAAAAATCACAAGACTATTTCATCTCTACAGGCCTGTTTCATGAGGGGGGGTACCCTCAATCGTCAGGAGATTTTAATGGGAGCATTCGCATACCATGGTTTATATAGGGCACAGAGTGGGTGGGTACAGGCTGGCCTAGGGGCGTGGTGATTGGCTCATGTGTTACTTAGGAGGTGTTTCCGTCTATGGCGGCATGTTGTTACAATTTCGCTGCGCTTGTTGAGGGATGACAGGTCTGGACGGTAAATAATAAACAGTTTCTCTTTCAAGCATAGGTTGCATCTTTTATTACCACTATTGTAAGGTGTGCTGGATGCAAGAATTTGCCATGTTATTGAATATTCAACATTATTGTCTTTGAGGTCCCAAATGTGTTTGCTGAGTTCCGTGGTATTTCGCAGGTTTTTGTTCCTGAAAGAAGCCTTGTGATTGTTCCATCTGGTTTTGCATTCTTCCTCGGTTAGGGTGAGGGTACCCCCCCTCATGAAACAGGCCTGTAGAGATGAAATAGTCTTGTGATTTTTTTCCCACACATACATATATATATATATATATATATATATATATATATATATATATATATATATATATATATATATATATTACACATATATATATATATTTAAATAAAATAAATACTTGAATTTCAGTGTTCATTTATTTACACATATACACACACATAACACTCATCTACTCATTGTTGAGTTAAGGGTTGAATTGTCCATCCTTGTTCTATTCTCTGTCACTATTTCAGAACACACACATTAATCAAATATACAAATCAATAAGAAAAGGGGAGCTCTAATTTGGGAGTCTGAATTAGGATCAGAAGTTCCTATATAAACATTGCGCACTCACGTCGCCTTTTTGTATTGATTACTGCAGCTGTGCACTGGATTCATTCACAAATACAAACTACAACTCACAAACACTTTAGAGTTAAGCTCCACCATCAGAATGTGTACTTAAACTTATAATTATTCAGTGAGTTGATTCACCAAAACTAACCTGTTATACAGGAGGAAAAAGCACAAAGGACGTTTCAATTGTTCACAGACTGGTTGCGCTCATCAGAATGACAAGACACTTCCGGTCTGCAGGTGATAGCATTCAATTGGGAAGAAACGCCCTACTGCCCCCTACTGACCAATGTGAATACTGATAAATGTGTAATGACAGCTCCAAAAACGAATTCAAACAACAAAATAAAATAAATAAATCAACACAAAAATGTGACACATTATGGGTGGGTCACATATGCATGTACAGTAGATGGCAGTATTGTCCTGTTTAAAAGTGTCACAACATTGCTGTTTACGGCAGACGAACTGCTTTACGGTAGACAAAGACTTGACTGCTGTTGTTGTGTGTTGTTACCGCGCTGGGAGGACGTTAATGAAACTGCCTAACAATAAACCCACATAAGAAACCAAGAACTCGCCCTCGATCATTCTACAGTTATAACGTGATTGGGCAGGCAGGCTGTTTACATTGTGGGAAAGCGGACGTGAGAACAGGCTGTCAACATGTCACTCAGGTCCGCATGGAGCTGGAGGCCACGCCCCCTCCAGCTCCGCCTGAATTTCGGGAGATTTTCGGGAGAAAATGTGTCCCGGGAGGTATTCGGGAGAGGCGCTGAATTTCGGGAGTCTCCCGGAAAATCCGGGAGGGTTGGCAAGTATGCAATGGAGGCATGGCGGAATTATTTGTAAAACAATCTTGCCTTCCTTCATACTTCCGCTAAATGATCCGTTTGGAGGGAGGTGTGGCCAGCGCGCCTGCAGGAGCAAAGGTCACCGCCTCTGTCTGTGGTGCTGAGGAAGAGCACCATTGGATGGGGGCGTGGCATGTGCTGACGGCGAGACACAGCTGACAGGTGATTAGATTTCCCAGGTGGTACGTGTTAATCTAATCATCTGTTGTCTTTAACAGTAAGCGGCCGGGAGCAGAGGGAGAGAGAGGATACGGACGTGACTGAAAAGTAACGATCTGCAGGAGAAAGACTTTGACAAAAATCTATGCACATTAAAACTTTGTTAAAATGGCTCCTGTGCCGTGTCTACAGTGGAACTGCGAGGAAGCAACTTATACACCCAATTTGTGATTTTTTTTTCCATTGGTGACGTCAGCGCATATCTCCTTAAATGGTAAAGTTTTACCCGAATAGCTTTCCAGGAGTCCGCTATTGTAGTTCGACGTTGTAGTCATGCAGTTCTTTCTTTTTCTTTATCCTCTTGTCGTGGTGCAGATTATCTCGTACATGCACATGCATCCTCTGCTGTTGCCATTTCTAATACAAAGTAGCATATAGTTCTTGCTTATATCTTTTAGTAGACTAAAAATTGCAACATGGCTGACAGGGAGAAGACTCAGTCAAAACAGCGCTGACGTTAACAAACAACTTACATATATGTACACACATATATATATATATATATATATATATATATATATATATATATATGTGTGTGGAGGGAGATGTTGTCAGCGCTGCCTGCAGGAGCAAAGGTCACCGCCTCTGTCCATGGTGCTGAGGACAGAGCACCATCAGACGGGGGCGTGGCAGTGCTGACGGCGAGACACAGCCGGCAGGTGATTAGATTTCACAGGTGGTACGTGTTAATCTAATCATCTGTTGTCTTTAACAGTAGGCGGCCTAGAGCAGGAGGAGAGAGAGGATACGGACGTGACTAGAAAGTCACGTTCTACTGGAGAGAAAACTTTTGTAAAACAATTGATCATTAAAACCTTGTTAAACCTGCACGCTTGGCTCCTGTGCCGTGTCTGACAGTGGAACTGCGAGGAAGAGACTTCCACAATATATATATATATATATATATATATTTGTATATATATATATATACATATATATATATACATATACATGTACCAAAGGGGAAGCGAACCATCCAGACTGTTATCGACGCAAAGTTCAAAAGCCAGCATCTGTGATGGTATGGGGGTGCATTAGTGCCCAAGGCATGGGTAACTTACACATCTGTGAAGGCACCATTAATGCTGAAAGGTATATACAGGTTTTAGAACAACATATGCTGCCATCCAAGCGCCGTCTTTTTCATGGACGCCCCTGCTTATTTCAGCAAGACATTGCCAAGCCACATTCAGCACGTGTTACAACAGCGTGGCTTCGTAAAAAAAAGAGTGCGGGTACATACCTGGTCCGCCTGCAGTCCAGACCTGTCTCCCATCGAAAATATGTGGCGCATTGTGAAGCGTAAAATACGACAGCAGAGACCCCGGACTGTTGAACGACTGAAGCTGTTCATAAAACAAAAATGGGAAAGAATTCCACTTTCAAAGCTTCAACAATTAGTTTCCTCAGTTCCCAATCTTTTATTGAGTCTTGTTAAAAGAAAAGGCCATGTAACACAGTGGTGAACATGCCCTTTCCCAACTACTTTGGCACGTGTTGCAGCCATGAAATTCTAAGTTAATTATTATTTGCAAAAAAAATAATACGTTTATGAGTTTGAACATCAAATATCTTGTTTTTGTAGTGCATTCAATTGAATATGGGTTGAAAAGGATTTGCAAATCATTGTATTTATGTTTATATTTACATCTAACACAATTTCCCAACTCATATGGAAACGGGGTTTTATATATATATATATATATATATATATATATATATATATATATATATATATATATATATATATATATATATATATATTAGAATGCATTATACAAGAAAAACATATTTGTGCTTGTCTTACAAAAGGATTGTGGAAGATAGACAGACTTTTAAGCGCTTTTAAAGAGACTCTAACGGGGGAATGAGCCAGAATATATAAAGTGTTGCAAAATTGGTTCAGTGGCTTATTTTCTTCAGAATCCAGCAATCTGGAAAATAGCCCACTAAGCAACGTCTTTGCAAGATAGAAGACACTTTTTTTGGATTGATTTTGAAAGTCAAATCCATGAATAGAATCAATAAATATCCACCGGAGTCAAAGAGGAAACAAAAGCAAACATTGTAAATGCACTCTTCTTGCAATTGTTCTATTCAACTTGTAGCTCTAATCATATTTACTTTGTGTGCCAATAATGAAGACATGGCAACCAATGCGGGCTTCTGAAAAGCCATCTGTGCACATGTTTGCTCTGTTAATGTGTTTTTTTTTAAATCTGAAACAGCCCACAATGACATACACATTAGCTTTGGTTATACTTTGACCTCATCTTTTCTGAAACCATGTGCTGAATATCAAGAAATGAAGAACTCGGGCGCAAAAAGTGATAAACACCTGTGAGTACCTCTAAATAGTTTACACCACAGGTGTCACACTCAAGGCCCAGGAGTCATATCTGGCCATGCCACATCATTTTATGTGGCCTGCGAAGAAAGCCTTGAATATTTTTTTCTTTCTAAATGTATTCCACTTTCCATTTCGGTAGAAAAAAAATCATTTATGGCAAGCAATGTAATATTTTTCAATTATTATCTAATATTGCAACAAATACACACACACATGTGTGTGTGTGTATGTTTATATATATATTGTGGAGGGGGGCGTGGCCTGCGGGCCTGCAGCGAAGTGGGGTGTGCCAGGACCGGCCTCGAAGTCAGCGACAGTTGCGTTGATGGCCCACCTGGGCCTTGTTATCTAATCACCCGTCGCTCTGTATAAGCAGCAACCGGGAAGAGAGACGTTGTTGGAGCTGGAGGAGAGTGAGAGCGAGACGGACAGTCACAAAAAGACAATTGCTGGAAAGCACTGAGAGACTTGATTGGAAAAATAAAACTGTCTTGTAACCATGAAACGGGCTCGCATGGAAATGCTTGGTGGTCTGGAGGACCCACTGGAAGGCAACTACCATATATATATATATATATATATATATATATATATATATATATATATATATATATATATATATATATGTACGTTAGGTCAGGAAAAAACACAGAGGCTATTTCATCCCTACAAGCCTGCGAAACAGGCTTGACTTACCTTTACTTAGAAATTAAGTTCATGCACCGCAACTAAAGCCCTCACTTCAACTTTCCACGTGCAAGATTGAATCTTTTTAAAAAAGTGTAACCGAGGGTTTATAAATGTCGCCTATACTGTATGAAACTACAAAATAACAAACACGGAGGCTCCAGTTTACACGAGGACCACTTTATTTACCTTCTTTCAAAAACCTCCGCAACGTGACATCACTTCCGCTCTTAGCGCCTTCAAAATAAGAGCTCAAGGCATATACTGTATAACAGCGCATAACAGGAACTTAACATCACAAAGAGGAAAGCCCACGAAAATAGGTTACAAAAGTTATTTAATAAGAAGCCAAAAAGTGCAAAAACAATAACGTTCGTGTTGGAGGAGTTGTGAATTAGGTACACCTGCAGTCTGCAGGTGTATATAATGTTGTGTCCCTGCAGTCATTCACAACTCCTCCAACACCAACATTATTGTTTTTGCACTTTTTGGCTTCTTATGAAATATTTTTTTTAAATAGATTCAATCTTGCACGTGGAAAGTTTAAGTGTGGGGTTTAGTTGATATAACAATTCTACGGCGGGGGTGCAGGAGGCGAGCCTCAGCCAGTGCGTCTTTTGCAGCCGTTTTATGATCGCTCAGCACAAGAAATACGTTACACACATACAGTTGTTGAAAAAAACACTGTATATTATATACCTCAGCTAACTAAACTAAGGAAATGTATGAAATAGTTCATATAGCAATACGGTCTCACTGCACAGCAGGCCAGCAGTTAGCTGAGTCATTGCGCAATCCATGTTGAGGCACTGAGTGACGTGCCTCAACTGGCTGCTGTTCACCGCACCGTCTCTTATCAGTATTTGAACGGCAAATGTGAAAATTCCGCAATTTTGAATAAAAATAATCTAAAACTGGTGAAGTTAAATGGAAAATAACTTTATAGTATAATCACTGGATACATATAACAATTTAATTTTTTTTTTTTTTTTTACATTTTTTTTCTTTCCATGATGGCAGGTGAGGCCCCGCCTCTGGTAACTGCACGTCACTGATGTAATGTCATAATGTCATAAAAGAGACTTCGATCTCTAGAACAATTAGCCAAGTGGACACAGGAAGCTTGAGAGTCCCTGAGAGACTGGTATGAGTACACAGACTGAGATGTTTTTCAAGACACAGAGGGAATAGTAAATGGTAAGTAAATGGGTTATACTTGTAGAGCGTGTTTCTACCTTTAAGGCACTCAAAGCGCTTTGACACTATTTCCACATTCACCCATTCACACAACATACTTGCCAACCCTCACGATTTTCCCGGGAGACTCACGAATTTCATTGCCCCTCCCGAAAATCTCCCGGGGCAACCATTCTCCCAAATTTCACCCGGACAACAATTTTGGGGGCATGCCTTGAAGGCACTGCCTTTAGCGTACTCTACAACCTCTCGTCACGTCCGCTTTTAAGTTAAGTTAAAGTTAAAGTACCAATGATTGTCACACACACACACACTAGGTGTGGTGAAATTTGTCCTCTGCATTTGACCCATCCCCTTGATCACCCCCTGGGAGGTGAGGGGAGCAGTGGGCAGCAGCGGTGCCGGCCGCGCCCGGGCATCATTTCGGTGATTTAACCCCCAATTCCAACCCTTGATGCTGAGTGCCAAGCAGGCAGGTACCGGGTCCCATTTTCCTCCATACAAACAGCCAGTCACATAATATTTGCGGCTTTTACACACACATAAGTGAATGCAACGCATACTTGATCAACAGCCATACAGGTCACACTGAGAGTGGCCGTATAATAATAATAATAATAATAATACCTGGGATTTATATAGGGCTTTTCTAAGTACCCAAAGTCGCTTTACATGTAGAACCCATCATTCATTCACACCTGGTGGTGGTAAGCTACTTTCATAGCCACAGCTGCCCTGGGGTAGACTGACGGAAGCGTGGCTGCAATTTGCACCAACGGCCCCTCCGACCACCACCTATCATTCATCATTCAATTCACTGGTGTGAGTGGCACCGGGGGCAAAGGGTGAAGGGACGGCGTGGCGAAGTTGGTAGAGTGGCCGTGCCAGCAATCGGAGGGTTGCTGGTTACTGGGGTTCAATCCCCACCTTCTACCATCCTAGTCAAGTCCGTTGTGTCCTTGGGCAAGACACTTCACCCCTTGCTCCTGATGGCTGCTGGTTAGTGCCTTGCATGGCAGCTCCCGCCATCAGTGTGTGAATGTGTGTGTGAATGGGTGAATGTGGAAATAGTGTCAAAGCGCTTTGAGTACCTTGAAGGTAGAAAAGCACTATACAAGTATAAACCATTTATCATTTATCATTTAAATGTCCCGCCCAAGGGCAGCGATTTTTGGATGGTAAGAGGCGGGGAGCGAACCTGCAACCCTCAGGTTTCTGGCACGGTTGCTCTACCCACTACGCCATGCCGCCCCGTATAAACAACTTTAACACTGTTACAAATATGTGCCATCTCCCGAATTCGGAGGTCTCAAGGTTGGCAAGTATGTCGTCACACACTGATGACAGGAGCTGTCATGCAAGGCGCTAACCACGACCCACCAGGAGCAAGGGTGAAGTGACTAGGTTGGTAGAACCTGGGGATCGAATCAGGAACCCTCAGAATGCTGGCACGGCCACTCTCCCAACTGCGCCACGCCGAAATATGGCAGGTCTGACATTGCCAGGAAGGTTGGCTGTTTCACCAGCTACATTATTTTCTGTGGGCCATCAGAATCAGAATCAGAATCAGAATAGTTTTTATTGCCATTGTTTGAGAACGGGTTCACAAACTAGGAATTGTTCTTGGTGCAATCGTGCAAAGGGGCCATACGCTGCTTTCTTTATGATAAAGGATGTATTACCGGCGAGGTGTGAACTCTGCTTAACCCCAAAAAGGGAGAAGTATAGGCTGGTGAAACAGGAACTATGATAAAGCATAAGAAGGACTAAGGAGAAGTATGTGTTGAAGCAAACCTACAAAACCCAAAACCAGTAATAAAAACAGAATGCAATGACTTGCAAATACTTTTCAACTTATATTCAATTGAATAGACAGCAAAGACAAGGTATTTAATGTTCGAACCGGAAACCTTTTGTTATTTTTTTGCAAATATTAGCTCATTTGGAATTTGATGCCTGCAACATTATTCAAAAAAGCTGGCACAAGTGGCAAAAAAGTTGAGGAATGCTCATCAAACACTTATTTGGAACATCCCACAGGTGAACAGGCTAATTGGGAACAGGTGGGTGCCATTATTTGGGTATAAAAGCAGCATCCATGAAATGTTCAGTCAATCACAAGGATGGGGCTTTGTGAGCAAATTGTTGAACAGTTTAAGAACAACATTTCTCAACCAGCTATTGCAAGGAATTTAGCGATTTCACCATCTACGGTCCGTAATATCATCAAAAGGTTCAGAGAATATGGAGAAATCACTGCACGTAAGCAGCAAGGCTGAAAACCAACATTGAATGGCCGTGACCTTCGATCCCTCAGGCGGTATTACATCAAAAACCGACCTCAGTGGCCTAGTGGTTAGAGTGTCCGCCCTGAGATCGGTAGGTTGTGGGTTCAAACCCCGGCCGAGTCATACCAAAGACTATAAAAATGGGACCCATTACCTCCCTGCTTGGCACTCAGTATCAAGGGTTGGAATTGGGGGTTAAATCACCAAAAATGATTCCCGGGCGAGGCCACCGCTGCTGCCCACTGCTCCCCTCACCTCCCAGGGGGTGATCAAGGGTGATGGGTTAAATGCAGAGAATAATTTCGCCACACCTAGTGTGTGTGTGACAATCATTGGTACTTTAACTTTAACTTTAACTTTAAAGGATATCACCACAGGGCATACTTGCCAACCTTGAGACCTCAGATTTTTGGGAGGTGTGGGGGGGGGCGTGGTTAAGAGGGGAGGAGTATATTGACAGCTAGAATTCACCAAGTCAAGTATTTCATACATATATATATATACATCCTGAAAATATGCAAACAAA
The DNA here is from genome assembly GCF_033978685.3 of Nerophis lumbriciformis. Lineage (NCBI taxonomy): Eukaryota > Metazoa > Chordata > Actinopteri > Syngnathiformes > Syngnathidae > Nerophis > Nerophis lumbriciformis. The sequence continues at coordinate 38,791,596 of NC_084561.2, read as the reverse complement.
ACTGTGTTTAGATAATTGATACTTCAAACTTGCATAAATATAACATGAATATAACAAAACTTGACTTCTGAGAGCTTCAAAATGTAATGAATAAAATGCTAAAGTTGTTGATAAACAAGCAATTATTTTAATAATTAAATATGGTCATTTTAAATGAATTATCATGATAATTTAAAATGTATTATTTCAAATATTTTTATTTTAATGTACCGGTATAATTCTATGGCTGGATGTAATAAGGAATCAGAAAAAATAAAAATAAAAATACAATTAATTTTGATGTTTTTAGCAAAATATAGTAAAATTGTATTTAGATTTTATTTTTATTTTTTTAAATTAATAAAAATATTTATTTTTAGGTAAGATAAACATAATAATACAATGTATCTCTAGTCTGGATGATTTAGTTATTGTCACCCTGTTGTCCTCCCGTCGTGAAAAAAAGGCTGTCCTGACTCATAGAGCTGGAGGGGGCGTGGCCTCCAGCTCCGGCGGAAAATCGGTAGATTTTCAGGAGAATATTTGTCCCGGGAGGTTTTCGGGTGAGGCGCTGAATTTCGGGAGTCTCCCGGAAAATTCGGGAGGGTTGGCAAGTATGCCACAGGGGCTCAGCAACAATTCAGAAAACCACTGTCAGTAACAACAGTTTGTCGCTACATCTGTAAGTGCAAGTTAAAACTCTACTATGCAAAGTGAAAGCCATTTATCAACAACACCCAGAAACGCCGCCGGCTTCGCTGGGCCCGAGCTCATCTAAGATAGACTGATACAAAGTGTAAAAGTGTTCTGTGATCTGACGAGTCCACATTTCAAATTTTTTTTGGGAAACTGTGGACGTCGTGTCCTCCGGAACAAAGAGGAAAAGAACCATCCGGATTGTTCTAGGCACAAAGTTGAAAAGCCAGCATCTGTGATGGTATGGGGGTGTATTAGTGTCCAAGGCATGGGTAACTTACACATCTGTGAAGACACCATTAATGCTGAAAGGTACATACAGGTTTTGGAGCAACATATGTTGTCATCCAAGCAACGTTACCATGGACGCCCCTGCTTATTTCAGCAAGACAATGCCAAGCCACGCGTTACAACAGTGTGGCTTCGTAGTAAAAGAGAGCGGGTACTAGACCTGTTTCCCATTGAAAATGTGTGGCGCATTATGAAGCCTAAAATACCACAACGGAGACTGTTGAACAACTTAAGCTGTACATCAAGCAAGAATTGGAATAAATCCACCTGAAGAGCTTAAAAAATGTATCTCCTCAGTTAACTTCCTGTTTCAAAATTGGACGTCCAGCTAACCTGACCTACAACAGACCGCTCGCCCTTCCATTAGGTTATAAAGACGTTTTTCCGTCACCTGAGACCACTGACTGTCGCTGTTGACCCCTGCAGTTTGGATAACTGGAAGCACTAGGAGGTGTTGATGCAATTCTTTACCTCCTAAATCGAGCATACTTCTACCTGAATGATCCAAGCCAGCATCATGTTTTTGACTTTAACACTATTCGGCCCTTAAAGCCCGAGGAGCATACTTGCCAACCCTCCCGGATTTTCCGGGAGACTCCCGAAATTCAGCGCCTCTCCCGAAAACCTCCCGGGACAAATTTTGTCCCGAAAATCTCCCGAAATTCAGGCGGAGCTGGAGGCCACGCCCTATCCAGCTCCATGCGGACCTGAGTGACGTGTTGACAGCCTGTTCACACGTCCGCTTTCCCACAACATAAACAGCTAATGATCGAGGGCGAGTTCTTGGTTTCTTATGTGGGTTTATTGTTAGGCAGTTTCATTAACGTCCTCCAAGCGCGGTAACAACACACAACAACAGCAGTCAAGTTTTCATCTACCGTAAAGCAGTTCGTCTGCCGTAAACAGCAATGTTGTGACACTTTTAAACAGGACAATACTGCCATCTACTGTACATGCATATGTGACCCACCCATAATGTGTCACATTTTTGTGTTGATTTATTTATTTTATTTTGTGGTTTGAATTCGTTTTTGGAGCTGTCATTAAACATTTATCAGTATTCACATTGGTCAGTAGGGGGCAGTAGGGCGTTTCTTCCCAATCGAATGCTATCACCTGCAGACCGGAAGTGTCTTGTCATTCTGATGAGCGCGACCAGTCTGTGAACAATTGAAACGTCCTGTGTGCTTTTTCCTCCTGTATAACAGGTTAGTTTTGGTGAATCAACTCACTGAATAATATCCATGTGATCTTTATACGTTTAAGTACACATTCTGATGGTGGAGCCTAACTCTAAAGTGTTTGTGAGTTGTAGTTTGTATTTGTGAATGAATCCAGTGCACAGCTGCAGTAATCAATACAAAAAGGCGACGTGAGTGCGCAATGTTTATATAGGAACTTCTGATCCTAATTCAGACTCCCAAATTAGAGCTCCCGTTTTCTTATCGATTTTTTAATGTATATTTGTATAATGTGTGTGTTCTGAAGTAGTGACAGAGAATAGAACAAGGATGGACAATCCAACCCTTAACTCAACAATGAGTAGATGAGTGTTATGTGTGTGTATATGTGTAAATAAATGAACACTGAAATTCAAGTATTTCTTTTATTCATATATATATATATGTAATAAAAAAAAATAAAAAAATAAAATATATATATATATATATATATATATATATATATATATATATATATATATATATATATATATATATATTGAGGTCTCAAGGTTGGCAAGTATGCCGAGGAGTAGCTTGTTATTTAGGGGATTGACCCTCCCCTAACAACCTGAATGCTAATAAAGGCTGTAATTGTATTAGAAGTGCAAAATCGAGTCCCAAAACTGTAAGCATATGCAAATTGTCTCAGTATACTGTATTAAGAAGAAAGAGTTTGTGCGGCACTTCAGCGTCTGTTCCAAGGAGCATGTGGATGGGGAGTCGGAGTGGTGGAGCATTGACTTGAGTTCTACAACATTTTATTTTCGCCACTGAATGTTCTCTTATTTGTTCAACATTTGTATTCACCACCGCATATTTTGGCAAAGAATTGTGACATTTGTCACCTCACGATGACAAATACAAACACAAAAGATCCTCAGTAGAAGCATTTAAGTCCCATCTTAAAACTCATTTGTATACTCTAGCCCAGGGGCCACCAACGCGGTGCCCACGGGCACCAGGTCGCCCGTAAGGACCAGATGAGTCGCCCGCTGGCCTGTTCTAAAAATAGCTCAAATAGCAGCACTTACCAGTGAGATGCCTCTATTTTTTTTTTTTTTATTTACTAGCAAGCTGGTCTCGCTTTGCTCCACATTTTTAATTCTAAGAGAGACAAAACTCAAATAGAATTTGAAAATCCAAGAAAATATTTTAAAGACTTGTTTAAATAAATTCATTATTTTTTTTATTTTGCTTCTTATAACTTTCAGAAAGACAATTTTAAAGAAAAAATACAACCTTAAAAATGATTTTAGGATTTTTAAACACATATAACTTTTTACCTTTTAAATTCCTTCCTTTTTTTTCCTGACAATTTAAATCAATGTTCAAGTAAATGTATTTTTTTTATTGTAAAGAATAATAAATACAATTTAATTTAATTATTCACTTTAGCTTCTGCTTTTTCGACGAAGAATATTTGTGAAATATTTCTTCAAATTTTATTTTATTTTAAAATTTTTGTTCTGGAAAATCTAGAAGAAATAATGATTTGTCTTTGTTAGAAATATAGCTTGGTCCAATTTGTTATATATTTTAACAAAGTGCAGATTGGATTTTAACCTATTTAAAACAGTCATAAAAATTCTAAAATTAATCTTAATCAGGAAAAATTACTAATGATGTTCCATAAATTCTTATTTTAATTTTTTTTCCAAAAGATTCAAATTAGCTAGTTTTTCTCTTCTTTTTTTCGGGTGAATTTTGTCAGGCTTGGTAAAAGGATAGGACTCAGATGCAGAGTAGGGAATTAAGACAGGCTTTTATTTTGACAGCTTCCTTTCACCTCCAAAGTCAAGGATTACAATATCTATCTTTAACCAAAAACTAATCGGCAAAAAGGTTCCAAGAAAAAATAGGAACAACCAAAAATCACTCCGAACGGAGGAAAACACAAAAGCAAAGACGAACTATAATTGGCGCCGTATATGTTATAAAATGTATAAACAGAAAACGCTCCAACAGGAGGAAAAAACAAATAGCTATGAACATTTCTACACTCACTAATCTAATAAAGTATTAACAAAAATAGTCACTCAAAAATTGAGGATAGAATGAAAAAATAACTGAAACTCACCACTTCGGCTGAATATACTAAATAACAAAAAAATCACTCTGCTGAGGAGGAAGAAAGGAAAAATTCAAAATAGTAACAAAGGGATTCAAGATCAAGGAACTTAATCACAAAACGAGGCAAGGCAAGACAAGGCATGGACAGGAACATGGGTGCTAGAGAGCACGAATAAACGAAACAATCTGGCACAGAACAAAGGAAGGAGTGGGCTTATAAGACACATGAGGGTAATAGGGAACAGGTGGAAACAATTAGGGAATCGGGATGACGTCAGACTGATGACACAAAAGGAAGGGCAAGTGACCTGAAACGAGAGGAGAGTTACTTTCAAACTAAAACATGCACATCACAAGACAGAAAAAACCAAGACAAGACATCCCTCACCGCGGTGTGACAAATGTTGAATTTTAAAGAGTTGAAATTTAAGATAAACTATGTTTCAAAATTAAATTTTCATTTTTTTCGTGTTTTCTCCTCTTTTAAACCGTTCAATTAAGTGTTTTTTTCATCATTTATTCTCTACAAAACACAGAACACGCCTCACTGATGCACATCTGCAAGACTCACTCAGAGTTGCGGTGTCAAATAAGTTACACACCAGAGTACAACACACTAGTTAACAGCATGCAATGCCAGGCTTCCCACTAACTGACAAAGAAACAGATAACAGATTTGGTGTCCAGTTCAAAGTGTGACATGATTTATTCAAAAATTTGAGAGTTGACTTTTGTATTTTACATGAGTTATTATTTGTACAAACATGGTGCAAAGTAATTCATGATTTGTTAAAAAATGTTAGTGGCTAGCTAGTTAAAATGGGATATTGTGATTTCACAAGACTGTCTTAGAAGTGATCATTTGAAAATGTTCAATTTGAAAAATGTGCACTTAGAGAAAATATAAAAATAAAGTGTTGCATATTGATATTTATCTGTTTCTATATATATTTATTGTCACATCTGCGGTCCTCTCCAAGGTTTCTCATAGTCATTCACATTGATATCCCACTGGGTTGTGAGTTTTTCCTTGCCTTTATGTGGGCTCTGAACCGAGGATGTCGTTGTGGCTTGTGCAGCCCTTTGAGACACTTGTGATTTAGGGCTATATGAATAAAAATTGATTGATTGATGATTGAAAAGATATGTAACCTGAACGTTCAGACTGCAGACGCATCGGATACATATCGAATTAATGACCATGTACAAAAAAAGGCCTGGGTCAATTAAAACAAATAAAATAATTATAATTGTACTTTTTACAATGATGTGGGAAATCAGATAAATGTAACATAGGGGCAAAACAATCGGAGTAGACCTGCAGTGTGAACATAGCCTAAGGCTATGTCTACACTAAGCCGGATAACCCCTCAAATTCTGGCCCGCGGGCCGAAATTGGCCCGCCGTGTAATTTCACTTGGCCCGTGAGGCGATATCAATCTAACACTAGAGCTGGCCCGCCGATTATATACAGCGGCGGTGCCGCGGTAACGCCGCATTCACCGCTAATTCTCATACTTGCCAACCATCCTGGGAGACTCCCAAATTTCAGTGCCCCTCCCAAAAATCGTCACGTCCGCTTTTCATCCAGTCCAACGAGTGCTGGCTCAGTCACATAAAATGTGCGGCTTCTGCACGCACACAAAAGTGAATGCAACAAACATCCGCACCGTAACACAACAGAACAAATACCCAGAATCCTTTGCAGTAACTCTACAAGGTGTGTGTGTGAGGGAGGGGGGGGGGGCAGAGTTAGTGCTGCAAAGGGTTCTGGGTATTTGTTCTGTTGTGTTTATGTTTTGTTACGGTGCGGATGTTCTCCCGAAATATGTTTGTCATTTTGGTTTGGTGTGGATTCACAGTGTGGTGTATATTTCTAACAGTGTTAAAGTTGTTTATACGGCCACCCTCAGTGTAACCTGTGTCACTGTTGATCAAGTATGAGTTGCATTCACGTGTGTGCGTAAAGAAGCCGCACATTACTAGTGACTGGGCCGGCACGTTGTTAGAATGGATGAAAAGCGGACGTGACGTCAGCTCGTAGAGGACGTTAAAGGCAGTGCCTTTAAAGCACGCCCCCAAGACTGTGGTCCGGGTGGGCTACGAGATATAATGACTGATGAACACCTTCGTTCGATAATGAAGGTTGCCTCAGCTCAAAGCCTGAGCCCCAACATTAATGAACCAACATCCAAGAAAAGATGGCAGGTATCGGGCTTGGGCACATCAGATTAGATCAGTGTGTTGCAAACTGAGCAGTTTAAAGTCCTGAATGGTTGGTTTATTCATTATTTTATTTTCAAATTTATTAGCCTGTGGAAAAAAGTTAATGTTGATATTTACCTCAGAAGGCTGCAAATGGAAAAGAGGCATTCAATTTTTATTTAAATTGTATTTGATATGCCATTGATATTTTTTAATTATTATTATTAATATTTGAAACTCGATTTTGCATGTCACTTTAAAGTTATATAAACCTTGCTTGTTCAATATTCAATGCAAAACTTGTTTGGTTCCCTATTAAAAGGTTAATTTGTTCAACTTTGGCCCGCGGCTTTGTTCAGTTTTAAATTTTGGCCCACTCTGTATTTGAGTTTGACACCCCTGCCTTAAACGAATAATTATTTAGCCTAAGCCCTGTTTCAGCTACACTAAACCATCGTTTAAGGTCCCCCTCCTTGGACAAGTGCACCGTGTATTTCTTGAATCTCCGGCTCTTAGCTTTGTATGGACTCATTGATCGTTTACAAACCGAGTTCAGGGAGGAAGTGGCGCCAGAAAGACCGCGCCCCACACAGGAAATGACGTCAGAAAGAACGCGCCACAGTCAGTTTCATAATGAAGCGGTTTCGTAACTCGGAGCTAACCACTGGAAATATGGAGGCGAGTCATCCAGACATGCCCGTGTGGAAATCACACATGAATACCTTAAGAGAAAGCCATTGCAGCTATTTGGGATACAACACTTCTCAGACGGCAAGAGAACTTTCCAATGTCCGGGTCATCTGTGATTCTACTTACCGAAAAACTTTGTCCATTTATCGAAGGAGAATCAATGAGAATGCGGGCTCCCGTAGATGTGATAAAAAAGGTAGCGTGTGCTTTGTATTACCTGGCCGTCGAGGGAAGACTACGGAAAACGGAGAATGCTTTTGGACTGGAAAGAGTGAGGAGTGTCCAGACCAGATATCTAGATCCCGAGATTGATTGTTGTAAAATGTTCTTCGTCACATTGTGTACTTTCACATGTCCAATAAAGATTTGATTAATTTACGAAGGCTCAGGTGTGATTCACTACAATAGGGCCCCACAGCACACTGGATTCCAGTTAATTGAAATACCACAACACTGGATATCGTTCAGATAAGTTAAATTTAAAAACTTGCACACAAAGCAACACTGGAGGTGACTATGACGTACGCATTTTCCTCGCATGCGTATTAGGTCAGTGCCAGAGCTTGGTCCGCATTGCCGGCAGTAAGTCGGACACGTTTCCGGTGAGGGTTGGACTCCGCCAAGGCTGCCCTTTGTCACCGATTCTGTTCATAACTTTTATGGACATAATTTCTAGGCGCAGTCAAGGCGTTGAGGGGATCCGGTTTGGTGGCTGCAGGATTAGGTCTCTGCTTTTTGCAGATGATGTGGTCCTGATGGCTTCATCTGGCCAGGATTTTCAGCTCTCGCTGGATCGGTTCGCAGCCGAGTGTGAAGCGACTGGGATGAGAATCAGCACCTCCAAGTGCGAGTCCATGGTTCTCGCCCGGAAAAGGGTGGAGTGCCATCTCCGGGTTGGGGAGGAGATCTTGCCCCAAGTGGAGGAGTTCAAGTACCTCGGAGTCTTGTTCACGAGTGAGGGAAGAGTGGATCGTGAGATCGACAGGCGGATCGGTGGGGCGTCTTCAGTAATGCGGACGCTGTATCGATCCGTTGTGGTGAAGAAGGAGCTGAGCCGGAAGGCAAAGCTCTCAATTTACCGGTCGATCTACGTTCCCATCCTCACCTATGGTCATGAGCTTTGGGTTATGACCGAAAGGACAAGATCACGGGTACAAGCGGCCGAAATGAGTTTCCTCCGCCGGGTGGCGGGGCTCTCCCTTAGAGATAGGGTGAGAAGCTCTGCCATGCGGGGGGAGCTCAAAGTAAAGCCGCTGCTCCTCCACATCGAGAGGAGCCAGATGAGGTGGTTCGGGCATCTGGTCAGGATGCCACCCGAGCGCCTCCCTAGGGAGGTGTTTAGGGCACGTCCGACCGGTAGGAGGCCACGGGGAAGACCCAGGACACGTTGGGAAGACTATGTCTCCCGGTTGGCCTGGGAACGCCTCGGGGTCCCAAAGGAAGAGCTGGACAAAGTGGCTGGGGAGAGGGAAGTCTGGGCTTCCCTGCTTAGGCTGCTGCCCCCGCGACCCGACCTCGGATAAGCGGAAGAAGATGGATGGATGGCGTATTAGGTCGCGTTGCCCCGGCTGACGGAGATGGGGATGGGGTCTTAAACAACCATTGTGTGTGTGTGGACAAGGATAAGGTTAGGTGGGATTTACCCTGGATAACCTGAACCGGCTTAGTGTAGAAGGGGCCGAAGTAACACAGTTGCAACCCAGCCTATAAACCACAACCACATATTCCCATACAAAAGAAATCACCTTACCGGTACAATGCATTACAGAGCATAAATGTGGTGGTTGCATAAATTAAATGGCTGTTCACATGTTTGCCCCATCTGCAGAATGTAGCTCCTGTAATAAAATGCATCCCAGTGGGACAGAATGTACAGAGCACATCACTCGCGAAGAGAACATGGCCTTTTGATTAATAACCCTGCAAGTTCTTTCCTGATGTCAAGTGCTCCATTCATCAAATATGCAAGCTTCTACATCGCCTGTGCATTTGTTTGCCAAGCTTATGAGATGAGGCCCATTGGGCGAGATTGCTACTGTATATCCATTAGTCTAGATTGAGCATGCATCACCATAAATTTAATGGAAAAGAGCTACACTTAAGCATCTTTGCAGCTCATAAAATCACAACTGTGGGTCAGTAATCAGGAAGAAATGATCTAAAAGCAATCGCCGTTTTGATTAGGTTCATCTGGGGTCATTAAGTCCTAAGTTTTATTTTGGTTTGTTTCTGTTTTTAAAAAAAAAAATCCAGTTAAGAACCCTGAGTTTACCTTTCCATGTTTAGTACGGTGGTGTATTAGTGCCCAAGACATGGCTAACTTACACATCTGTGAAGGCACCATTAATGCTGAAAGGTACATACAGGTTTTGGGGCAACATATGTTGCCATCCAAGCAACATTACCATGGACGCCCCTGCTTATTTCATCAAGACAATCAGGGGCGCCGAAAAGGGGGGGGGGTAAAGGAGACGGATTCTAGGGGCGCATGGTGGAGGGGGGCCCAGAGAGGCCCCTAATGATGATGAAATTATAATACAGAAAAAATAATGACACTGTGTTGGGGGCCCTGTAAAGCATACTTGCCAACCCTCCCGGATTTTCCGGAAGACTCTCGAAATTCAGCGCCTCTCCCGAAAACCTCCCGGGACAAATTTTCTACCGAAAATCTCCCGAAATTCAGGCGGAGCTGGAAGACACGCCCCCTCCAGCTCCATGCGGACCTGAGTGACGTCAGGTGCGCAACACCACGTAAATCGTTGGCCAACCAAAAAGTAACCCCAGTACGCTATAGCCAACATTCACCAGGAGATGGCAACAAACAAACATAGATAACTCTATTACATTATTCCCCTTTTAGAAATGTATAGAAGTTACTCAAAATAAATAAACAACCCAACCAAAAAATGCAGCAGCTCAATTAAAAAACTGTACTTAAGCCACATTCTTTTAGTACTGAACTCTTAACCCTCATTTGTAAAAAAAATAACATGCTTATTATACAAACAGTATTTGTACACCTTTAACACAGATTTGTATACTGTCTTCAGAGATTCAGTTTTTTTGGTGGTACTCGAAACCTTTCTGGGTACCTGCGAAAGGGTGTTCAGCATGGTTAGAAAAATAGTGACAGAGAACAGAACAAGGATGGACAATTCAACCCTTATCTCAACAATGAGTAGATGAGTGTTATGTGTGTGTATATGTGTAAATAAATGAACACTGAAATTCAAGTATTTCATATATATATATATATATATATATATATATATATATATATATATATATATATATATATATATATATATATATATAATAAAATAAATATATATACAGCTAGAATTGACTGAAAGTCAAGTATTTCTGTAGTCCAGACCTGTCTCCCATTGAAAATGTGTGGCGCATTCTGAAGCCTAAAACACCACAACGGAGACCCCCGGACTGTTGAACAACTTAAGCTGTACATCAAGCAAGAATGGGAAAGAATTCCACCTGAGAAGCTTAAAAAATGTGTCTCCCCAGTTCCCAAACGTTTACTGAGTGTTGTTAAAACGAAAGGCCATTTAACACAGTGGTGAACATGCCCTTTCCCAACTACTTTGGCACGTGTTGCAGCCATGAAATTCTAAGTTGATTATTATTTGCAAAAATGAGTTTGAACATCAAATATGTTGTCTTTGTAGTGCATTCAATTGAATATGGGTTGAAAAGGATTTGCAAATCATTGTATGTGGCTTATATTTGCATCCCAACTCATATGGAAACAGGGTTTGTATTTTGTCATTTTACCATGTCACCATTTTCTAAAGAATAGTGACTGTGTAATTGATGTAGTATGCAGGGATGAAGAAGAAAGGTAGGTAGAAAATAAATACAAAAACAAGTAAATAGGAGAAAAATAAACAGCTGTACGCTCTGTGCAAATATGTTCTGATTTTAAAGATAATAAACACATCATTGTATATCTAATGTACAGATACAACTTTGTTGGCAGCTATAAACTGAACACAAGTGAACCATTATTAAATACTGAACGTTTTATTTTAGAAATCAATCAGTTCTAGGATAAACTTGCTATGATGTGAATTGTTTTGTGCTTTCTTCCATATTGTTCGGAGTCTGTGCGTTTTCCTCGTCGTAAAAGACCTCAACGGCGGAGATGGTTGCATAGAAGCTCCACAACGGTCACAAAGGCGGAAGAAGGCTGCAGCAAAGATGGGCCCCCAATTGTCTTGGTCTCCATGCCATTGAACCCTGCCTGGTCTTCTCTTTGCCAAGGACAGTGTGGTGGCTGTCTGTGCACCAGTCTCCCCACTTTAAAAGATCCCACGCAAAGGCGTTACCCTGAAGGCAATCCCACCAACAGGAGGACAATCATACTCGTTTCGATCGATTCCCGACGGTTGTTCCATGGTTCCATGGCCATGGCAACCTGCGTATAGAGTCCACCTGTCTATAGTGGCTGCTTTTGCTGTTTCCCTTGAGTGGTCGCTATAGACCAGTGTTGTGCCGTCCGGGCCAGGAAGGCCTAACATAACCAGAAATCAGGATCATAATTAAAGGGGAACATTATCACAATTTCAGAAGTTTTAAAACCATTAAAAATCAGTTCCCAGTGGCTTATTTTATTTTTCGAAGTTTTTTTCAAAATTTTACCTATCACGCAATATCCCTAAAAAACCTTCAAAGTGCCTGATTTTAACCATCGTTATATACACCCGTCCATTTTCCTGTGACATCACATAGTGATGCCAACACAAACAAACATGGCGCATAGAACAGCAAGGTATAGCGACATTAGCTCGGATTCAGACTCGGATTTCAGGGGCTTAAGCGATTCGACAGATTATGCATGTATTGAAACGGATGGTTGTAGTGTGGAGGCAGGTAGCGAAAACGAAATTGAAGAAGAAACTGAAGCTATTGAGCCATATCGGTTTGAACCGTATGCAAGCGAAACCGACGAAAACGACACGACAGCCAGCGACACGGGAGAAAGCGAGGACGAATTCGGCGATCGCCTTCTAACCAACGATTGGGATGTGTTTGTTTGGCAGGGATGTGTTTGTTTGGCATTAAAGGAAACTGTCAAGACGTGGACTATGGTGTGTTTGTTTTCCCGAGATGCAAGTAAAGCTGGACTGGTCATGGCGTGAAGGTAAATACATATTTATTTATAACACTCAAAGGAACAAAAAGCGCGCTCAAGGCGGAAGTACAAACTTGACTAGCGAAACAAAAAAGACGTGCACGTGGGCAAAAAACTGTGAACAATTAAACAAAAGCACTAACTGTGGCATTAATAGAAAAAACTTACTTGGACAAGGCATGAAGTGCGCAGAGGTAGACAGAGTGTGACAGGGGTATGAATGCGGGATGTCACCAGAAAGACAAACTGAAAACAATGAACTTAAATACTACAGACATGATTAACGAAAACAGGTGCGTGACTCAAAACGTGAAACAGGTGCGTGACGTGACAGGTGAAAACTAATGGGTTGCTATGGTGACAAACAAGAGTGCACAATGAGTCCAAACGTGAAACAAATGGGTAATCATGGAAACAAGACAAGGGAGTGAAAAGCCAGAAACTAAAGAGTCCAATAACTAAACAAAACATGACTAAAACAAAACATGATTACACAGACATGACAGAAACTAACAACCTGTAACACCTGTAACAAAATAATGGGGAGACTTCACTCAGGTTAACCATACCTAAATAGACACAAAATACTGCATTACACAAGACTACACGAATGTACTCGAATGATTGAAAAAAATACATGTTTTTAAGCTAAATTATTGGTGAACACAGTTTATGTATAATAATTTACGTAAAACTGCAAGTAATGAATAAAGTTTTCATCAATTAATATATTCTGTAGACATACCCTCATCCGCTCTCTCTTCCTGAAAGCTGATCTGTCCAGTTTTGGAGTTGATGTCAGCAGGCCAGGGAAGCTAGGGTCGATATTCTTCTCTTGATCATCTTCGGTGGCATAAGGGACGGTAGAAGCGGTGTGAGCCAAGACATCCAGGGGGTTTAGCTCGCTCGTCTGCGGGAACAAACTGCCGCCATTGCTTGCCGTGCTACCGAGGTCCTTTGTCCCTGAATTGGTCACACACTCCGGCAGATTCAATGGGGGTCTGGCGGCCGATTTCTTTGACTTTATCGTTGGAAATGCATCTGCTTTGAGTGTCGCAGGATATCCACACATTCTTGCCATCTCTGTCGTAGCATAGCTTTCGTCGGTAAAGTGCGCGGAACAAACGACTGACCATTTCGTCGGCTTTCCCCACACCCTCGTATTTTGAACAAATTTCGTCCAATTTCTTGCCACTTTCGCATCTTTGGGCCACTGGTGCAACTTGAATCCGTCCCTGTTCGTGTTGTTACACCCTCCGACAACACACCGACGATGATGTGTTTGAGAAAATGGCGGATTGCTTCCCGATGCTCCGAGAGCGAATATTAGAAAGGTGTTTAATTCGCCAAAATTCACCCTTTTAGAGTTCGGAAATCGGTTAAAAAAATATATGGTCTTTTTTTCTGCAACATCAAGGTATATATTGACGCTTACATAGGTCTGGTGATAATGTTCCCCTTTAAATAGGGCGGTCTGCACCACTTTTGCACTTGTTATTGATTGCACACGCAGTCTTAGTAGATCACCCGGAACACGCCCACTAATAGGATACACAATTTACAAAACCCAAAACAAGTGAAGTTGGCACGTTGTGCATATCGTAAATAAACACAGAATACAATGATTTGCAAATCCTTTTCAACCTATATTCAAATGAATAGACTGCAAAGACAAGATATTTAACGTTCGAACTGGAAAACGTTGTTCTTTTTTGCAAATATTAGCTCAAGTTGAAGAATGCTCATCAAACACTTATTTGGAACATCCCACAGGTGAACAGGCTAATTGGGAACAGGTGTGTTATGTTTGGAAGAGGGAGTTGTGACAGCACAGTTCCACAAGGGGGCAATATTTTTATCTTTAAAGATAAAAGTCATTTTTAATTGACTTTCCCTAAATATCTAAAATTATTCATATTATCTTCATGTCATATTATGCACCTTACAATGCTGTTGTTTTTAGATTAGAGTTTTTATCCAATCAGAATTCAGTTAGCTTATGTTGCCATGCTGTACAAAAACTGCCCGGGGTCTTCAGAATCAACAATGCGGGCGTTTGTGCACTGTAAGTGAACGGACACATACAGTTGATAGACAATCAGATCATGAGTTGTTGTCAGTAAGGCCTTCGAGCTGGCCGAACGTTGAACTTGACATCTACACGTCCTGTGATTGGATACTCACTTGGGAGTCCCAAGTGAGTATCCAATCATTATAGGCATCCGTCCGTCAGTAGTGACGATGGGTTGCGCCTGGGGGAGTTCTTCCTCCCAACGTCGTAGCTGGCGCCAATCGGGTGGAACTTAGGACTGCCAGCTTCCGTGTTGTTTCCTCCCTTTAGAGGGGAGGCTGGAGTGACCTCTCCGTGGCGCATGCCTGGGCAGAAAATATGGAGATCCTGGGTTGCCCAGTCATCAAGATCCCCCTCTCGGCCGTGACGATGTGGCCCAGAGGAAAGCAAGACAATACATCTGGCATCGGATTGGCTGCAGGAGCTGCCGGCAGGGGGTCAGCAATGACACCCAGCCGCCTCAGGAGCTCCACTCTTGATTTTCTGTCTGGGTTTACTCCCATAGCCTTTCCTTCTCCCAAAGGTACCACAAGGCAGCGGGAGGGGGGGAGAGGGATTGACGACTATTTGAGCCATAGGTGGGGCAGTGGTTGGTGGATGCCAGGGCGTGTGAGGAGTGTTTTCTTCTAAGACAAACCAAACAGTCCAGTTGCGATAGATTGAATGCCCTGGGATGACAATGACCTGGATGAATGAGAACATTCATAGACATAGTGTTGACACGGCGCAAGCGCATGCCGCTGCGCATTACTCGGTGCACTCTGTTCGGGACACGCCCACGGGCGCTCATCTACTGCTGCAGCAGGCGGCTGAAGTCAATCAGCAATCCGCACACATGAAGCTGATGAGACGCCGCGCTTCTTAAGCCAGTGCAAACCTGCGTTCCGGGCCAGAACGTAGCTACCTGTTCCCGTACAATAAGCGTCTAGCTCTATGCTCACTTTCTCTCTCTGTGTTTTCTCCTCCTCCGTGTACATTTGTCTCGTGTCCCTGTGTCGTTCCAGCAGCATTCCTCCGTTCCCTGGTTACGAGCTGTGTGTCTCGTCTCCCCGTATTCCCTCTGGTTCCCTGGCTGCCCTTTTGGATCTCCACCTCCCGCCTGGACACGGACTTTGACGCCTCGCTCTTGCCCCTGACCTCCTGCCTGTCCCTGGATCTCCGAGCTTGCCGCACCTCGCTCAACACTCCTGGTCACACGGCTCATTTAATCCCTACACATAGTCACACCATGCACATATTTGGATTACGTTTCAGACTTCATACTATTGTAAATATAATACATAGAGCTAAACGACGTCTCTGCATCTGTGTTGTCTCCTTTTCCTGCCGTACCGTAACGATTGTAGAGTTATTGTATTGATGTTGTCATTCATTGACGACTTTGTTCTATCAAAACTGCCTCATTCTTTGTTGTATCTTTCATTTTCCTTGTCGTCAAGTTTTTGACAACATGAATCCAATTCAAGCACGATTGTCCTGCTCAGTCAAAGTAAGCCATTTCCTTTTAAACCACTTTATTAAGACCAGGCTTTAATTTAAATTGTTAGTACACTCCAGTCTGCAGTTGTTAATTATATGTATGTGACTACTGAGATGTCTTGTTCAAACATTAAAATTATAATGCACATACAAGATGCAGTATTGTAAAGTTGCTGAGAGGAGCATTATTGTGGAGGGAGGTGTGGCCAGCGCGCCTGCAGGTGCAAAGGTCACCGCCTCTGTCTATGCTGCTGAGGGCGAGCACCATCGGATGGGGTCTAGGCATGTGTTGACGGCGAGACACAGCTGACAGGTGATTAGATTTCCCAGGTGGTACGTGTTAATCTAATCATCTGTTGTCTTTAACAGTAAGCGGCCGAGAGTAGGGGGAAAGAGAGGATACGGACGTGACTGAAAATTCACGTTCTGCGGGAGGAAGACTGATAAAATCTATGTGCATTAAAAACGATGTTAAAAACCGCAAGCTTGGCTCCTGTGCCGTGTCTACAGTGGAACTGCTAATATATATATATTGGGTCAAAAATCACAATAAACTCATATAAATTGGGACGTCGAAAAGAAGGGTGAAACAAAATGGAGAGAACAAACTTTTTAAACTAAATTAAAACATGTGCATGTAAACGTGGTGATTGATTTTACATGCTACTATCTGCACAACGTTGCCATTTCCTTCCGTTCTATTCTCGTCCACGCTGGTGTTATTTCCATTTTACTGCCAATCAAGTCACTTGACATTCTCACCCACTGGCCGACTTGCTTCCCTTCCCTCATTAAACAGCTGACATTTCCCCTTTGTTCCCTACCAGATGGTCTATTGCACTTCTCAGGCGTAGTATTGCGGTTCATGTTCCTCCTCCTGTCAATGTTTGACCCGGGCTGCCCTCACCACTATTTGATTTGCCACTGCAATATGCTTTTGGAAATGTGAAGATCGTGCGTACACTGAAAAAAAATAACTCATAAGATGTACTTAAAAAAATTATTGTAACTATTTGCACGCAAATGATTTAAGTAAATGTTAATGCTGCAATATCAAGTAACACTCACTTGCCAGTATCAAGTAAATTCTACTTACCATATAACATAACAGTTGTGAAGATATTAAGTAACAGTTACTTAATTACATCCAAGTTTTAAGTTATATTTATTTAAACAAATTAAGTAAAGTCTACTTGTTTTTCATCGGCAGGAACATCATTTTACTCAAAATTTTAAGTACATTTTATATATCTGTACTATTTGCTGTTATGAAGTAATTCAGTAGATTTTAATTATTTTCTTGTGCTTGATATTTTAATTTACTTGGTTGCATTACGTTACATTACTCACTAAAATTAGATAATCATTGCCAGTTTTCTTTTGATAAATGTTACCAAATAAATTTAACCAATACTCTATGCATTTAATATATACAGGTAAAAGCCAGTAAATTAGAATATTTTGAAAAACTTGATTTATTTCAGTAATTGCATTCAAAAGGTGTAACTTGTACATTATATTTATTCATTGCACACAGACTGATGCATTCAAATGTTTATTTCATTTAATTTTGATGATTTGAAGTGGCAACAAATGAAAATCCAAAATTCCGTGTGTCACAAAATTAGAATATTACTTAAGGCTAATACAAAAAAGGGATTTTTAGAAATGTTGGCCAACTGAAAAGTATGAAAATGAAAAATATGAGCATGTACAATACTCAATACTTGGTTGGAGCTCCTTTTGTCTCAATTGCTGCGTTAATGCGGCGTGGCATGGAGTCGATGAGTTTCTGGCACTGCTCAGGTGTTATGAGAGCCCAGGTTGCTCTGATAGTGGCCTTCAACTCTTCTGCGTTTTTGGCTCTGGCATTCTGCATCTTCCTTTTCACAATACCCCACAGATTTTCTATGGGGCTAAGGTCAGGGGAGTTGGCGGGCCAATTTAGAACAGAAATACCATGGTCCGTAAACCAGGCACTGGTAGATTTTGCGCTGTGTGCAGGCGCCAAGTCCTGTTGGAACTTGAAATCTCCATCTCCATAGAGCAGGTCAGCAGAAGGAAGCATGAAGTGCTCTAAAACTTGCTGGTAGACGGCTGCGTTGACCCTGGATCTCAGGAAACAGAGTGGACCGACACCAGCAGATGACATGGCACCCCAAACCATCACTGATGGTGGAAACTTTACACTAGACTTCAGGCAACGTGGATCCTGTGCCTCTCCTGTCTTCCTCCAGACTCTGGGACCTCGATTTCCAAAGGAAATGCAAAATTTGCATGGTTGGGTGATGGTTTGGGGTGCCATGTCATCTGCTGGTGTCGGTCCACTCTGTTTCCTGAGATCCAGGGTCAACGCAGCCGTCTACCAGCAAGTTTTAGAGCACTTCATGCTTCCTGCTGCTGACCTGCTCTATGGAGATGGAGATTTCAAGTTCCAACAGGACTTGGCGCCTGCACACAGCGCAAAATCTACCCGTGCCTGGTTTACGGACCATGGTATTTCTGTTCTAAATTGGCCCGCCAACTCCCCTGACCTTAGCCCCATAGAAAATCTGTGGGGTATTGTGAAAAGGAAGATGCAGAATGCCAGACCCAAAAACGCAGAAGAGTTGAAGGCCACTATCAGAGCAACCTGGGCTCTCATAACACCTGAGCAGTGCCAGAAACTCATCGACTCCATGCCACGCCGCATTAACGCAGTAATTGAGGCAAAAGGAGCTCCAACCAAGTATTGAGTATTGTACATGCTCATATTTTTCATTTTCATACTTTTCAGTTGGCCAACATTTCTAAAAATCCCTTTTTTGTATTAGCCTTAAGTAATATTCTAATTTTGTGACACATGGAATTTTGGATTTTCATTTGTTGCCACTTCAAATCATCAAAATTAAATGAAATAAACATTTGAATGCATCAGTCTGTGTGCAATGAATAAATATAATGTACAAGTCACACCTTTTGAATGCAATTACTGAAATAAATCAAGTTTTTCAAAATATTCTAATTTACTGGCTTTTACTTGTATATGTATCACATATCACACAACTAAATTACAATGCAACTAAACAGTTTCTTTTTAATTCAATCTTACAACCCTCTGAAACAGAGTTTCTACATTCATTGCAGAAATATAATACTCAACAACAACTTCTGGGAGAGGGTCAGGACAGAAACCGCCTCTTAAACTTTGAGCAGTAATCATTCTCCCTGATGAATTTCTCCTCGACCTCCTCTCCCTAGCCCTCAACTCCAACTGTCCACAAAGTCCACTGGCTCCTTCAAAGGGCACCCTGAAAATGAAGAGACACAATTTGTGGTATTAAAACAACGGTCTAAAATATTCAGCCACAATTTTAATATTACATTATGATGGATGAATAAGGGGAAATAACAAAGCAATATAATGCATACATTATTTTCTACTTGCCTGAATTATGAGAATAATGTTCTGTTCTGATTTGCTTCCTGTTGATGGACAAATATTTGCCTGTTGCCTAGATTTTCAGAGTAAAGTTTATGTAATATTTTTAGGTTTATATACGTACAACTATTAAACATTTAAATAGTATGAGGAAACATAAGTAAAACTTACTCTTCCCCCATAATTCATGTATAATAAAATGTTTAATTTTACTTAAGAAACTCTAGTTCTTACTGAATGTTAAAAATATTAGGTATAAATTATGACAGTTACTCTAATAGAGTTTACAGCACCAAAAAGTCACTTTTTTCAGTGTAACTTCAGGATTAGCAAAATATTAGTTATCAAAATATATATTTTTTTTTAATTAAAGGGGCTGTTTACAACATTCCTCACAGGTAACATTTGTCAAAGCAAAACATTACAACAAGAACACCAATTTGCTACCTTATGTTACCATTAGTAGTTTAACAGAACACATTTGTTTTTTCACAATTCCAAAGTTTATGTAATATTTTTTTTTTTTTACCAACCCGAATAAAATGATTGGTGTTTATGGCGGTCGCTCACCTGGACTCGTCAACACGTACGAGTACACATACAAAAGCAGTCTGCGTGCATGTGTTATATTATACTATTATACTATATTATTATTATTATACTATTATATTATTATTATTATATTATTATACTATTATACTATTATACTATATTGTAAAAGTATTTGGCCACCTGCCTTGTCTCACATATGAACTTGAAGTGCCATCCCATTCCTAACCCATAGGGTTCAATATGATGTCGGTCCACCTTTTGCAGCTATTACAGCTTCAACTCTTCTGGGAAGGCTGTCCACAAGGTTGCGGAGTGTGTTTATAGGAGTTTTCTCTCAGTCTCCGTTCTAATTCATCCCAAAGGTGTTCTATTGGATTCAGGTCAAGACTCTGTGCAGGCCAGTCAAGTTCATCCACACCAGACTCTGTCATCCATGTCTTTATGGACCTTTTTGTGTGCACCGGTGCACAGTCATGTTGGAAGAGGAAGGGGCCCGCTCCAAACTGTTCCCACAAGGTTGGGAGCATGGAATTGTCCAAAATGTTTTGGTATCCTGGAGGTAAGGGGTCAAGCCCAACTCCTGAAAAACAACCCCACACTATAATTCCTCCACCAAATGTCACACTTGGCACAATGCAGTCCGAAATGTACTATCAGATTGCCAGATAGAAAAGCATGAGTCATCACTCCAAAGAAGGCGTCTCCACTGCTATAGAGTCCAGTGGCGACGTGATTTACACCACTGCATCCGACACTTTGCATTGGACTTGTAAATGTATGGCTTAGATGCAGCTGCACGGCCATGGAAACCCATTCCATGAAGCTCTCTGCGTACTGTACGTGGGCTAATTGGAAGGTCACATGAAGTTTGGAGCTCTGTAGCAACTGACTGTGCAGAAAGTCGGCGACCTCTTTGCACTCAGCACCTCATGGCTGAGTTGCTGTTGTTCCCGAACTCTTCCATTTTCTTATAACAAAGAAAACAGTTGACTTTTGGAATATTTCGGAGAGAGAACATTTTAAGACTGGATTTGTTGCACAGGTGGCATCCTATGACAGTTCCACGCTGGAAATCACTGAGAGCGGCCCATTTTTTCACAAATGTTTGTAGAAACAGTCTCCATGCCTAAGTGCTTGATTTGATACACCTGTGGCCGGGCCAAGTGATTAGGACACCTGATTCTCATCATTTGGATGGGCGGCCAAATACTTTTGGCAATATAGTGTGTGTACGTAATTACGTCATTACGTACGAGAAGCCGCGAGAGGACAGCATATACTGTGTTAAATACATTGTGAAGTGAAGTGAAGTGAATTATATTTATATAGCGCTTTTCTCTAGTGACTCAAAGCGCTTTACATAGTGAAACCCACTATCGAAGTTACATTTAAAGCAGTGTGGGTGGCACTGGGAGCAGGTGGGTAAAGTGTCTTGCCCAAGGACACAACAGCAGTGACTAGGATGGCGGAAGCGGGGATCGAACCTGCAACCCTCAAGTTGCTGGCACGGCAAATCTACCACCCGAGCTATACCGCCCTCTATGCATCTTTGTAAATGTTGCAAACAGCCCCTTTAAGTCTTTTTATTGGAAAATATTGTATACTTAAATTTAGTGTTGTCCCGTTACCAATATGTTGGTACCGGTACTGGTACCAAAATGTATGTCGGTACTTTTCAGTACTTTTCAAAATAAAGAGGACCACAAAAAATTGCATTATTGGCTTTATTTTAACAAAATATCTTACGGTACATTAAACATATATTTATTATTGCGAGTTTATCAATCAATCAATCAATGTTTATTTATATAGCCCTAAATCACAAGTGTCTCAAAGGGCTGCACAAGCCACAACGACATCCTCGGTTCAGATCCCACATATGGGCAAGGAAAAACTCACAACCCAGTGGGATGTCGATGTGAATGACTATGAGAAACCTTGGAGAGGACCGCAGATGTGGGTGCAATGGACGTCGAGTGGGTCTAGCATAATATTGTGAGAGTCCAGTCCATAGTGGATCTAACATAATAGTGAGAGTCCAGTCCATAGTGGATCTAACGTAATAGTGAGAGTCCAGTCCATAGTGGATCTAACGTAATAGTGAGAGTCCAGTCCATAGTGGATCTAACATAATATTGTGAGAGTCTAGTCCATAGTGGATCTAACATAATAGTGAGACTCCAGTCCATAGTGGATCTAACATAATAGTGTGAGAGTCCAGTCCATAGTGGATCTAACATAATAGTGAGACTCCAGTCCATAGTGGATCTAACATAATAGTGTGAGAGTCCAGTCCATAGTGGATCTAACATAATAGTGAGAGTCCAGTCCATAGTGGATCTAACATAATAGTGAGAGTCCAGTCCATAGTGGATCTAACATAATAGTGAGAGTCCAGTCCATAGTGGATCTAACATAATAGTGAAAGTCCAGTCCATAGTGGATCTAACATAATAGTGAGAGTCCAGTCCATAGTGGATCTAACATAATAGTGACAGTCCAGTCCGCAGTGGATCTACCGTATTTTCCGCACTATTAGCCGCACCTAAAAACCACAAATTTACTCAAAAGCTGACAGTGCGGCTTACAACCCGGTGCGCTTTATATATGGATTAATATTAAGATTCATTTTCATAAAGTTTCGGTCTCGCAACTACGGTAAACAGCCGCCATCTTTTTTCCCCGTAGAAGAGGAAGTGCTTCTTCTTCTACGCAAGCAACCGCCAAGGTAAGCACCCGCCCCCATAGAACAGGAAGCGCTTCTTCTTCTACTGTAAGCAACCACCCGCCCGCGTAGAAGAAGAAGAAGCGCGCGGATATTACGTTTCATTTCCTTTGTGTGTTTACATCTGTAAAGACCACAAAATGGCTCCTACTAAGCGACAGGTTTCTGGTTCATGAAAAGACGCAATCTCTCCATCCGCACACGGACTACTATTTCACAGCAACTGCCTAAAGACTTTCAAGAAAAGCTGGCTACTTTCCGTGCATATTGTAAAAACAAGATAGCTGAAAAAAAGATCCGGCCAGAGAACATTATCAACATGGACGAGGTTCCACTGACTTTTGATATTCCTGTGAACCGCACTGTTGATACAACGGGAGCACGTACGGTGAATATTCGCACCACAGGGAATGAGAAGTCATCCTTCACTGTGGTTCTAGCTTGCCATGCTAATGGCCAGAAACTTCCACCCATGGTGATATTCAAAAGGAAGACCTTGCCAAAAGAGACCTTTCCAGCCGGCGTCATCATAAAAGCTAACTCGAAGGGATGGATGGATGAAGAAAAGATGAGCGAGTGGTTAAGGTAAGTTTACGCGAAGAGGCCGGGTGGCTTTTTTCACGCAGCTCCGTCCATGTTGATATACGACTCCATGCGCGCCCACATCACGCTGGTTTTTAATATATTATTAAAGTTTGACTGACCTATCTGACTGTTTTTTTGACATTCCTTTAGCGCAGTTAGATGCGGCTTATAACACGGGGCGGCTTATAGGTGGACAAAGTTTTGAAATATGCCGTTCATTGAAGGCGCGGCTTATAACCCAGGGCGCCTTATGGTGCGGAAAATACGGTAACATAATATTGTGAGAGTCCAGTCCATAGTGGATCTAACATAATAGTGTGAGTCCAGTGCATAGTGGATCTAACATAATATTGTGAGAGTCCAGTCCATAGTGGATCTAACGTAATAGTGAGAGTCCAGTCCATAGTGGATCTAACATAATAGTGAGAGTCCAGTCCATAGTGGATCTAACATAATATTGTGAAAGTCCAGTCCATAGTGGATCTAACATAATAGTGAGAGTCCAGTCCATAGTGGGGCCAGCAGGAGACCATCCCGAGCGGAGACGGGTCAGCAGTGCAGAGATGTCCCCAACCGATGCACAGGCGAGCGGTCCACCCCGGGTCCCGACTCTGGACAGCCAGCACTTCATCCATGTCCACCGAACCTGTACTTTTCAGGGGCAGTATAGTACCGAATATGATTCATTTGTATCGCGGTACTATACTAATACCGGCATACCGTACAAAAAGGCGATGTGTCAAGACGCCAGAAAAGTAGTTCCTCTGTGTTAGCTCCTACAATAAAAATGTCGCTTTAGCCTAGTTAACATGCAGGTAGCGGCGTGGAAATGGAGCCTTGTTGACAAGTTTTGATGGCTTTATCGGCGGAATAGATGACGCCCCTTTACTTGCCTTATTGGCCAACTCGTACTAGCAGTTTTTCACTAGTTAGAATTCACAGAAAAGGGAAAGACATGCGTTCTCAGATTTTGGACGATGTGTACAATTCAAAATAAAAGTGCCATTTTTTTTTAAAGAAATGTCCTTTATTTATCTGTATACCGTATTGTAGAGGTTGCCCTCTAGTGGGTTCTTCAGACCACCACAGACTGCCAGGAATTCAGGATATAACACTGTTTTGTTTTTATCCAATGGTGCAAAGTCTTTTGCTTTTCAGCACCACCTCCAACTACCAACCCTCGTTTCATCACGGCTGCTCCTAATAAAGGCGACAAGGCCCACCTGTGCCATCTACGCACCTGTCGCTGTCTTCGAGGCCGGTCCTGACACACCCCGTTCCGCGGCAGGCCCGCAGGCCACGCCTCCCTCCACACGTACGTAGCATGGCTTGTGGATTTAATTTATGCCAAACATTCATACAATTACAACATGATACATCACAATTTCCAGTTTATCTTTTTTTTTTTTATGAATGCAATAAAAAAACGTATGAGTAGGAGATGTGACGTTTTTGTCCGAAGTAAATTGGTAACGATGTATCAGTTTCCATGTTTTCTACCGCCATTAACTTTACTGGCGAAGTAATTGGTAATAAATCCCCACAGTTACGGATACAGTAAAAGTAATAAGAGGTGGATTATGTGCAGTGTATGGTGATTTGAAATTAAGACCAATCAACCTGCAATTGTTTCTAATATTAAAACTTGTACTTGGAATATAAACAAATCATTTGCATCTATAACAGCTATATTGTTTGTTCAGTGAAGTAGCATTCTGTTGGGTATCATTTTGACCGAAAAGTTGGGTCTGATTCAAATTGAAAAACAAAAGTATCGGTGAATCGACCACAAAAAGCACGGTGGAATATATCAAGTAAACAACAACAACAAAAAACTGCATGATGTAGCATACAGAGCAATAAGGCAGGAACCCGAAATGAAGCAAGCAAAGAATTACCAGCTGGCAAAGTAGAAGCAACGGAGAAAAAAAAACCCAGCAGGACTGTGTAAACTGTGGCTGGCTGGCAATCATGTCGGGGAGAAGCCAAGCCAGGACTCAACGCAATGGCGCAGAGTGGAACAATCTGGCATTTTCTTGGCCAGAATGCAGAGCTGATATCAGGAATGAGTGATTGAGGTTCGTACAGAAATAACTTATTGTAAACAGATTGGGGTTAGTAGTAGTGCTACTGTTGTATTTAATAATAATGTACTCTTAAACCTAGCTTCAAACAATAAATTGCATTTTTTATCATTGTGGAAGTCGCTTCCGTGCAGGTTTAACAAAGTTTTAATGTTTTTAACAAGATTTTTCAAAGTCTTTCTCGGCATGCCGTGACGTTGCCGTCACTCCCAATCCTCTCTCTCGCTCTGTTCCCGACCGCCTTACTGTTAAAGACAACAGATGATTAGATTAACGTGTACCACCTGTGAAATGTAATCACCTGCCAGCTGTGTCTCGCCGTCAGCACATGCCCCGCCCCTGCCCACTGGTGCTCGTCTTCAGTACCATGGACAGCGACGGTGACTTGTCCTCCTACAGCCAGAGCTGACTAGACCTGCGCCCACAATCATGTTTTAACTCTTTTTTTTTTTTTTTTAATAATAATCAAATTGTAAAGGCAATCCTTTACAATTTGTTATTACAGTCTAAATTACCGTATTTTCCGGACTATAAGGCGCACTTAAAATCTTTTTTTTCCCTCAAAACTCGACAGTGCGCCTTATAACCCGGTGCGCCTAATGTAAGGAATACATTTGGTTGAGCTTAACCACCTCGAAGCAATTTTATTTGGTACATGGTGTCATGATAAGTGTGACCAGTAGATGGCAGTCAAACATAAGAGATAAGTGTAGGCTGCATCGTTTGATGTGCTTCAACATACGAGTGTGAGGTACATTTGAGGTTCTTGCGTTGCCTCCCCTGACCGCACATTCTTGGTCGAAAACTATTCAAAATTAGCCGAGATGCAGTTAATTACCAGATTATATATATATATATATATATATATATATATATATATATATACACAGGTAAAAGCCAGTAAATTAGAATATTTTGAAAAACTTGATTTATTTCAGTAATTGCATTCAAAAGGTGTAACTTGTACATTATATTTATTCATTGCACACAGACTGATGCATTCAAATGTTTATTTCATTTAATTTTGATGATTTGAAGTGGCAACAAATGAAAATCCAAAATTCCGTGTGTCACAAAATTAGAATATTACTTAAGGCTAATACAAAAAAGGGATTTTTAGAAATGATGGCCAACTGAAAAGTATGAAAATGAAAAATATGAGCATGTACAATACTCAATACTTGGTTGGAGCTCCTTTTGCCTCAATTACTGCGTTAATGCGGCATGGCATGGAGTCGATGAGTTTCTGGCACTGCTCAGGTGTTATGAGAGCCCAGGTTGCTCTGATAGTGGCCTTCAACTCTTCTGCGTTTTGGGGTCTGGCATTCTGCATCTTCCTTTTCACAATACCCCACAGATTTTCTATGGGGCTAAGGTCAGGGGAGTTGGCGGGCCAATTTAGAACAGAAATACCATGGTCCGTAAACCAGGCACGGGTAGATTTTGCGCTGTGTGCAGGCGCCAAGTCCTGTTGGAACTTGAAATCTCCATCTCCATAGAGCAGGTCAGTAGCAGGAAGCATGAAGTGCTCTAAAACTTGCTGGTAGACGGCTGTGTTGACCCTGGATCTCAGGAAACAAAGTGGACCGACACCAGCAGATGACATGGCACCCCAAACCATCACTGATGGTGGAAACTTTACACTAGACTTCAGGCAACGTGGATCCTGTGCCTCTCCTGTCTTCCTCCAGACTCTGGGACCTCGATTTCCAAAGGAAATGCAAAATTTGCATGGTTGGGTGATAGTTTGGGGTGCCATGTCATCTGCTGGTGTCGGTCCACTCTGTTTCCTGAGATCCAGGGTCAACGCAGCCGTCTACCAGCAAGTTTTAGAGCACTTCATGCTTCCTGCTGCTGACCTGCTCTATGGAGATGGAGATTTTAAGTTCCAACAGGACTTGGCGCCTGCACACAGCGCAAAATCTACCCGTGCCTGGTTTACGGACCGTGGTATTTCTGTTCTAAATTGGCCCGCCAACTCCCCTGACCTTAGCCCCATAGAAAATCTGTGGGGTATTGTTAAAAGGAAGATGCAGAATGCCAGACCCAAAAACGCAGAAGAGTTGAAGGCCACTATCAGAGCAACCTGGGCTCTCATAACACCTGAGCAGTGCCAGAAACTCATCGACTCCATGCCACGCCGCATTAACGCAGTAATTGAGGCAAAAGGAGCTCCAACCAAGTATTGAGTATTGTACATGCTCATATTTTTCATTTTCATACTTTTCAGTTGGCCAACATTTCTAAAAATCCCTTTTTTGTATTAGCCTTAAGTAATATTCTAATTATGTGACACACGGAATTTTGGATTTTCATTTGTTGCCACTTCAAATCATCAAAATTAAATGAAATAAACATTTGAATGCATCAGTCTGTGTGCAATGAATAAATATAATGTACAAGTTACACCTTTTGAATGCAATTACTGAAATAAATCAAGTTTTTCAAAATATTCTAATTTACTGGCTTTTACCTGTATATAGCACATTTAAAATAATTTTTTTCTTCCCTCAAAACTCGACAGTGCGCCTTATAACCCGGTGCACCTAATGTAAGGAATAAGTTTCGTTGCGCTTACCCACCTCAAAGCTATTTTATTTGGTACATAGTGTAATGATAAGTGTGACCGGTAGATGGCAGTCAAACATAAGAGATAAATGTAGGCTGACTGTGATGGCAATATGACTCAAGTAAACAACACCAACATTTTATGTTCCATTGTAAATGTAGAACATTACACCCGACGCTATAAAATCTATCAAAATGTTGTAGTATGACTTTGGTAAGCTATGAAGTCGTACCGCTTGATGGATCGTACTGTGCTTCAACATATGAGTATTATTATGGTGTGTTTATAAGGTAAGACATATTATCTGGCGTTTTTGTTTCGCAATATTATGCAAAATAAACTTTTCTTACCTTCTGGTACCTGCTGATCTGTATTTGGGATCTGCATAAATCCTGAAAAATTGCGCGCTTCCGCCTTTGTAATTGTCTCTATCTTCTTGTTATGTGACATTCATCCTCCGCTGTTGCCATTTCTAATATAAAGTAGTGTAAAGTTCTTACTTATATCTGTCAGTAAACTCGCCATGAGAGCGCTAAAACATACCGGTGTAGTGAGTTTACATTATTCACCCAAGGAACTTTAGTTATTAGAGATTTCCGGTCGGACGGTTTTTCACGGGGCACATTTCCGTTGTTGTTGTTTCCGGATAATGTTACGTGTACAGGGGATGAAGACGCCACAGACAGCAAGACGTCGTTTAACTCTATATTTGTTAATATACTAACAATATAATGGAGTGTGACTGATCCAAAATGTGTATGTGTGTGACTATGTGTAGCGAGTATCTGTAGAGTGTTACCGGAAGTGTAGAGCGAGGTGCGGAAGTCGAAGGGGGAGCAAGGCAGGCTCGGAGGTCCGTGTCCAGGCGGGAGGTCGAGATCCAAGAGGCAGCCAAGGAGCCAGAGGGAATACGGGGAGACGAGACACACAGCTCGTAACGCGGGAACGGAGGAATGCTGCAGGAAGACGACAAGGAAACACGAGACTAATGAACATGGAGGGGGAGAAACACAGAGAGAGAGTGTGCATAGAGCTAGGGTTTGTCGGCTTACTGTACGGGAACAGGTCACTACGTTCTGGCCCGGAACGCAGGTTTGCACTGGCTTAAGAAGGCGAAGAAGCTCATCAGTGACATGTGTGTGGAGTCCTGATTGAGCCGATTGAATGCAGCCGCCTGCTGCAGCCAGATTGGCGCACGCTTGTAGGTGCGCCCAGCGCAGGGCACAGATGCCGTGACATTAAACCCCACTCCTCCCAACCGTGGGAGGGAGGCGAGTCGGGTGCCCGAAACCCAACGCTCAGAAGCGGATGCCGGTCATGGTTCCAAAAGGCGAGCGGCCCGCCGGCCGAAGGGCTTGCAGCCCAGCCGTCGGTCGCGGAGCCCACCGTGCCCCACGTGCCAAGTGGCGGGCCGAAACCTGCCCCAAAACCCTGAGACTTCTGCGTTGATCCCCAAAACCGTGCGGCACCGCCGGAACCGCCTGCGCCAAGTGGGGAGGGGGGAACGGGCCGAAACCCGCCCCGAGGCCCTGAGACTTCTGCGTATCAACCCTGACGCATGGCCTGCCGGGACGCGCCGCCGTCGGGCCGCGAGGACCCGCCGTCGGTCACTGAGCCCGCCGTGCCACAAGCACCAAGGGGCGGGCCAAAACCCGCTCCAAAGCCCTGAGACTTCCATCTTCCCGGTAATGATCCTTCCGCAGGTTCACCTACAGAAACCTTGTTACGACTTTTACTTCCTCGAGATCAGGGGTCGGCAACCTGCGGCTCCGGAGCCGCATGCGGCTCTTTGATCACTCTGATGCGGCTCAGCTGCATATTTGCTGACCCCCCCAATTTTCCCGGGAGACTTCCGGATTTCAGTGCCTCTCGCAGTAACCTCCCGGGAGTAATGTTCTCCGATTTTCGCCCTGTTTTCCGATTTTCACCCTTACTATAATAATAAGGGCGTGCCATGATGGTACAGCATTTAGCACCCTCTACAATATGTATTAACAGCGTGCCAGCCCAGGCTCGTGTTATATGCATCTTCTGCTTGCACACGTAAGTGACAGCAAAGCATACTTGGTCAACAGCCACACAGGTTACACTGACGGTGGCCATATAAAACAACTTTAACACTCTTACTAATAATGCGCCACACACTTTGAACCAAAACCAAACAAGAATGACAATCACATTTTGGGAGAACATCTGCACCTTAACACAACATAAACACAACAGAACAAACACCCAGAATCCCATGCAGCCCTGACTCTTCCGGGCTACATTATACACCCCCGCTACCACCAAACCGCTGTCGAGCGCCATTCATATAAAACCCGCGGGCCGCACAAACATTCAAATTTCATATTAAGGTGTGGGCCGCGTGTCTGAGACCCTTGGTTTATACATAGCACAAAGCAAAAATAAAACTTTGTATGCAGTGTTATTTCATTTTAAATTTCAAAAGATTTTTGTGGCTCCCATTGTTTTCTTTAATTTGTGAAACTGGTCAAAATGGCTCTTTGACTGGTAAAGGTTGCCGACCCCTGCTCTAGATAGTGTCGGAGGCAGATATTTACATATATCCGAATGTAAGTGTTACTTCTTTTTATTTCATTGTCATATTACAAAACAGCTAGTGTTTTTCTTCCAAATGTGGTCTTTTGGTTGTCTGCAAAACTGTGTGCTTAACCTTGAAGTGAGGAATGTTAGAGAGAGCGATAATAAGCATTTGTTTTGGCTAGAGAGACATGACTGCCAGGGGGGGAGGAAGAGAGACTTAAGAGGAGAGGGGTTTTGGTCGAGGGGGGACAGACCATCTTGGCGGCGCGATAGAATGTTCTATACTGGACTGGTCTAAATGTATATATATATATATGCAAAGCTTTGCAAATATATTACAAAATACCTATTCTGTCTCTGGTGGTTTTTCAACTCAGCTTTAAGTGTCGTAAAGAGCTTGGGAGCGACTTGTGACTTGAATTCCCTGGGAGGAATAACTGGTCCAAACGCAACAATAGTCAAGTTTGACCGTCTCCTCGGCCTCCACCAGAGCCTGAGTAGACCCCCCGCAGGGCCCATCCAAGGACTTCACTAAACCAAGTCATCAACAATAATATAATCTGAGAAATGGACATTGAAACAGTGTAGGTCTGACTTCGTAGGATATGTACAGCGAGCAGTGAACTTCAAAAATGACTGCAAAGGTTGGAAAATAGGGTGGAGCGGCTGGAGCTACCATGTTTTGCAAGGTTGATCATTGTCAAATATGAGTCACAGAGCTGATCACCGCTTCTGTCTCAGCCCTCTGGCTGGACACATATACACACCCTGGTGACAGTCTGTCAGAGACAAATAGGATGATGTCGGGAGGATGAGCAGTACGAGCAAAGGAGACTTCTGCCTGCAGCCTTTAAGTATGTGTCATCATTCTGACTGCGTAAGTTTGAGTGGGGAAAATGACCATTAACTATGCACTTGTCAGTCAAGATAGCTCACACAATATAGCACCGTAGTGTTGTACTGATACCAATATTTTAGTGCCGGTCCCAAAATGGATTTGAATACTTTTCGGGACTTTTTTAAATAAGGGGGATCCACAAAAAATGGCATTATTGGCTTTAGTTTAACAAAAAATGGTACGGTACATAAAACATATGTTTCTTATTGCAATCGAAGAACAATGTCACGATTGGATCGCATCTTACTGCGGGGTTCGTTCCCCCGGGATCTAGACGGACCACTCCGGACAGGAAGTGCAGGTAGGAACATGATTTATTTGTCCAAATCAAACAAGTACCAAAATCGTGGCGAGCAAGGTGAATAAATAGCTCTCTGATTAGTGGTTGACAGCAGCTGAGCGTGCCGACCGCTAACCAGAGGCAGGTGAACCCAATTAATCCCCATGGAAACCACTTCGTCCAGCTCTTCCCGGGGGATCCCGAGGCGTTCCCAGGCCAGTCGGGAGACATAGTCTTCCCAACGTGTCCTGGGTCTTCCCCGTGGCCTCCTACCGGTCGAACGTGCCCGAAACACCTCCCGAGGGAGGCAATCGGGTGGCATCCTGACCAGATGCCCTAACCACCTCATCTGGCTCCTCTCGATGTGGAGGAGCAGCGGCTTTACTTTGAGCTCCTCCCGGATGACAGAGCTTCTCACCCTATCTCTAAGGGAGAGCCCCGCCACCCGGCGGAGGAAACTCATTTCGGCCGCTTGTACCCGTGATCTTGTCCTTTCGGTCATAACCCAAAGCTCATGACCATAGGTGAGGATGGGAACGTAGATCGACCGGTAAATTGAGAGCTTTGCCTTCCGGCTCAGCTCCTTCTTCACCACAACGGATCGATACAGCGTCCGCATTACTGGAGATGTTGCACCGATCCGCCTGTCGATCTCACGATCCACTCTTCCCTCACTCGTGAACAAGACTCCGAGGTACTTGAACTCCTCCACTTGGGGCAGGGTCACCTCCCCAACCCGGAAATGGCACTCCGCCCTTTTCCGGGCGAGAACCATGGACTCGGACTTGGAGGTGCTGATTCTCATCCCAGTCGCTTCACACTCGACTGCGAACCGATCCAGCAAGAGCTGAAGATCCTGGCCAGATGAAGCCATCAGGACCACATCATCTGCAAAAAGCAGAGACCTAATCCTGCAGCCATCAAACCGGATCCCCTCAACGCCTTGACTGCGCCTAGAAATTCTGTCCATAAAAGTTATGAACAGAATCGGTGACAAAGGGCAGCCTTGGCGGAGTCCAACCCTCACTGGAAACATGTCCGACTTACTGCCGGCAATGCGGACCAAGCTCTGACACTGATCGTACAGGGAGCGGACCGCCAAAATCAGACAGTCCGATACCCCATACTCTCTGAGTACTCCCCACAGGACTTCCCGGGGTACACGGTCGAATGCCTTCTCCAAGTCCACAAAACACATGTAGACTGGTTGGGCAAACTCCCATGCACCCTCAAGGACCCTGCCGATAGTATAGAGCTGGTCCACAGTTCAACGACCAGGACGAAAACCACACTGTTCCTCCTGAATCCGGAGGATAGATGGATAGATATAGATAAAACAGACAGACATATCGCAAAATGAGCAATATATAGATCGTGCCCTTGGGAGGGAGCGCATATTTCACGACCATGTAGACGTATTTGCCCGAAGTATTTATTAGAACGCTTTAGGCTACCTCAGCAGTCCCCCCTTTCTTAAACTTACGTTTTGACGTTATGTATTTCCCCAGCGGGATAATACGAATTTCTCTTCTGTAATCTGTTTGTGTTTTCTCCGTGTGTTTGATGTCCGGCCTTTTCGCCGGAATTGTGCCCTTATATGGGGAATAAAGGGCGTTTACCTATGCAAATTACAGAATTAACCCTTGTCTGGTTCGGGTCTGTATGACCCGTTTTCATTTTTTATTTAAAGAAAAATTATACAATTAATTAATTTTTCAAACTGAGACTCACTGACTTTGGCTCATTTTCTGTGAAGAACATATATCAAGAATACATATTTAATGACCACACACCATACACCCCCCTACACATTTCTATTACATATAAGATGTCCGGGTCCACTGGACCCGGGGCTAATAGAAGCGTGGAAACCAAACACACACACACACACACACACACACACACACACACACACACACACACACACACACACACACACACACACACACACACACAGCAGGCCTAGACAGGAGGACGACAGAGTGTAGGTACACAGAACATCAGAGGGTCAAATGTGCGAGAAAATGAGAGCAGACAGTGTGTGTGTTGCAACCTTGTGTGGGAACCGCAGGTGCAGAAACACAAAATAAGAATCCCTGTGGGATAAAGAAACTGGCAGAGAAATTTTCTGTGCAACGTTCATATTGTTGTTACTCAGCCGGCGTTTGTGGGTCTGATGGACCCGTTGCATTGTGTGGCTTTTAATGCCTCACAATCAAACACTTTCATGTTAAAATACTGAACAAATGTTTACCTTATCCCAATAAACATCTGTTCAGTATTTTAACAACAATATGAATTGTAGCTGAGATAGGCTCCAGCGCCCCCCGCGACCCCAAAGGGAATAAGCGGTAGAAAATGGATGGATGGATGGATGAACATTACACAAGGGTTAAGGGTATTTACATATGCATATTGGGGAAATAAGGGTGTGTTTATATGCATATTATGATAGACACGCATGCACTAGCCATTTGGCATTCAGCAACTTAAGAACAGCAGGTGAGAACAATTTGGCCGTTTAAGAACATGTCATGAAATCACTTTGGAAGAAAGATAAAAGGAAAAGTTAGGAACTTATTGCTGAATGGGGCCCAATGAGCTTAGACTTGGTCTCAGTGTATCTACAATGCCAGGATTAATCTTTAAGTCACAGTATTTCTTTGATTGAACAAAAAACACAACATATAAGCTCTTCTAGGTATCAAATACCTCCGTTGTCATGTCCACGTATCAATCCAGTGCTAACTCAACAAACCCTAAGAAACGGATTAAAAGAGTATTCAAAAGGGTTAAGTTCACATTTCTCGTGTTTGACAGGGACATTTTGGGGGAGTAAGGGTGCCAAATGTCGATGTGTTCGAAGCAGAACACATAAAATTGCAGGTTTTAAGTTTAATGTGGGTCGAGGAGGAGGAGCCACAGTCACCCTTTACCTCTTGCTTGGCCCTGGTATAAGGCGTTTGCTTGCCTAACAGAATTGCTATTGTGACATGCAGTGGACACATTTAGAACAGCAGTTTATTTCGTTAAAATTAAAAAAATTAAAAAGCAGCTCATTTTAAACTTAGCAAACTCGTCACATGGGCCGGATTAAACCTGTTCGTACGCTTGACATACCTAAATTAAGACATGTATCTCTTTGAAATTTTGAACCTAATCGGTCTTGATTCATTACAAAGGCATATGTGCACTTGCAAATTGGTTCCCACTTTTTTTTTATGTCTTTCCCACATTTTTATTAGTCAGTATATAAAAGAAAAAGAACGTTCCCCACGGGATAACAGCGTGAAGATGATTGCGGAGGAGCTCATTTTAAGAATAGATATCTGCCAGCGATAGGGTTGAGTGACACTAAGATTTGAGTTTAAGGCTGTTTCTTTGATTGCCTTAAAAATGCTCCAGTGACCCGATAAAGCGTGCTATATTTCCGTCTAAAGATTGGAAACATTTGAAGGCCTTCCACTTACCACACCAGCGTTCATCGGCTGTGTCAAATTTCAGAAGTCAGCGGTGCGAGAAAATATTCAATAGGCCTCATATTTAATATCTCCTGCTAAGTCAGTAATACTCGCAGGAATTTGAGCTGAAAAGCCGCACTGCTTTTTAACAGCGAAACCGTTCAGGGTGTACTCCATGATTCTGCACATTGTCGCCTGGTGATAAGAATGAGGCCAAGTACTTCTTCTTTTTTTTAAGCATCATTTCCTTCCTGATGTGTTTTCCGGAATAAAAGACTATGAAAGCACTTCGATGTCATCGAGAGGAAATGTGAGCAGAAAACCTAATATGATTTTAAGCATGTGTGGCTAGATTCGCTCTTTAACTCTGATTGTTTTTTGAAAAGGAGCCACAACACTATAGCAGTGAATTAAAGTGTTTATAGTTATATTTCGTGCTGACTTTGAGGGATACATCAAAAGCCATTTAATATACAAAACCCAAAACCAGTGCTGAAGAAACAAGTCCATGTCAGAAAACCAACAAATTTAGCTGAACTGCACCAGAACCTCATTTAAAGGGGAACATTATCACAATTTCAGAAGGGTTAAAACCATTAAAAATCAGTTCCCAGTGGCTTATTTTATTTTTCGAAGTTTTTTTCAAAATTTTACCCAACACGCAATATCCCTAAAAAAAGCTTCAAAGTGCCTGATTTTAACCACCCGTCCATTTTCCTGTGACGTGACATAGTGAAGCCGACACAAACAAACATGGGGCATAGAACAGCAAGCTATAGCGACATTAGCTCAGATTCAGACTCGGATTTCAGCGGCTTAAGCGATTCAACAGATTACGCATGTATTGAAACGGATGGTTGTAGTGTGGAGGCAGGTAGCGAAAACAAAATTGAAGAAGAAACTGAAGCTATTGAGCCATATCGGTTTGAACCGTATGCAAGCGAAACCGACGAAAACGACACGACAGCCAGCGACACGGGAGAAAGCGAGGACAAATTCGGCGATCGCCTTCTAACCAACGATTGGTATGTGTTTGTTTGGCATTAAAGGAAACTAACAACTCTGAACTAGGTTTACAGCATATGAAATACATTTGGCAACAACATGCACTTTGAGAGTGCAGACAGCCCAGTTTTCATCAATTAATATATTCTGTAGACATACCCTCATCCGCTTTCTTTTCCTGAAAGCTGATCTGTCCAGTTTTGGAGTTGATGTCAGCAGGCCATGGAAGCTAGGGTCGATATTCTTCTCTTGATCATCTTGGGACGGTGTAAGCCAAGACATCCAGGGGGTTTAGCTTGCTCGTCTGCGGGAACAAACTGCCGCCATTGCTTGCCATGCTACCGAGGTACTTTGTCCCTGAATTGCTCACACACTCCGGCAGATTCAATGGGGGTCTGGCGGCAGATTTCTTTGACTTTATCGTTGGAAATGCATCTGCTTTGAGTGTCGCAGGATATCCACACATTCTTGCCATCTCTGTCGTAGCATAGCTTTCGTCGGTAAAGTGTGCGGAACAAACGTCCAATTTCTTACCACTTTCGCATCTTTGGGCCACTGGTGCAACTTGAATCCGTCCCTGTTCGTGTTGTTACACCCTCCGACAACACACCGACGAGGCATGATGTCTCCAAGGTACGGAAAACAGTCGAAAAAACGGAAAATAACAGAGCTGATTTGACTCGGTGTTTGAGAAAATGGCAGATTGCTTCCCGATGTGACGTCACAACGCTCCGAGAGCGAATAATAGGAAAAAAAAATTCACCCATTTAGAGTTCGGAAATCGGTTAAAAAAATATATGGTCTTTTTTCTGCAACATCAAGGTATATATTGACACTTACATAAGTCTGGTGATAATGTTCCCCTTTAAATAGGGCGGTCTGCACCACTTTTGCACTTGTTATTGATTGCACACGCAGTCTTAGTAGATCACCCGGAACACGCCCACTAATAGGATACACAATTTACAAAACCCAAAACAAGTGAAGTTGGCACGTTGTGTATATCGTAAATAAACACGGAATACAATGATTTGCGAATCCTTTTCAACCTATATTCAATTGAATGGACCGCAAAGACATGATATTTAACGTTCGAACTGGAAAACGTTGTTGTTTTTTGCAAATATTAGCTCATTTGGAATTTCATGCCTGCAACATGTTTCCAAAAAAGCAGGCACAAGTAGCAAAAAAGAATGATAAAGTTGAGGAATGCTCATCAAACACTTATTTGGAACATCCCACAGGTGAACAGGCTAATTGGGAACACGTGTGTTATGGTTGGAGGAGGGAGTTGTGACAGCACAGTTCCACAAGGTGGGAATATTGCTCTATGTATTTATTATATATATGTCAACAATGTAATATAATAAATAATGAACAATATAATTAATAACCTATAGAATGGAGTGTGACTAAATTCAAGAGTGTGTATGGTGTGAGAGACTATGTGAAGCAGTTATCATCTGTTGAGTGTTACCGGGAGGTGTTGTTCCAAACTGGAAGTCCAAGAGGGCGAGGCAAAAAGGAATGTCCGTAAGCAGGCGAAAGATCCAGGGGCGAGAGAGAGGCGTCAGAGTCCGTGTCCATGCGAGGGGAGGGTCGAGGATCGAGGGAGGCAGTCAGAATCCAGAGGGAAACAACAAGAGATCCAACGGTTAACACTCGGGAAAGCACTGCGGGAGGACAACAAGGACATCAGAACATGGAGGGAAAACACAGAGAGAAACAGAGAGAGAGAGAGCACGATTGCATAAGGCACGATCGCTTACGGTACGCCAACAGAAGGTTATATTCCAGCAAGGAATGGCAGGTTGTGCAGGCTTATGAAGGCAGGTCTAAACATCAGCTCCAGGTGTGCAGATTGCTGATCGCCCACAGCCTTGCCGGCATGTGGGCGTGTCTCGGCGCGCTGCCTGCGGAGGTGCTGGAAGACCCAGCTGCCAGGGAAAATCGAATTCCAGCCCGTGCCGTGACAAGGTGGTTGCCATGATTGGGTAGAAAAGCAGCTTCCATGAAATGCTGAGTCATTCACAAACAAGGATGGGGCGAGAGTCACCACTTTGTGAACAAATGCGTGAGCAAATTGTCGAACAGTTTAAGAACGAAATTTCTCAACAAGCTATTGCAAGGAATGTAGGGATTTCAACATCTAAGGTCTGTA
The DNA here is from genome assembly GCF_033978685.3 of Nerophis lumbriciformis. Taxonomy (NCBI): domain Eukaryota; kingdom Metazoa; phylum Chordata; class Actinopteri; order Syngnathiformes; family Syngnathidae; genus Nerophis; species Nerophis lumbriciformis. The sequence goes on along the minus strand of NC_084561.2, from coordinate 38,753,455 downwards.
ATATCATCAAAAGGTTCAGAGAATCTGGAGAAACCACTGCACGTAACATTGAATGCCCGTGACCTTGGATCCCTCAGGCGGTATTGCATCAAAAAGCAACAACAGTGTGTAAAGGATATCACCACATGGGCTCAGGAACACTTCAGAAAACCACTGTCAGTAACTACAGTTTGTCGCAACATCTGTACGTACAAGTTAAAACTCTACTATGCAAAGTGAAAGCCATTTATCAACAACACCCAGAAACGCTGTCGAGTCCAGTCCATAGTGGATCTAACATAATAGTGTGAGAGTCCAGTCCATAGTGGATCTAACATAATAGTGAGAGTCCAGTCCATAGTAGATCTAACATAATAGTGAGAGTCCAGTCCATAGTGGATCTAACATAATAGTGTGAGAGTCCAGTCCATAGTGGATCTGACATAATAGTGAGAGTCCAGTCCATAGTGGATCTAACATAATAGTGAGAGTCCAGTCCATAGTGGATCTAACATAATAGTGTGAGAGTCCAGTCCATAGTGGATCTAACATAATAGTGAAAGTCCAGTCCATAGTGGATCTAACATAATAGTGTGAGAGTCCAGTCCATAGTGGATCTAACATAATAGTGAGAGTCCAGTCCATAGTGGATCTAACATAATAGTGTGAGAGTCCAGTCCATAGTGGATCTAACATAATAGTGAGAGTCCAGTCCATAGTAGATCTAACATAATAGTGAGAGTCCAGTCCATAGTGGATCTAACATAATAGTGAAAGTCCAGTCCATAGTGGATCTAACATAATAGTGTGAGAGTCCAGTCCATAGTGGATCCAACATAATAGTGAAAGTCCAGTCCATAGTGGATCTAACATAATAGTGTGAGAGTCCAGTCCATAGTGGATCTAACATAATAGTGACAGTCCAGTCCATAGTGGATCTAACATAATAGTGTGAGAGTCCAGTCCATAGTGGATCTGACATAATAGTGAGAGTCCAGTCCATAGTGGATCTAACATAATAGTGAGAGTCCAGTCCATAGTGGATCTAACATTAGTAGTGAGATCCCAGTCCATAGTGGGGCCAGCAGGAGACCATCCCGAGCGGAGACGGGTCAGCAGGGCAGAGATGTCCCCAACTGATGCACAGGCGAGTTGTCCACCCCGGGTCCCGACTCTGGACAGCCAGCACTTCATCCATGGCCACTGGACCTGTGCCCCCCCTTCCACAAGAGAGAGGGGGGCAGAAAAGAAAAGTCTACTATGCAAAGTGAAAGCCATTTATCAACAACACCCAGAAACGCTGTCGGCTTTGCTGGGCTCGAACTCATCTAAGATGGACTGATGCAAAGTGGAAAAGTGTTTTGTGGTCTGACGAGTCCACATTTCAAATTCGTTTTGAAAACTGTGGATGTCGTGTCCTCCGGAACAAAGAGGAAAAGAGCCATCCGGATTGTCATAGGCGCAAAGTTGAAAAGCCACCATCTGTGATGGTATGGGGGTGTATTAGTGCCCAAGGCATGGGTAACTTACACATCTGTGAAGGCGCCATTAATGCTGAAAGGTACATACAGCTTTTGGAGCAACATATGTTGCCATCCAAGCAACGTTATCATGGACGCCCCTGCTTATTTCAGCAACAGTGTGGCTTCATAGTAAAAGAGTGGCCTGCCTGTAGTCCAGACCTGTCTCCCATTGAAGAGGTGTGTGAAGCCTAAAATACCACAACGGAAACCCTGGACTGTTGAACAACTTAAGCTGTTCATAAAGCAAGAATGGGAACAAATTCCACCTGAAAAGCTTCAAAAATTGGTCTCCTCAGTTCCCAAACATTTACTGAGTGTTGTTAAAAAGAAAGGCCATGTAACACAATGGTAAAAATGCCCCGATGCCAACTTTTTTGCAATGTGTTGCTGCCATTAAATTCTAAGTTAATGAATTACAAGTTCACCGGTTTTGGGTTTTGTATGTGCAGGTGTGTGAGTCTGTGCAATGGGGGCTTGTAGAACGAGGTTATTAAGATATCATACCTTTAAACACACAATCCCTCAGGTGGATGACGGCAGAAATGGGAAAAGTCAATAAAAAAGGCAGACAACAAGAGCGAGTCTAAATTATCCTGGAGTGCCTTTAAAAACGACTCTTAAACGTGTTCAACACCATGTTCAGTCTTCAAAAGAAATTCACAAAAAGCTTGCCAAGAGAAGACTTAGTACGATTAAAAGTGCTCCCCTAACAGCCTTGCTGTGAGCCCAGTGTTTTTGTATGAGTCTAAGACGGGGGGTCAGCAACCCGCGGCTCTGGAGCCACATGCAGCTCTTTGGTGGCTCCATGGAGCTTTTTCAAAAATGTATGGAAATGGAAAAAAAATGGGGTGAAAAACATGTTTGTTGTTGTAATATGTTAGAACCTTCCTAATTGTTAGAAAGCCCACTGTTTAATATGTGTATGCTTGTCCTACTAATTTCAGCGGCCCTTGAACTCACCATTGTGTGGACTGTGACTCAGCAGTTTGTTTACATGTACAACTTTCTCCGACGCTGCCACAGAAGGACGTGTTTTAAGCCACTCCTTCTTTGTCTCATTTCAATCAATCAGTCAATGTTTATTTTTATAGCCCTAAATCACAAGTGTCTCAAAGGGCTGCACAAGCCACAACAACATCCTCGGTTCAGAGCCCACATAAGGGCAAGGAAAAACTCACAACCCAGTGGGACGTCGATGTGAATGACCATGAGGAACCTTGGAGAGGACCGCCGATGTGGGTGACCCCCACTGGGGGCGACCGGATGCAATGGGCGTCGAGTGGGTCTAGCATAATATTGTGAAAGTCCAGTCCATAGTGGATCTAACATTATAATGAGAGTCCAGTCCATAGTGGATCTAACATAATAGTGAGAGTCCAGTCCATCGTGGATCTAACATAATAGTGAGAGTCCAGTCCATAGTGGATCTAACATAATAGTGAGAGTCCAGTCCATAGTGGATCTAACATAATAGTGAGAGTCCAGTCCATAGTGGATCTAACATAATAGTGAGAGTCCAGTCCATAGTGGATCTAACATTATAGTGAGAGTCCAGTCCATAGTGGATCTAACATAATAGTGAGAGTCCAGTCCATAGTGGATCTAACATAATAGTGAGAATCCAGTCCATAGTAGATCTAACATAATAGTGAGAGTCCAGTCCATAGTGGATCTAACATTATAGTGAGAGTCCAGTCCATATTGGATCTAACATAATAGTGAAAGTCCAGTCCATAGTGGATCTAATATAATAGTGAGAGTCCAGTCCATAGTGGATCTAACATTATAGTGACAGTCCAGTCCATAGTGGGGCCAGCAGGACACCATCTTGATCGGAGACGGGTCAGCAGCGCAGAGATGTCCCCAACCGATGCACAGGCGAGCGGTCCACCCCGGGTCCCGACTCTGGACAGCCAGCACTTCATCCATGGCCACCAGACCTGTGCGCCCCCCTTCCACAAGGGAGAGGGGGGCAAAAAAGAAAAGAAACGGCAGATCAACTGGTCTAAAAAATGGGTCTATATAAAGGCTAAAGTATACAAATGAATTTTAAGATAATGATAAATGGGTTGTACTTGTATAGCGCTTTTCTACCTTCAAGGTACTCAAAGCGCTTTGACACTACTTCCACATTTACCCATTCACACACACATTCACAAACCGATGGAGGGAGCTGCCATGCAAGGCGCTAACCAGCACCCATCAGGAGCAAGGGTGAAGTGTCTTGCTCAGGACACAACGGACATGACGAGGTTGGTACTAGGTGGGGATTGAACCAGGGACCCTCGGGTCGCGCACGGCCAGTCCATCGTGGATCTAACATAATAGTGAGAGTCCAGTCCATAGTGGATCTAACATAATAGTGAGAGTCCAGTCCACAGTGGATCTAACATAATAGTGAGAGTCCAGTCCATAGTGGATCTAACATTATAGTGAGAGTCCAGTCCATAGTGGATCTAACATAATAGTGAAAGTCCAGTCCATACTGGATCTAGCATAATAGTGAGAGTTCAGTCCATAGTGGATCTAACATAATAGTGAGAGTCCAGTCCATAGTGGATCTAACATAATAGTGAGAGTCCAGTCCATAGTGGATCTAACATAATAGTGAGAGTCCAGTCCATAGTGGATCTAACATAATAGTGAGAATCCAGTCCATAGTGGATCTAACATAATAGTGAGAGTCCAGTCCATAGTGGATCTAACATAATAGTGAAAGTCCAGTCCATACTGGATCTAGCATAATAGTGAGAGTTCAGTCCATAGTGGATCTAACATAATAGTGAGAGTCCAGTCCATAGTGGATCTAACATAATAGTGAAAGTCCAGTCCATACTGGATCTAGCATAATAGTGAGAGTTCAGTCCATAGTGGATCTAACATAATAGTGAGAGTCCAGTCCATAGTGGATCTAACATAATAGTGAGAGTCCAGTCCATAGTGGATCTAACATTATAGTGAGAGTCCAGTCCATATTGGATCTAACATAATAGTGAGAGTCCAGTCCATAGTGGATCTAACATAATAGTGTGAGAGTCCAGTCCATAGTGGATCTAACATAATAGTGAGAGTCCAGTCCATAGTGGATCTAATATAATAGTGAGAGTCCAGTCCATAGTGGATCTAACATAATAGTAAGAGTCCAGTCCACAGTGGATCTAACATAATAGTGAGAGTCCAGTCCATAGTGGATCTAACATAATAGTGAGAGTCCAGTCCATAGTGGGGCCAGCAGGAGACCATCCCGAGCGGAGACGGGTCAGCAGCGCAGAGATGTCCCCAACCGATGCACAGGCGAGCGGTCCACCCCGGGTCCCGACTCTGGACAGCCAGCACTTCATTCATGGCCACCGGACCTGTGCGCCCCCCTTCCACAAGGGAGAGGGGGGCAAAAAAGAAAAGAAACGGCAGATCAACTGGTCTAAAAAATGGGTCTATATAAAGGCTAAAGTATACAAATGAGTTTTAAGATGGGACTTAAATGCTTCATTTTGTCCACCAAACATTGTATGCTGTGCGTGAATGCACACAGGTGAGCTTTGTTGATGTTAATGACTTGTTGGAGTGATAATCAGGCATATTTTGGTCACTGCATGACTGCAAGCTAATCGATGTTAACATGCTATTTACATATTGCATCATTACTTGTTCGGACGTGCCCTGAACACCTCCCTAGGGAGGCGTTCGGGTGGCATCCTGACCAGATGTCCGAACCACCTCATCTGGCTCCTCTCCATGTGGAGGAGCAGCGGCTTTACTTATATTTATAATTGTGAACAACAAATTATTCAATGGTCTAAAAAATATCAAATATAAAGTATTGGTATCAATATCAGTATCTGCAATACTAGCCCACTTGTTTTTGGATCAAAACCAAGATTAGGAATATCTCCCACTCGTACTGTTTACAGGGGTTTTAACCTTTTTGACCTCTGGGCCCATTTATTCCACTACAGAGGGGCTTGGGGCCCACTCAAATATTAATCTTAATCTTGATCTTAATTGTTTTCAATATGTTACGCTGTGGTTGCATGGTGATGCGCGGATCGTTCTCCCAAGATGCAGACGGAACTCCGGATGCAGTAAGCAGGTAATTAAATGATTTAATGTCCATAAATCATTCAACATACAAAAGTACAGCGTGCCGATAGCATGGGAAGCTAATGGAATAGCTAATAAGAAAACAAATGGCTAAGCCTAGCTCAGGAATCCAAAGCCAGACAGTGTGTGGCGAAAAACAGAAATAAGTACCTCTCTGATTAGTGCCCGGGAGCAGGTGAGCATCCCGGACCCTAATCAGAGGCAGGTGAAACTACTTGCACCCCTGGCAAACAGGAACTGAGGGAGTCAAAAAACTAAACAAACATGATCCGGGCAACGGATCATGACACAATAATTATATCTAACATACTTACAGTTCAACAGGATAAACCTTGTCAAGGATATGAAACCAAACAGACATTATTTTTAAAACTTAGGTCAGGCTGATTACAAAACGAAATACTAATCAAATATACTGCACTAGAAGTAAAATGAAAACTTTTATTTACATACAATCACGCAGTGCGAATATGAATACATTCTAACTCAATTATTTTAGAATAATAATAATATATATGTGTGAATGTCTCTTGGTGTGGTGGGTTCGCCTGAGGCCGACAGATCTTCGAGAGCCCGGGATACAGGTTTGAACAAGACTTTTATTTTCATATATACAAGGCGCAGGACTTTTAAGCCAGCCGTGTGCGTGCTTTCGTTCTCGGTGTTCTCGTGTGCTTCTGCTCCCAGCCGCCCTCCTCCTCATGGCCTCAGCCCCTGCTGATAAAGGCGACAGGTGATTAGATAACCATCCCCAGCTGGGCAATCTACTCACCTGCCAGCTGGGCTTCGAAGCCGGGCCATACACACTCCCTTCCCACAGGAGGCGCGCCGACCACGCCCCCCTCTACAATATGTTTCTGATATAAATTGTCAAAAAAATGTAAGTGCAAATGAAAATACAGCTTCAGCGGTTTAGTCATAACTGTTGCTCTTAAGCAATTGCTCTTTTGACGGGCACCTGTTATGGTTCATACTCCTGCCATCTCTCATTCTGCTGTGCGCTCTACCGAGCGTCCAAAATCCAAAGAGAGAAAGGCAGGCTCGGAAGTCCAAAGACAGGCGGAAGGTCACAGGCTAGAGTGAGTCGTCGTGGTCAGTGGGCAGGCGTGAGGTCGAAATTCAAAGAGGCAAGAGGAAGTCCAGAGGGGATCCGGGAAGACGAGACACACTTCTCGACAACGAGGAAGAACGACGGGAAGCTGGATAACTAAACAACACGGGACACAATGAACACGACGGGGAGGAAACACAGAGAGAGGATATGCACATGCAAGAAGGTTGGAGACGTAATGGGCTTACTGTACGGGTAGGAATAGCTACGTTCTGGCACTGGATCTCAGGACGCGCTGGCTTATGAAGGCAGGTCGAGCGCACCACGGGCGTTCCCCATCACAATCAGCAATCAACACACCTGGCCGTGATGAGCGACCTGCCTTCATAAGCCAGCGCGTCCTGAGATCCAGTGCCAGAACGTAGCTACTCGTACACGTACAGTTAGCCAATACGTCTCCAGCCTTCTCGCATGTGCATGTCGTCTCTCCGTGTTCCCTCCCCGTCGTATTCATTGTGTCTCGTGTTGTTTCGTTATCCATCTTCCCGCCGTCCTTCCTCGTTGTCGAGCTGTGTGTCTCGTCTTCCCGGATCCCCTCTTGACTTCCTCTTGCCTCTCTGGATTTCGACCTTACGCCTGCCCACTGACCACGACGCCTCGCCCTAGCCCGTGACCTTCCCCCTGTCTTTGGACTTCCGACAACGGTGTGTTGTCGGAGGGTGTAACAACACGAACAGGGACGGATTCATGTTGCACCAGTGGCCCAAAGATGCGAAAGTGGCAAGAAATTGGACGTTTGTTCCGCACACTTTCCCGACGAAAGCTATGCTACGACAGAGATGGCAAGAATGTGTGGATATCCTGCGACACTCAAAGCAGATGCATTTCCAACGATAAAGTCAAAGAAATCTGCCGCCAGGCCCCCATTGAATCTGCCGGAGTGTGTGAGCAATTCAGGGACAAAGGACCTCGGTAGCACGGCAAGCAATGGCGGCAGTTTGTTCCCGCAGACGAGCGAGCTAAACCCCCTGGATGTCTTGGCTCACACCGTCCCTTATAAAGATGATCAAGAGAAGAATATCGACCCTAGCTTCCCTGGCCTGCTGACATCAACTCCAAAACTGGACTGATCAGCTTTCAGGAAAAGATAGCGGATGAGGGTATGTCTACAAAATATATTAATTGATGAAAATTGGGCTGTCTGCACTCTCAAAGTGCATGTTGTTGCCAAATGTATTTCATATGCTGTAAACCTAGTTCATAGTTGTTAGTTTCCTTTAATGCCAAACAAACACATACCAATCGTTGGTTAGAAGGCGATCGCCGAATTCGTCCTCGCTTTCTCCCGTGTCGCTGGCTGTCGTGTCGTTTTCGTCGGTTTCGCTTGCATACGGTTCAAACCGATATGGCTCAATAGCTTCAGTTTCTTCTTCAATTTCATTTTCGCTACCTGCCTCCACACTACAACCATCCGTTTCAATACATGCATAATCTGTTGAATCGCTAAACCGCTGAAATCCGAGTCTGAATCCGAGCTAATGTCGCTATAGCTTGAAGTTCTATGCGCCATGTTTGTTTGTGTTGGCTTCACTATGTGACGTCACAGGAAAATGGACGGGTGTATATAACGATGGTTAAAATCAGGCACTTTGAAGCTTTTTTTTAGGGATATTGCGTGATGGGTAAAATTTTGAAAAAAACTTCGAAAAATAAAATAAGCCACTGGGAACTGATTTTTAATGGTTTTAACCCTTCTGAAATTGTGATAATGTTCCCCTTTAATGTCAAGCACTGTTATTCTCTTTGTGAAGCCTCAAGTGTTTAACATGTATTGTAAGTAAACAGGGATGGCTAATTCTACATTTCAAATGCAAAGCCTGCCTACAGGGTAGTTTGGCAAGATTGCGTATAATGAAGAGGATACGACCATAGCCTGTTTGTTCCGCAGAGAGAAGCCAACACACGTACATGCCAAACTGCCAGCTTCTTTTAAGACATTGATCCATTCTACAATGAGCACAATGTAGTTTGTGATAATATGATATATTACCAGTGGCGGATGCTGGTCTCTCAAGGAGGGGAAGCTCCTCATAAAATGTGTTGGTTTTTTTATACGTAAATTCTACCCTCCTTTCCTTTTTAAGAAAGTGATCTGTGACCCTGTCGTACCAAGAAGGTGTCTGTGAGGAGGCGTGGCCTGCGGACCTGCAGCGAGGCGGGGTGTGAGTGGCTCCGAGATCGGCATACTTGCCAACCCTCCCGAATTTTCCGGGAGACTCCCGAAATTCAGCGCCTCTCCCGAAAATCTCCCGAAATTCAGGCGGAGCTGGAAGCCACGCCCCCTCCAGCTCCATGCGGACCTGAGTGACGTGTCAACAGCCTGTATTCACGTCCGCTTTCCCACAATATAAACAGCGTGCCTGCCCAATCACGTTATAACTGTAGAATGATCGAGGGCGAGTTCTTGGTTTCTTATGTGGGTTTATTGTTAGGCAGTTTCATTAACGTCCTCCCAGCGCGGAAACAACACACAACAACAGCAGTCATGTTTTATTCTACCGTAAAGCAGTTCGTCTGCCGTAAACAGCAATGTTGTTGTAATATATTGAGTTGGAGGCAATAACCAGGTGAGGTGATGAAGTACGTCTCTTTACTGTAGACTTCAGAACAGACTCACACACTTGACGTCAGGTGCGCAACACCACGTAAATCGTTGGCCAACCAAAAAGTAACCCCAGTACGCTATAGCCAACATTCACCAGGAGATGGCAACAGACAAACATAGATCACTCTATTACATTCATCCCCTTTTAGAAATGTAGAAATTACTCAAAATAAATAAACAACCCAACCAAAAAATGTAGCAGCTCAATTAAAAAACTGTACTTAAGCCACATTCTTTTTTTTTTTTTTTAGTACTGAACTCTTAACCTTCATTTGTAAACAATAACATGCTTATTATACAAACAGTATTTGTACACCTTTAACACAGATTTTTATACTGTCTTCAGAGATTCAGTTTTTTTGGTGGTACTCGAAACCTTTCTGGGTACCTGCGAAAGGGTGTTCAGCATGGTTAGAAAAATAGTGACAGAGAATAGAACAAGGATGGACAATTCAAACCTTAACTAAAACAATGAGTAGATGAGTGTTATGTGTGTGTATATGTGTAAATAAATGAACACTGAAATATATATATATATATATATATATATATATATATATATATATATATATATATATATATTTATATATATTTTATATGTATATATATATATATATATATATATATATATATATATATATATATATATATATATATATGAAATACTTGACTTGGTGAATTCTAGCTGTAAATATACTCCTCCCTTCTTAGCCACGCCCCCGACCACGCCCCGAAATCGGAGGTCTCAAGATTGGCAAGTATGGAGATCTGAAAACGTCTCGGTATGATGACGCCTGCGCGTGACGTCACGGGTTGTAGAGGGCATTTTGGGACAGCATGGAGGCCAGCTATTAAATCGTCTGTTTTCATCGCAAAATTCCACAGTATTCTGGACATCTGGGTTGGTGAATCTTTTGCAATTTGTTCAATGAACAATGGAGACAGCAAAGAAGAAAGATGTAGGTGGGAAGTGGTGTATTGCGGGCGGCTGCAGCAACACAAACACAGCCGGTGTTTCATTGTTTACATTCCCGAAAGATGACAGTCAAGCTTTACCATTGGCCTGTGGAGGACTGGGACAACAGAGACTCTTACCAGGAGGACTTTGAGTTGGATGTGCAGCCGCGGTACCGTGAGTACGCATGCAGCTGCGGCTTCGAAACATTTGATCGCTTGCCCGTACGTGCGTGCCGTTATGTGCATGTCATGTACGTAACTTTGGGGACTTTGGGGAAATATATGTGCTGTATGAACTTTGGGGAGGTGAACGGTACTTTGGGCTGTGGGATTGAGTGTGTTGTGCAGGTGTTTGAGTAGTATTGGCGGGTTATATGGACGGGAGGGGGGAGGTGTTTGTTATGCGGGATTAATTTGTGGCATATTAAATATAAGCCTGGTTGTGTTGTGGCTAATAGAGTCTTGTGTTTATTTACTGTTTTAGTCATTCCCAGCTGAATATCAGGTCCCACCCGCCTCTCACAGCATCTTCCCTATCTGAATCGCTCCCACTGCCCTCTAGTCCTTCACTCTCACTTTCCTCATCCACAAATCTTTCATCCTCGCTCAAATTAATGGGGAAATCGTCGCTTTCTCGGTCTGAATCGCTCTCGCTGCTGGTGGCCATGATTGTAAACAATGTGCAGATGTGAGGAGCTCCACAACCTGTGACGTCACGCTACTCGTCTGCTACTTCCGGTACAGGCAAGGCTTTTTTATCAGCGACCAAAAGTTGCGAATTTTATTGTCGATGTTCTCTACTAAATCCTTTCAGCAAAAATATGGCAATATCGCGAAATGATCAAGTATGACACATAGAATGGACCTGCTATCCCCGTTTAAATAAGAAAATCGCATTTCAGTAGGCCTTTAATAATACCACCTTAACATTTGACAACCAAACAATTACACAAGTAAAGAATCTGGGTATTATCTTCCACCCAACTCTCTCGTTTGAGTCACACATTAAGAGTGTTACTAAAACGGCCTTCTTTCATCTCCATAATATCGCTAAGATTTGTTCTATTTTATCCACTAGCGATGCTGACGGCTGCTAGACTTTTGACAAGAACAAGAAAGTTTGATCATATTAGGCCTATACTGGCTCACCTGCACTGGCTTCCTGTGCACTTAAGATGTGACTTTAAGGTTTTACTACTTACGTACAAAATACTACACGGTCTAGCTCCATCCTATCTTGCTGATTGTATTGTACCATATGTCCCGGCAAGAAATCTGCCTTCAAAGAACTCCGGCTTATTAGTGATTCCCAGAGCCCAAAAAAAGTCTGCGGGCTATAGAGCGTTTTCTATTCGGGCTCCAGTACTATGGAATGCCCTCCCGGTAACAGTTAGAGATGCTACCTCAGTAGAAGCATTTAAGTCCCATCTTAAAACTCATTTGTATACTCTAGCCTTTAAATAGACCCTTTTTTTAGACCAGTTGATCTGCCGTCTCTTTTCTGCTATGCTTCCCTTTCTTGCATGGAGAGGTTATTAGGTGACCACAGATGAAGCACTAGCAGTTCAAAGTCAGGACCCGGGGTGAACCACTCATCTGTGCATCCGTTGGGGACGCCTTAGAACTTGATGCAGGTGGCTGAGACTGCATTTAGCGCCGATATGAAGCACCTATAGCTTCTTTAACGGTGTGCTTACTACCGCTTTTGTTGGCACCAGTGCCATTGTAGACCCAGGTTTCGGTGGCCAACCTTAGTCTTGACTAGTGTTGTAACGATACCAATATTTTGGTACCGTTACCGGTACTAAAATTATTTTGGTACTTTTCGGTACTTTTCTAAATAAAGGGGACCAGAAAAAAATGCCATTATTAGCTTTATTTTAACAACAAATCTTAGGGTACATTAAACATATGTTTCTTATTGCAATTCTGTCTTTAAATAAAATAGTGAACATACTAGACAACTTGTCTTTTAGTAGTAAGTAAACAAACAAAGGCTCCTAATTTAGCTGCTGACATATGCAGTAACATATTGTGTCATTTATCATTCTATTATTTTGTCAACATTATTAAGGACAAGTTGTAGAAAATTAATTATTAATCTACTTGTTCATTTACTGTTAATATCTGCTTAGTTTCTCTTTTATCATGTTCTGTCTACACTTCTGTTAAAATGTAATAATCACTTATTCTTCTGTTGTTTGATACTTTACATTAGTTTTGGATGATACCACAAATGTGGGTATCAATCCGATACCAAGTAGTTACAGGATCATACATTGGTCATATTCAAAGTCCTCATGTGTCCAGGGACATATTTCCTGAGTTTATAAACATAATATACATTTAAAAAACACGAAAGAAGATGTTGTGATACCAAAAAATATCGACGTAATCATAGTAGTAACGACTAGATACGTGCCTGTACTTGATATCATTACAGGTGTAGACCCACCAATGGCGTTTGTTTACATTTTGATGCTACGGTGTGTAGTGAAGCATGTTTAGCTATTCCTCGTCCTGCATGGATGATACTTGTAAGAAACTTACTTTATTTGTTGCTATGGCAGCCAGGATTAGTGATTTAGAAGTAGCTAAAACACTGCAGACGGCGGATGGACGTTAGCCGCTAGCTAGCTAGCCATGTCTTAAAGCATCTCTTCCTGAGGGCGTTTCAGTGTTATATACCTTTATCGTTAGTTTTTACACCAAAATGCGTCCGTTCTCCCTTTTCTGTCTACACACTGTGTCTACTTGTAAGTACTCCGTAATTGTGTGCTGCCGAACATGCTCCTCTGCTCGTAAACCAGCAAAGTCATGACGTGACTTTGACGCGGGCGCGGGACCGGTTCCTTTCAAAGACGGTATCGTACCGAAAAAGATTCATTAATATCGCGGTACTATACTAATACCGGTTTACCATACAACCCTAGTCCAGAGAGGATCCGTAGAAGTTGCCTCCTAGCAGTTCCACTGTCGACACGGCAGAGGAGCCAAGCGTGCAGTTTTTAACAAAGTTTTAATGTGCATAGATTTTTGTCAAAGTCTTTCTCCAGCAGAACGAGACTTTGCAGTCACGTCCGTATCCTCTCCCTCCTCCTGCTCTCGGCCGCCTACTGTTAAAGACAACAGATGATTAGATTAACACGTACCACCTGGGAAATCTAATCACCTGTCAGCTGTGTCTCGCCGTCAGCACATGCCCTGCCCCTATCCGATGGTGCTCGTCCTCAGCACCACAGACAGAGGCACTAATACTAATACCGGTATACCGTACAACGCTAGTCCAGAGAGGATCCGTAGAAGTTGCCTCCTAGCAGTTCCGCTGTCGACACGGCACAGGAGCCAAGCGTGCAGTTTTTAACAAAGTTTTAATGTGCATAGATTTTTGTCAAAGTCTTTCTCCAGCAGAACAAGACTTTGCAGTCACGTCCGTATCCTCTCCCTCCTCCTGCTCTCGGCCGCCTAAGGTTAAAGACAACAGATGATAAGATTAACACGTACCACCTATGAAATCTAATCACCTGTCAGCTGTGTCTCGCCGTCAGCACATGCCCTGCCCCTATCCGATGGTGCTCGTCCTCAGCACCACAGACAGAGGCACTAATACTAATACCGGTATACCGTACAACCCTAGTACAGAGAGGATCCGTAGAAGTTACCTCTTAGCAGTTCCACTGTCGACATGGCACAGGAGCCAAGCGTGCAGTTTTTAACAAAGTTTTAATGTGCATGGATTTTTGTCAAAGTCTTTCTCCAGCAGAACGAGACTTTGCAGTCACGTCCGTATCCTCTCCCTCCTCCTGCTCTCGGCCGCCTACTGTTGAAGACAACAGATGATTAGATTAACACGTACCACCTGGGAAATCTAATCACTTGTCAGCTGTGTCTCGCCGTCAGCACATGCCCTGCCCCTATCCGATGGTGCTCGTCCTCAGCACCACAGACAGAGGTACTAATACTAATGCCGGTATACTGTACAACCCTAGTCTGGACAGGGCCTAAGTATTTCTGCAGATTTAAAGCTTCAGCCACAATCTGTCTGATTGCCTATTCATGATATGTAACAAGCTTGTTTATCAACTTGAAATTCAGGGTAGCCATTGACGTGATTTGAAAGGGTGTTCCATAAATGAGAGTACTGATGTGAAAATGCACCGCTGACCCTGAACACAACTCAGGTACATCTAAAAAAAAAAAACGTCCATAAACAAGACTGGAGGGCAAAAGATGCTTATAGGGGCTCTAAGTGTAGTTGAAGGAAAGTGCCGCTGTTGGCGGTGGAGGCAGCGTTCCATTTAGGAGAAAACCAGGCTTTATGTTGATTCATTACTCTATTAGGCTCTGTGACAGAGATAAGGACCAGCATGCTTCAAAGTGATGGCTGACCTGTGCGTTGTTTTTACCCATCCTGCATGCAACACACCAACACCAGCCCTGTTTATCAAACGCATGCTGAAATAAACAGTTGTATTCACGCTATATCTCTAATGTGTGCACATGACTCTAGTCTTACATTAAACATTAAAGGGGAACATTATCACAATTTCAGAATTGTTAAAACCATTAAAAATCAGTTCCCAGTGGCTTATTATATTTTTCGAAGTTTTTTTCAAAATTTTACCCATCACGCAATATCCCTAAAAAAGGCTTCAAAGTGCCTGATTTTAACCACCCGTCCATTTTCCTGTGACGTCACATAGTGAAGCCAACACAAACAAACATGGCGGGAAAGAACAGCAAGCTATAGCGACATTAGCTCGGATTCAGACTCGGATTTCAGCGGCTTAAGCGATTCAACAGATTACGCATGTATTGAAACGGATGGTTGTAGTGTGGAGGCAGGTAGCGAAAACGAAATTGAAGAAGAAACTGAAGCTATTGAGCCATATCGGTTTGAACCGTATGCAAGCGAAACCGACGAAAACGACACGACAGCCAGCGACACGGGAGAACGCGAGGACGAATTCGGCGATCACCTTCTAACCAACGATTGGTATGTGTTTGTTTGGCATTAAAGGAAACTAACAATTATGAACTAGGTTTACAGCATATGAAATACATTTGGCAACAACATGCACTTTGAGAGTGCAGACAGCCCAATTTTCATCAATTAATATATTCTGTAGACATACCCTCATGTCAGCAGGCCAGGGAAGCTAGGGTCGATAATCTTCTCTTGATCATCTTCGGTGGCATAAGGGACGGTGTGAGCCAAGACATCCAGGGGGTTTAGCTCGCTCGTCTGCGGGAACAAACTGCCGCCATTGCTTTCCGTGCTACCGAGGTCCTTTGTCCCTGAATTGCTCACACACTCCGGCAGATTCAATGGCAGATTTCTTTGACTTTATCGTTGGAAATGCATCTACTTTGAGTGTCGCAGGATATCCACACATTCTTGCCATCTCTGTCGTAGCATAGCTTTCGTCGGTAAAGTGTGCGGAACAAACGTCCAATTTCTTGCCACTTTCGCATCTTTGGGCCACTGGTGCAACTTGAATCCGTCCCTGTTCATGTTGTTACACCCTCCGACAACACACCGACGAGGCATGATGTCTCCAAGGTACGGAAAACAGTCGAAAAAACGGAAAATAACAGAGCTGATTTGACTCGGTGTTTGAGAAAATGGCGGATTGCTTCCCGATGTGACGTAACGTTGTGACGTCATCGCTCCGAGAGCGAATATTAGAAAGGCGTTTAATTCGCCAAAATTCACCCATTTAGAGTTCGGAAATCAGTTCAAAAAATATATGGTCTTTTTTCTGCAACATCAAGGTATATATTGACGCTTACATAGGTCTGGTGATAATGTTCCCCTTTAAGACAACGGCAACAATGTATTTTGTAAACAAAATATAAAATGCCATCTTTTCCAAATATAACTGTTAACCCTTGTGTGGTGTTCGGGTCTGTGGGACCCGTTTTCATTTTTTATTAAAAGAAAAATTATACAATTAATACATTTTTCAAACTGAGACTCACTGACTTTGGCTCATTTTCTGTGAAGAACATATATCAGAATGCATATTCAATGACCACACACCATACACCCCCCCTACACATTTATATTACATATAAGATGCCCGGGTCCACTGGACCCGGCGCTAATAGAAGTGTGGAAATTGATGTTATGTGTACCACACACACACACACACACACACACACACACACACACACACACACACACACACACACACACAGCAGGCCTAGACAGGAGGAGGACAGAGTGTAGGTACACAGACCATCAGAGGGTCAAATGTGCGAGAAAATGAGAGCAGACAGTGTTGAAAAAAAATGTTGCAACCTTGTGTGGGAACCGCAGGTGCAGAAACACAAAAGAAGAATCCCTGTGGGATGCAGAAACTGGCAGAGAACTTTTCCGTGCAACGTTCATATTGTTGTTACACAGCCAGCGTTTGTGGGTCTGATGGACCCGTTGCATTTTGTGGCTTTTAATGCCTCACAATCAAACATTTTTATGTTAAAATACTGAGCAGATGTTTATTGGGATAAGGTAAAGATCTGTTCATCTCCCGGCCGCTTACTGTTAAAGACAACAGAAGATTAGGGACGGCGTGGCGAAGTTGGTAGAGTGGTCGTGCCAGCAATCGGAGAGTTGCTAGTTATTGGGGTTCAATCCCCACCTTCTACCATCCTAGTCACGTCCGTTGTGTCCTTGGGCAAGACACTTCACCCCTTGCTCCTGATGGCTGTTGGTTAGCGCCTTGCATGGCAGCTCCCGCCATCAGTGTGTGAATGTGTGTGTGAATGGGTGAATGTGGAAATACTTTCAAAGCGCTTTGAGTACCTTGAAGGTAGAAAAGCGCTATACAAGTATAACCCATAAAGGTTAACACGTACCACCTGTGAAATCTAATCTTCTGCCAGCTGTGTCTCGCCGTCAGCACTGCCACGCCCCCCCCCCCGTCTGATGGTGCTCTGTCCTCAGCACCATGGACAGAGGCGGTGACCACACCTCCCCCCACATATAGATTGTTAAATGTTGCTAACATTCAAAGATTAGCATCGATACGAATGGCCCATCGAATCCTAAATAACACTGCACCAGCGCCACTTAAGCACTTTGTCCAGTTTACATTTGCTGGGACAACTAGAAGCACAGGAACCTCCACCAGGGGGCAGTGTAGCGTACCCAGATGTAAAACATATTTTGCACAATCAGCCTTTTCATATAAAGCGACAAAGGAACGGAACACTTTTATGTTAAAATACTGAACAGATGTTTATTGGGATAAGCTAAACATCTGTTCAGTATTTTAACATAAAAGTGTTTGATTGTGAGGCATTAAAAGCCACAAAATGCAACGGGTCCATCAGACCCACAAACGCTGGCTGAGTAACGACAATATGAACATTACACAAGGGTTAATAAGGAAATAATACAAAAATGTTAGTGAATAGCGTTACCTGGGTGTCATTCTAGACCCAACACTTGGCTTTAAAAAACATATCAAAGAGAAGTGCCAGAGTCTTTAGTACAACATCAAAATGTTCAAATGCATCAGGAATTCGTTAACACTGGAAGCGCCTCGAACTTATTTTAATGCAATGATTATGTCTCGTTGTTATTATTGTATATTATGTTGGTCCCAGGCAAGCAAAATGACACTGAGGCCATTGGATACTTTGCACAAACACTCGCTCAAAATCCTTGACCGAAAACCACAACACCGCCATCGCTGTTTAGTTCTCCAAAAATATAGTGTGGAAGTTGCGTCCAAGGTTTTAATAATCATATGTTTTAACAACAGTTCTCTCTCCGGCAGGACGCGACTTTTCAGCCACGTCCGTATCCTCTCTCCCTCCCCCACCCGGCCGCTTACTGTTAAAGACGACAGATGATTAGGTTAACACGTACCACCTGTGAAATCTAATCACCTGCCAGCTGTGTCTCGCTGTCAGCACCGCCACGCCCCCCCGTCTGATGGTGCTCTGTCCAGCACCATGGACAGAGGCGGTGACCTTTGCTCCTGGCCACACCTTCCTCACATATAGATTGTTTAATTTTGCTAACATTCAAAGATTAGAATCGATACGAATGGCCCATCGAATCCTAAATAACATTGCACCAGCGCCACTTAAGCACTATGTCCGGTTTACATCTGCTGTGACAACTAGACACGAGCACACGAGCCTCCACCAGGGGGCAGTGTAGCGTACCCAGATGTAAATTATATTTTGCACAATCAGCCTTTTCATATAAAGCGATAAAGGAATGGAACAACGTCACAACAAACTTGAAAAGTCTAACAGATTACTCTTCATTCCCAATTGAAGTTAAAAAGTGGGCTTTGGAGCAATCAAAGCTGCTCACACGGCCAATAAGGTGGACACTATGTTTGACATGTCAACTTCATGTGTATTATATTTATGCATGAGAATATTTTGTTGTAAATAATCATGTTTGTTTTTACAAATGACAGATGTAAACAAAAGCATGTATTGTCTGTGTTATGATGTAAAGGAGGGGTGGTTGTATTGTATAGTTATGTGTCACTGAAAGGGCCTTTTATGACTTTTCTTAATTTGATTACATGCTATCGTATAATTTTAATGTTATAATTTTATTGCATAGTTGTTGTATCTCTTTAATTTACGTAGCCAAGGACTGCCAATGGAAATGAGCTATTTAGCTATAATCTGTTGCAGAACATATCTGTCTTTGAGCTTAATGTCTCTGGGCATTGTCCCTTCAAATTATGACTAAACTACAAACTACAAGCAAGTACTGATGATTGGCTGATGGTTAACATAATTATGGAATTGGTGAAAAGTCAATAACATGGGCAAGTCAATCAATGACGTCATAAAAGAGCTGTCGGAGGCAGCTTACAATATTTTGAGTAAAACAATAATGTCTGTAATGTGGACTTTATTTGCGGAATATGAGAGTCAAGCCATTTGTAATGTTTACCTATCTTTTATGAGAATGATATACTGTAACAGTTTAACCTCTGCATATGTGGACAAGTCACATTTGTGGTTGTGTAGACCACAATACAACAATTTTGTCTACAAGACCCTGGTTTCCACTTATGAGAACGTTTTACTGCCAATACGTGGATGGCTAAAAAAAACATCCAAAAGTTCAGATGACATCTTTCAACCATTTTTTTTTTGTTTTTATACAAAACCCAAAACCTGTGAAGTTGGCACGTTGTGAAAATCGTAAATTAAAAAAACAAAATACAATGATTTGCAAATCCTTTTCAACTTATATTCAATTGAATAGACTGCAAAGACAAGATATTTAATGTTCAAACTGAAAAAATTATTATTTTTTTTGCAAATAATCATTAACTTAGAATCTAATGGCAGCAACACATTGCAAAAAATTTGGCACAGGGGCATTTTTACCACTGTGTTACATGGCCTTTCCTTTTGACAACACTCAGTAAACGTTTGGGAACTGAGGAGACCCATTTTTGAAGCTTTTCAGGTGGAATTCTTTCCCATTCTTGCTTGATGTACAGCTTAAGTTGTTCAACAGTCCGGGGGTCTCCGTTGTGGTATTTTAGGCTTCATAATGCGCCACACATTTTCAATGGGAGACAGGTCTGGACTACAGGCAGGCCAGTCTAGTACCCGCAGTCTTTTACTATGAAGCCACAATGTTGTAACACGTGGTTTGGCATTGTCTTGCTGAAATAAGCAGGGGCGCCCATGATAACGTTGCTTGGATGGCAACATATGTTGCTCCAATAGCTGTATGTACCTTTCAGCATTAATGGTGCCTTCACAGATGTGTAAGTTACCCATGTCTTGGTCACTAATACATCCCCATACCATCACAGATGCTGGCTTTTCAACTTTGCGCCTAGAACAATCCGGATGGTTCTTTTCCTCTTTGTTGCGGAGGACACAAGCCCACAGTTTGCAAAAACAATTTGAAATGTGAACTCGTCAGACCACAGAACACTTTTACACTTTGCATCAGTCCATCTTAGTTCGGGCCCAGCGAAGCCGGCGACGTTTCTGGGTGTTGTTGATAAATGGCTTTCGCTCTGCATAGTAGAGTTTTAACTTGCACTTACAAATGTAGCAACGAACTGTAGTTACTGACAGTGGTTTTCTGAAGTGTCCTGAGTCCATGTGGTGATATCCTTTACACACTGATGTCGCTTTTTGATGCAGTACCGCCTGAGAGATCGAAGCTCCGTAATATCATCGCTTACGTGCAGTGATTTCTCCAGATTCTCTGAACATTTTGATGATATTACGGACCGTAGATGGTGAAATCCCCAAATTCTTTGCAACAGCTCATTGAGAAATGTTGTTCTTAAACTGTTCAACAAAAAAGTAGTAACCCTCATCCTTGTTTGTGAATGACTGAGCATTTCATGGAAGCTGCTTTTATACCCAATCATGGCACCCACCTGTTCCCAATTAGCCTGTTCACCTGTGGGATGTTCCAAATAAGTGTTTGATGACCATTCCTCAACTTTATCAGTCTTGTTTGCCACTTGTGCCAGCTTTTGTGAAACATGTTGCAGGCATCAAATTCCAATTGAGCTAATATTTTCCAAAAAAAATGACAAAGTTGTCCAGTTCGAACGTTAAATATCTTGTCTTTGCAGTCTATTCAATTAAATATAGGTTGAAAAGGATTTGCAAATCATTGTATTCTGTTTTTATTTACGATTTACACAACGTGCAAACTTCATTGGTTTTGAGTTTTGTACTTTTGCCCCAATTCTGGTCTTAGATGGCTACTATCAGACATAATTCAGTGTCCTTGTGCACCAAACTAAGCACACACTTTCTTGGTTTCCACCGGTCATACGTCACTCTCACGCCAAGTCACACAACAGGTGCCTTCACTGACCTTCCAAATATAGAAACAGAGGCATAAATAACATGACTGACTCATAACTGTCAATAGGAACCGAAACCTAGTCCGTACCTTTATTCTTGCAATGTCTCTGTAAAAATGATGTTGTTTTTGCAAAGGGGCATTAACCTTGATTTGTTGTTCATCTGCTTTTGTAATTAAGAGCTAAATAAAAATGATATTTATTTCAAGTCTTGCAACTTTTTTTTTTCTAATAGGCTCAGCATATGGAAAAAGCATGTCATCCCATGTATCTGATATTTTTGTAAAAATCTTTCATTATATAGTAAATCAACTTTTACCTAAACAAAATCACATCAAATTTCAATTGTATTGTCGGCAGACGGTCTATTATATTGGCAAAAGTATTTGGCCGTCCATCCAAATGATCAGAATCAGGTGTCCTAATCACTTGGCCTGGTCACAGGTGTATAAAATCAAGGACTTAGGCATGGAGACTGTTTCTACAAACATTTGTGAAAGAATAGGTCATAGGATGCCACCTGTGCAACAAATCCAGTCGTGAAATCCCCTCGCTCCTAAATATTCCAAAGTCTACTGTCAGCTTTGTTATAAGAAAATGGAAGAGTTTGGGAACAACAGCAACCCAGCCACCAAGTGGTAGGCCACGTAAACTGACAGAGAGGGGTCAGTAGATGCTATAGCGCATAGTGCAAAGACTTTCTGCACAGTCAGTTGCTACAGAGCTCCAAACTTCATGTGACCTTCCAATTAGCCCACGTACAGTACGCAGAGAGCTTCATGGAATGGGTTTCCATGGCCGAGCAGCTGCATCTAAGCCATACATCACCAAGTCCAATGCAAAACGTCGGATGCAGTGGTGTAAAGCAGTGGTCAACAACCACCGGTCCGGGGACCGGTACCGGTCCGTGACGCATTTGCTGCCGGGTCGCGGAGAAACATAAAATAATTTATAAACGATTTAACTTTGGCCTGTCCCACTTGACTTACCAGTAAGCTCCTTATAGGGAGTTGCCATTTGTTATAACTTTGTGACATGATACAATGCCCATTAAAGGCCTACTTAAATGCGATGTTCTTATTTAAACGGGGATAGCAGGTCCAATCTATGTGTCATACTTGATAATTTCGCGATATTAACATATTTTTGCTGAAAGGATTTAGTAGAGAACATCGACGATAAAGTTCGCAACTTTTGGTCGCTGATAAAAAAGCCTTGCCTGTACCGGAAGTAGCAGACAAGTAGCGTGACGTCACAGGTTGTGGAGCTCCTCACATCTGCACATTGTTTACAATCATGGCCACCAGCAGCGAGAGCGATTCGGACCGAGAAAGCGACGATTTTCCCATTAATTTGAGCGAGGATGAAAGATTCGTGGATGAGGAAAGTGAGAGCGAAGGACTAGAGGGCAGTGGGAGCGATTCAGATAGGGAATATGCTGTGAGAGGCGGGTGGGACCTGATATTCAGCTGGG
Organism: Nerophis lumbriciformis; assembly: GCF_033978685.3. Taxonomy (NCBI): domain Eukaryota; kingdom Metazoa; phylum Chordata; class Actinopteri; order Syngnathiformes; family Syngnathidae; genus Nerophis; species Nerophis lumbriciformis. The sequence goes on along the minus strand of NC_084561.2, from coordinate 38,730,870 downwards.
AATGACTAAAACAGTAAATAAACACAAGACATATATATATTCTATTAGCCACAACACAACCAGGCTTATATTTAATATGCCACAAATTAATCCCGCATAACAAACACCTCCCCCCTCCCGTCCATATAACCCGCCAATACAACTCAAACACCTGCACAACACACTCAATCCCACAGCCCAAAGTACCGTTCACCTCCCCAAAGTTCATACAGCACATATATTTCCCCAAAGTCCCCAAAATTACGTACGTGACATGCACATAGCGGCACGCAAGTACGGGCAAGCGATCAAATGTTTGGAAGCCGCAGCTGCATGCGTACTCACGGTACCGCGTCTGCGTATCCAACTCAAAGTCCTCCTGGTAAGCGTCTCTGTTGTCCCAGTTCTCCACAGGCCAATGGTAAAGCTTGACTGTCATCTTCCGGGAATATAAACAATGAAACACCGGCTGTGTTTGTGTTGCTGCAGCCGCCCGCGATACACCGCTTCCCACCTACAGCTTTCTTCTTTGCTGTCTCCATTGTTCATTGAACAAATTGCAAAAGATTCACCAACACAGATGTCCACAATACTGTGGAATTTTGCGATGAAAACAGACGACTTAATAGCTGGCCACCCAAAATGTCCTCCACAATCCGTGACGTCACGCGCAGGCGTCATCATACCGAGACGTTTTCAGCAGGATATTTTGCGCAAAATTTAAAATTGCACTTTAGTAAGCTAACCCGGCCGTATTGGCATGTGTTGCAATGTTAAGATTTCATCATTGATACATAAACTATCAGACTGCGTGGTCGGTAGTAGTGGCTTTCAGTAGGCCTTTAATGAACATTTAAAATATAAAAGTGACAGATTGTAGCCAAAGGCTGATTTCCATCTGCATCTCATTGCAAAGAAACAAGCCCAGGGCTCCCACTAAGTCAACGTTATAGTGACTTGTACTTTTCATGCACTTATTTTTGCTGTATTTGTGTGGCACGAGTGGAAAGCCGGTCCCTGAAAATAATGCCTACATGAAACTGGTCCGTGTTGCAAAAAACGGTGGGGACCACTGGTGTAAAGCACGTCGCCACTGGACTCTAGAGCAGTGATGAATTAAGCTTTTCAGTCTGGCAATCTAAAGGACGAGTCTGGGTTTGGAGGTTGCCAGGAGAACGGTACATTTCGGACTGCATTGTGCGGAGTGTGAAATTTGATGGGGGAGTAATTATGGTGTGGGGTTGTTTTTCAGGAATTGGGCTCGGCCCCTTAGTTCCAGTGAAAGGAACTTTGAATGCTCCAGGATAGCAAAACATTTTGGACAGTTCCATGCTCCCAACCTTGTGGGAACAGTTTGGAGCGGGCCCCTTTCCTCTTCCAACATGACTGTGCACCAGTGCACAAAGCATGGTCCATAAAGACATGGATGACAGAGTCTGGTGTGGATGAACTTGACTGGCCTGCACAGAGTCCTGACCTGAACCCGATAGAACACCTTTGGGATGAATTACAACGGACACTGAGAGCCACGCCTTCTCCAACAACATCAGTGTGTGACCTCACCAATGCACTTTTGGAAGAATGGTGGAATATTCCTATAAACACACTCCGCAACCTTGTGAACAGCCTACGGGTTAGGAATGGGATGGCACTTCAAGTTCATACGTGAGTCAAGGCAGGTGGCCAAATACTTTATGGCAATATAGTGTAGTTCACTTTATTTAGATAATTATTTGGCCTCAATTTAATTATATTGCAAAGCAGTACACTCAATACTTAGAGCCTAATTTACTCAAATCCAATTTTGATAGTAGGCTAATATAGCTAATATAGACACTTATGCTGTGGACGGGGGCGTGGCCTGCGGGCCTGCAGCGCAACAAGGTGTGTCAGGACCGGCCTCGGAGACAGCGACAGGTACGTAGATGGCCCAGGTGGACCTTGTTATCTAATCACCTGTCGCCTTTATTAGCAGCAGCCGTGACGAGACGAGTAGTTGGAGTTGGAGGCGCTGCTAGGAGACACAGACACAGAAAAGACACTTTGCTGAAAAGTAAAAGACTTTGCACCATTTGAGGAAAATAAAACAGTGTTATACCCAGAATTACGGGCTCTCCTGGCACTGTGTGGTGGTCTGAAGAACCCACTAGAGGGCAACCTCTACAAAGGGCTTTACATTTTTTGCAGCTCCATTTTTATTTTTTATTTTTGGTCCAATATAGCTCTTTCAACATTTTGGGTTGCCAACCCCTGACTTAACAGAAGCAATCCACTTTGCACACGTTTAGTAGATTAGCTTTGCGTTTGCTATCAAGTTCGCACATGTTTTGCACATGTTACACAAAATCATTAGTAAATCAGGACCTTACTGTGAGGACCTTTGTTCAAGAGTTTCGGAGTATTTTGGAACTTTTTCCGAACACATATCTCGACCATAATAACGGATCTGTTTGCTGACACCACTGAACCAACCCAGGATTTCGACTGGAAGTGTAATGGCTACTGAATGGCTGCGTGTGGAGGGGGGCGTGATCTGCGGGCCTGCCGCGAAGCGGGGTGTGTAAGGACTGGCCTCGAAGACTGCAGCAGGTGAGTAGATTGCCCAGCTGGGGAATGTTCTCTAATCACCTGCCGCCCTTATTAGCAGCAGCCGGGACGAGACACATGGTTGGAGTTGCTGGTGAGCAGAGGCATGAGAGCGAGAGACCGTTTTCCGGAAAGCAAAACCATGCTGCTTTATGAAAATAAAAGACTTGTTATCTCAGACTACCGGGCTCACAAAAGGATATGTGTGTCAGAAAAACCCACAGGAGGGCAACCTCTACTCATCTGTCAATACCCACCAGCTCCGTCTTGACTTGATTTGTAGAAAACACAATAGTTTGCAGAGCAACTACTTAAATGTTGTATTTGTAGCAAACAACAGCACGGCAGTGTCAGTTCAGCGTTCACACAGATCCCCAAAATAGCTGTCCCATGCTATGCCTGTAACATGATTCTCTGATTATAGACCACCAAATTTAGCATATCCTCATTAATCGTGTCAACGGGCTGAAATTACATCTAAAAACGCTCTGACCTGTTGACTTAGGTCAGTCCTCGCCCATTCGGATGTTTTCTAGGTGTAAACTACAATCCGCCTTGAACACAAAGTATTTTATTTTGAAAATAAACCGGATGTTTTACTTTGTGTCTGCTCATGACTTCCTGTCTCACAGAAGCTGATTTTTGCCGAGTCGGTACAAAGAGACGCCAGACAAACAAGAATGGAAACTTATGGGTGCTGTATGCAATAAGTGGAAATCTGGGGTGAGGCTATGCTTACAATTCAGGTCAATTTTGGTTATGTTTATGGTTTATTTGTCCAAGACATGTTTAACAAGTTACATCAAGGAACACCATGTACAAACCCCAAAACCAGTGAAGTTGTCACATTGTGTAAATGGTAAATAAAAACAGAATACAATGATTTGCAAATCCTTTTCAACCTATATTCAATTGAATAGACTTCAAAGACAAGATACTTAACGTTCAAACTGGAAAACGTTGTTATTTTTGGCAAATATTAGCTCATTTGGAATTTGATACCTGCAACATGTTTCAAAAAAGCCGACACAAGTGGCAAAAAAGACTGAGAAAGTTGAGGAATGCTCATAAAACACATATTTTGGAACATCCCACAGGTGAACAGGCTAATTGGTAACATGTGAGTGTCCATGATTGGGTATAAAATCTGCTTCCATGAAATGCTCAGTCATTCACAAACAAGGATGGGGCAAGGGTCACTACTTTATTGTCGAACAGTTTAAGAACAACATTTCTCAACCAGCTATTGCAGGGAATTTAGGGATTCCACCATCTACGGTCTGTAATATCATCAAAAGGTTCAGAGAATTTGGAGAAATCACTGCACGTATGCGATGATATTACGGACGCTCCATCCCTCAGGCGGTACTGCATCAAAAACCAACATCAGTGTGTAAAGGATATCACCACATGGCCTCAGTAACACTTAAGAAAACCACTGTCAGTAACCACAGTTGGTTGCTACATCTGTAAGTGCAAGTTAAAACTGTACTATGCAAAGCGAAAGCCATTCATCAACAACACCCAGAAACGCCGCTGGCTTCGATGGGCCCGAGCTCATCTAAAATGGGATGCAAAGTGGAAAAGTGTTCTGTTGTCTGACGAGTCCACAAAATTTTAAATTGTTTTTGGAAACTGTGGACGTCGTGTCATCCGGACCAAAAAGGAAAAGAACCATCCGGACTGTTATAGGCGCAAAGGTGAAAAGCCAGCATCTGTGATGGTATTGGGGTGTATTATTGTCCAGGACATGGGTAACTTACACCTCTGTGAAGGCACCATTAATGCTGAAAGGTACATACAGGTTTTGGAGCAACATATGTTGCCATCCAAGCATGGTCTTTTTCATGGACGCCCCTGCTTATTTCAGAAAGACAATACCAAGCCACGTGTTACAACAGCGTGGCTTCGTAGTAAAAGAGTGCGGGTACTAGACTGGCCTGCCTGTAAATGTGCGGCGCATTATGAAGCATAAAATACCACAACTGAGACCCCGGACTGTTGAACAACTTAAGCTGTACATCAAGCAAGAATGGGAAAGAATTCAACCTGAAAAGCTTTAAAAATTGGTCTCCTCAGTTCCCAAACGTTTACTGAGTGTTGTTCAAAGGAAAGGCCATGTAACACAGTGGTAAAAATGCCAACTTTTTTGCAATGTGTTGCTGCCATTAAATTCTAAGTTAATGATTATTTGCAAAAAAAAATATGTTTCTCAGTTCAAGCATTAAATATCTTGTCTTTGCAGTCTATTCAATTGAATATTAGTTGAAAAGGATTTGCAAATCATTGTATTCTCTTTGTATTTACGATTTACACAACTTGCCAATCCCACAGGTTTGGGGTTTTGTATATTTATCAGTAATATACATGGAGAAGGGATACATTTAAATATGCTGTGCCTGTTTCGACACTTTTCACACATTAATTGTGCAAATGCAACAATGTGATGTTCATTAAAGTAACTTGTTCAGTACGCCTGAAACAAATAAACCATGCCATACTGTGGAGGGGGGGCGTGGTCTGTGGGTGTGTAAGGACCGGCCTCGAAGTCAGCGGCAGGTGAGTAGATTGCCCAGCTGGGGCTTGTTATCTAATCACCTGTCGCCCTTATTAGCAGCAGCCGGAGCGAGACACGTTGTTGGAAGTTGGAGAGAGAGAGATTCATGCACAGAGCGAGAAGGCCAAGACACGCCGGACTGAAAAGTCCTCAAAATATATACTGCTGAAAAGCAAACGAGACTTGTGCATGTCAATAAAAGACTGGCTCAAACCTGTACACCAGGCTCACGAAAGATCTATCGGACTCAGCAGAGAGACCTTCACACATACCAATTCTGCAGGCCATTCTATAGTTTGCATGTACTCTTTGGGCCTTGCCTGAATTCTCCTACGAGATACATTTTTTATTATAATCCTACAAATAATGTATGATTCAGTGTTTTAGTTTTATCATTCACATATCTACTTGCTAGTAGGTCATCATGCCCATTCATCCCCTTTTCTACTGCTAATGCCTTTCCCAAGTCAGCTGAAGTCTATCTCAGCTGACTGTGCTGGAGGATATTGTGGAGTGACTTGGAAAAAAAACAGGTCACGTTTCCCCTGTGACCATACTTCTTAAAAATAGATAGCGCATGTTATTCTGAAATTAATTAAGTTGCAGAGACAATTACTTGCAGTGTCTACTATACCCATGGCATCCCTATTTTCACTCACAACATCTTTTTATGTATATTTTGCTACTGAAAATTATATATGGCAGTCATTTCCCATAATATAAATTCGTTTTTGAGTAATGGGTAGCTCTGAGCTTGAAACACCCCCTTTCCATCGCCAGACTCGATATGCCGCCTCCTCCTGGTGTGACGTCATCTATCAATCAATCAATCAATCAATCAATCAATCAATCACGTTGACTGTGGCATGAACCAAACAAACATTACGTGGAACAGGCATAAAGCGAACAATGATGCCAGACCGAGTGTGGCGAGCAACGTGAATAAATAGCTCTCTGATTAGTGCTTGGCAGCAGGTGAACGTGCCGAACACTAATCAGAGGCAGGTGGAAATAACAAGTAACCATGGTAACTAACAAGGGTGCACAAAAACAGGAATTAAGGGACTCCAAATCTAACAGTGTTATGATCCGCTGCCCGGATCTTATTCTGTTTATGTTTTTCAGTTCACTTGTGTTCTCAGCACCTGTTGAGTTTGTGTGTCTCAGTTGCCATGACGGCAGATTACAGTAACCTGCCTCTGGTTAGTGTTGCGAACGTGCACCTGTTGCCCGGGCACTAATCAGAGGGCTATTTAGTTTACGTGCTGGCCTCACTCTGTCTGTTGGTATTGTTTGCTCCCATGCAACAAGTTACGCTCTTGGTTACACTCATCAGAATCAGAATCAGAATCAGAATCAGCTTTATTGTCATTACGCAAGGTAATGAGATTGAGGCCATTCCATACAGTGCGATGTGTGCATGCTAGAAAAACAATGTGCAAATATATAGAAATATAAAAAATGTAGAAGTGCAATGAATATGGTGTGAAATGAATATATACATGAAAAAACAAAACAAAAACAAAAACAGGGTGGTTGGTGGAATGGGTTATTGCACCGAAGAGAAGGCAGTTATGAGGGACAATGGGGCAGTCCGTTCAGGATGGTTATGGCCCTGGGGAAGAAGCTGTTCTTTAGCCTGTTTGTTTTGGTTTTAATGCACCTGTAGCGCTTCCCAGAGGGCAGCAGGTGGAACAGGTCAGAGCCAGGGTGGGTGCTGTCCTTGATGATGGCACTGGCTCTGTTGAGGCAGCGGGAGGTGTAGATGTCCGTCAGAGAGGGGAGAGGGCGGCCGATGATCTTCTGAGCCGTCTTGACCACTCTTTGCAGCCTCTCCCTGTCTGCTGCAGTGCAGCTGCCGTACCATACCGTAATACAGTAGGTCAGCAGGCTCTCGATGGACGAGCGGTAGAAGGTCAGCAGCAGGTCAGGCTTCAGGTTGTACTTCCCGAGGACTCTAAGGAAGTGTAGCCGCTGCTGAGCCTTCTTGATGATTGATGTGGTGTTGACTCATAGTCTGCATTTTGATATTAGTATCTTTTGGCTACCCTTTTGTTTTCCGTGCCGTGGGCACCGCGCAGCATATTTTGTTCTGCAACTAAAGTAAATAATTTATTCTCACCTGCTAGCCGCTTCCTGACATCCCTTTGCATCGTGAAAAGACGACCTCCGGCATCACAATGCCACGCAAGCGTAACAGAAATATGATCCGGGCAGCGGATCATAACAGTACCCCCCTCTTAAAGGACAGATTCCAGATGTCCCCAGGACAAACTAAAACCCAAAAAACCAACATATAGCTCAAGAGTCAAGGGAGGGCGGAGGGAGGACTTAGTGGGATTGGTGCGTCTTTGCCGTGAGCCGAAGTCTTCTTGGGTGACTTCCGCTTTCGCTGACGCGTTCGGGCTGGCTGTGAGCGGACATCCCCGGGCCAGATGGAGTCGATTTGGACCAACGAACCGTCAGGCCCCCACAATAGGTCTTCGCGCTCCAAAAGGGGATACTGGAGAGTCTCTCTCTCCATCACCTGTAAGACCAGCCACGTCCCGTAGCCGGAATCCTCCACGCCCTCTTCGAAAAGACAAACGCTCTTGGTTACGCTCATAGTCTGCATTTTGATATTAGCATCTTTTGGCTACCCTTTTGTTTTCCGTGCCGTGGGCACCGCGCATCATATTTTGTTCTGCAACTAAAATAAATAATTTATTCTCACCTGCAAGCCGCTTCCTGACATCCCTCTGCATCGTGAAAAGACTACCTCCGGCATCACAATGCCACGCAAGCGTAACAGAAATATGATCCGGGCAGCGGATCATAACAGTACTCCCCTCTTAAAGGACAGATTCCAGATGTCCCCAGGACAAACTAAAACCCAAAAAACCAACATATAGTTCAAGAGTCAAGGGAGGGCGGAGGGCGGAGGGAGGACTTGGTGGGATTGGTGCGTCTTTGCCACGAGCCGAAGTCTTCTTGGGTGACTTCCGCTTTCGCTGACGCGTTCGGGCTGGCTGTGAGCGGCCAGATGGAGTCGATTTGGACCAACTAACCGTCAGGCCCCCACAATAGGTCTTCGCGCTCCAAAGGGGAATACTGGAGAGTCTCTCTCTCCATCACTTTTAAGACCAGCCACGTCCCGTAGCCGGAATCCTCCACGCCCTCTTCGAAAAGACTGTTTGCTGTTGGTCCTCTGATACGCTTGCGTGGCATTGTGATGCCGGAGGTCGTCTTTTCACGATGCAGAGGGATTTCATGAAGCGGCTTGCAGGTGAGAATAGTAGCCAAAAGATGCTAATATCAAAATGCAGACTATAAGCGTAACCAAGAGCGTAACTTGTTGCATGGGAGCAAACAAGACCAACAGACCGAGTGAGGCCAGCGCGTTAACTAAATAGCCCTCTGATTAGTGCCCGGGCAACAGGTGCGTGTCCGGAACACTAACCAGAGGCAGGTGACTGTAATCTGCCGTCATGGCAACTGAGACACACAAACTCAACAGGTGCTGAGAACACAAGTGAACTGAAAAACATAAACAGAATATGATCCGGGCAGCGGATCATAACAAACAGAACATAACAAAAACATGATCCGGACCACGGATCATGACAGTTTACTTATATAGCCCTAAATCATGAGTGTCTCAAAGGGCTGCACAAGCCACGACGACATCCTCGACTCAGATCCCACGTCAGGGCAAGGAAAAACTCAAACCAAAGGAATGACGATGAGAAACCTTGGAGGGGAAACACAGATGTGGGGGAAATGGATGGATTTATTTGAAATCTTTTAACTGTAAACATTCCAGCTTATCACAAATGATAAGAAAGACTTTGACTCTTGTTTGCTTACTCAATTTGATAGCAAAATATAGGAGCGCTCGCGGAGGGGTACCTTATTTTCCGGACTATAAGGCGCACGTAAAATCCTTTTTTTTGTTCTCAAAAAAACTACAGTGTGCCTTATAACCCGGTGTGCCTAATGTAAGGAATACATTTGGTTGAGCTTACCCTCCTCAAAGCTATTTTATTTGGTACATGGTGGAATGATAAGTGTGACCAGTAGATGGCAGTCAAACATAAGAGATTAGTGTATATGCAATCAATCAATCAATGTTTATTTATATAGCCCTAAATCACAAGTGTTTCAAAGGGCTGCACAAGCCACAACGACATCCTTGGTTCAGAGCCCACATAAGGGCAAGGAATAACTCACAACCCTATGAGAAACCTTGGAGAGGACCAAGTGTAGATAGATCATTGTGGAGGGGGGCGTGGCCTGCGGACCTGCAGCGAAGCAGGGTGTGCCAGGACCGGCTTCGAGATCAGGGTCAGGTGCGTAGATGGCCCACCTGGGCCTGGTTATCTAATCACCTGTCGCTCTGTTAAAAGGCAGCAGCCGGGGAGGAGAGAGAGGTGGAGTTGGAGCGAGAGAGAGGCAGAGACGAACGAACATGTTTGGCGCCAAATTGTGGAGGTTGCTCTCCTCCGGGTTCCTCGGACCACCAAGCACTGACATGACAGTTCAGGTTCAGGTTTACACCACTGTTTTAGTCTGTCTTCGATGCAGTTTGTGTTGCTTTTCAGCAAGTGTTAGTTCATCTCTGTCTCTCTCTGCATCGAAGACAGAATAAAACAGTGGTGTAAACCTGAACCTGAACTGTCATGTCAGTGCTTGGTGGTCCGAGGAACCCGGAGGAGAGCAACCTCCACAATTTGGCGCCCAACATGTCCGTTCGTCTCTGCCTCTCTCTCGCTCCAGCTCCACCTCTCTCTCCTCCCCGGCTGCTGCCTTTCAACAGAGCGACAGGTGAGTAGATAACCAGGCCCAGGCGGCCCATCTAGGCACCTGTCGCTGATCTGGGGGCGTGGTTAAGAGGGGAGGAGTATATTTACAGCTAGAATTCACCAAGTCAAGTATTTTATTTATATATATATATATATATATATATATTTAAGAAATACTTGACTTTCAGTGAATTCTAGCTATAAATATATATTTATTTTTCTTTTATTATTATATATATATATATATATATATATATACTGCGATGAGGTGGCGACTTGTCCAGGGTGTACCCCGCCTTCCGCCCGATTGTAGCTGAGATAGGCTCCAGCGACCCCAAAGGGAATAAGCGGTAGAAAATGGATGGATGGATGGATGGATCAAGTATTTATTTTATATATATATATATATATATATGTTGTATATATATAAAATAAATACTTGAATTTCAGTGTTCATTTATTTACACGTATACACACACATAACACTCATCTACTCATTGTTGAGTTAAGGGTTGAATTGTCCATCCTTGTTCTATTCTCTGTTACTCTTTTTCAAACCATGCTGAACACCCTCTCTGATGATGGATTGCTGTGTGGCACGCATAAAAAGTGCCTTCATCAAATGCACTAGATGGCAGTATTGTCCTGTTTAAGAGTGTCACAACATTACTGTTTACGGCAGACAAACTGCTTTACGGTAGACAAAAACGTGACCGCTGTTGTTGTGTGTTGTTACCGCGCTGGGAGGACGTTAATGAAACTGCCCAACAATAAACCCACATAAGAAACCAAGAACTCGCCCTCCATCATTCTACAGTTATATTGTGGGAAAGCGGACTCAGATCCGCATGGACCTGAGTCCGCCTGAATTTCGGGAGATTTTCGGGAGAAAATTTGTCCCGGGAAGTTTTCGGGAGAGGCGCTGAATTTCGGGAGTCTCCCGGAAATTCCGGGAGGGTTGGCAAGTATGACGTTATATGAGGCATAAATAACCAATTGAGAACGTGCCTGGTATGTTAACGTAACATATTATGGTAAGAGTCATTCAAATAACTATAACATATAGAACATGCTATACGTTTACCAAACAATCTGTCACTCCTAATCGCTAAATCCCATGAAATCTTTAACGTCTACTCTCTTACGTGAATGAGCTAAATAATATTATTTGATATTTTACGGTAATGTTTTAATAATTTCACACATAAGTCGCTCCTGAGTATAAGTCCCTGCGACTTATAGTCCGAAAAAATACGCTGACCATGGTGACTAAACTCAGAAGGTGCACAAACAGGAACTAAAGGAGTCCAAAACAAACAGAAAATAACAAAAACATAATCCAGACCACAGATCATGACCAATGTGCATGTAGATAATATTTTGTGAGCGAGAAGAAAATTGCATCATATTCTGCTTCTAGAAAATTAAGAAGAATGAGGGTTTTTTTTTGTTTGTTTCCATTAAGTTGGCAGGTGTTTGAACAAGCATGTGCAGTTACTCAGTGGGCGTGCTCAGAATATCGAGCTTGTCAGAAACAGAAATCTCGAGATACTCCCCGAGCGCCGGTAATTAATGATGACAATTTCAATTTCGATACAAAGTCATTTGCAGGGCAGAACAGGCTTGACAAGTTGAGGAAGTCACCTAATAGATGCCACATGATATTAATGAACGGGGGCCCCACTGCCTTTAACCTGGCAGCCACAGGAAATCCATCACGACCATGATATTACTTTCTTCTGACAAATATGTTCTCACTGGCCAGGTAGCTCGGCTAATGACCTCAAAAGTATTTCTGTCAAAGACATGGTTCCTATTAATTATTCAGTCACCTATGCTCCTAGGATAGCTTGCAATATCATCAGTGCTGCTAAAGGCCCTTGACCATTAATATGAGCGGGCAGATGCGAGCTGCCTACATTATAGGCACGACCTCCCGAGATGCATGAATTTAAACACAACCGAAAAATAACAATGGGACTTTTGTTACAATCGCAATCAAAATTTACATACACTTGTAAAGAACATAATGTCATGGCTGTCTTGAGTTTCCAATCATTTCTACAACTCGTATTTTTTTGTGATAGAGTGATTGGAGCACATACTTGTTGGTCACAAAAAACATTCATGAAGTTTGGTTCTTTTATAAATTTATTATGGGTCTACTGAAAATGTGAATAAATCTGCTGGGTCAAAAGTATACATACTAGAGATGCGCGGATAGGCAATTATTTCATCCGCAACCGCATCAGAAAGTCGTCAACCATCCACCATCCACCCGGACTAACATTTAATCAACACCGCACCCGCCCGCACCCGCCCGCACCCGCCCGTTGTTATATATCTAATATAGACGATGCAAGGCATTAGTGAGGTTAGAAAGCTTTTGCCTGTTAAAGAAAGGAGACTGATCCAATGCAGCACAGACATTCAATGCGTGCCACGCTGTCACGGCCCAGACGCACACCAGTGCGCAATCATATGGGAGCCGCGCTGAGCGCACCTCCAAACGCGTGGAGGTGCGATGTCCCTTGCACCCGCGGCGGCTCCACCCGGGCTCGCGCCCGAGGCTTCAGCGCGCACCGCGGCGGCCATCCTACTCGTCGTGGCCTAGCCCTCGCGGCTCTCGCTGCCGGCGACGGCCGGGTTAGGGCCCGAAGCTCCAGCGCCATCCATTTTCAGGGCTAGTTGATTCGGCAGGTGGGTTGTTACACACTCCTTAGCGGGTTCCGACTTCCATGGCCATCGTCCTGCTGTCTATATCAACCAGGGTGAGCCCCACCCCTTTCGTGAGCGCACTGCGCGCGGAGTGACCCCTGTTACGCGCCCCCGGCAACAGGGGTGGCGGGCAGGTAAGCTGCGCGGGCGGAGCGCGCGGAGTGACCCCTGTTACGAGCCCCCGGCCACGGGGGTGGCGGGCAGGTAAGCTGCTTACCTGCTGCGCGTGACGCCGGCCGCGGCGAAGGCGGACGAGGCGGGGTGTCGGTGCGGTGGGCGCGGTGGTGACCCTGGACGTGCGTCGGGCCCTTCTCGCGGATCACCTCAGCTACGGCTCCCGGTGGGGCCCTCTCGGGGGAAGGGGCCTCGGTCCCGGACCCCGGCGAGGCATCCCTTCTCCGCTCTTCTTCTGTTGTGGCATATGCTGCAGGTGCCTGCTCGTTTTTCGTATGTGGGTAACAACATTTAACTATGTATATATATTTCCGAATTGGTTTAACTGCCACCCGCCTGAATCTATTTAAAATCTAATTTTTTTTTATTTCAACCGCCCGACCCGACCCGCGGATAAAATCTAATTTTTTTTTATTTCAACCGCCCGATCCGCGGATAATCCGCGGACTCCGCGGTTGTGTCCGCAAACCGCGCATCTCTAATACATACAGTTAAAAGTTAAAGTTAAAGTACTAATGATTGTCACACACACACTAGGTGTGGTGAAATTCGTCCTCTGCATTTGACCCATTCCCTTGTTCACCCCCTAGGAGGTGAGGGGAGCAGTGAGCAGCAGCGGTGCCGCGCCCGAGAATAATTTTTTATTTAAAGGCCTACTGAAATGCGATTTTCTTATTCAAACGGGGATAACAGGTCCATTCTATGTGTCATACTTGATCATTTCGCGATATTGCCATATTTTTGCTGAAAGGATTTAGTAGAGAACATCGACGATAAAGTTCGCAACTTTTGGTCGCTGATAAAAAAGCCTTGCCTGTACCGGAAGTAGCAGACGACATGCGCGTGACGTCACAGGTTGTGGAGCTCCTCACATCCGCACATTGTTTACAATCATGGCCACCAGCAGCGAGAGCGATTCGGACCGAGAAAGCAACGATTTCCCCATTAATTTGAGCGAGGATGAAAGATTCGTGGATCAGGAAAGTGAGAGTGAAGGACTAGAGGGCAGTGGGAGCGATTCAGATAGGGAAGATGCTGTGAGAGGCGGGTGGGACCTGATATTCAGCTGGGAATGACTAAAACAGTAAATAAACACAAGACATATATATACTCTATTAGCCACAACACAACCAGGCTTATATTTAATATGCCACAAATTAATCCCGCATAACAAACACCTCCCCCCTCCCGTCCATATAACCCGCCAATACAACTCAAACACCTGCACAACACACTCAATCCCACAGCCCAAAGTACCGTTCACCTCCCCAAAGTTCATACAGCACATATATTTCCCCAACGTCCCCAAAGTGACATGCACATGCGCGTGTACGGGCAAGCGATCAAATGTTTGGAAGTCGCAGCTGCATGCGTACTCACGGTACCGTGTCTACGTATCCAACTCAAAGTCCTCCTGGTAAGAGTCTCTGTTGTCCCAGTTCTCCACAGGCCAATGGTAAAGCTTGACTGTCATCTTCCGGGAATGTAAACAATGAAACACCGGCTGTGTTATCCGGCACAATAGTCAGGGGGTGCATTATACGGCGGGGGTGCGTTATCCGGCACAACATCTGCCGCAATACACCGCTTCCCACCTGCAGCTTTCTTCTTTGCTGTCTCCATTGTTCATTGAACAAATTGCAAAAGATTCACCAACACAGATGTCCAGAATACTGTGGAATTTTGCGATGAAAACAGACGACTTAATAGCTGGCCACCATGCTGTCCCAAAATGTCCTCCACAATCCGTGACGTCACGCGCTGACGTCATCATACCGAGACGTTTTCAGCAGGATATTCCGCGCAAAATTTAAAATTGCACTTTAGTAAGCTAACCCGGCCGTATTGGCATGTGTTGCAATGTTAAGATTTCATCATTGATATATAAACTATCAGACTGCATGGTCGGTAGTAGTGGCTTTCAGTAGGCCTTTAACCCCCAATTCCAACCCTTGATGCTGAGTGCCAAGCAGGGAGGTAATGGCTCCCATTTTTATAGTCTTTGGTATGACTCGGCCGGGGTTTGAACTCACAACCTACCGATCTCAGGGCGGACACTCTAACCACTAGGCCACTAACAGCAATGTTAATATTTGCTTACATGTCCCTTGGCAAGTTTCACTGCAATAAGGCGCTTTTGGTAGCCATCCACAAGATTCTGCTTGAATTTTTGACCACTCCTCAGTTCAGCTAAATTTGTTGGTTTTCAGACACGGACTTGTTTCTTCAGCATTGTCCACACGTTTAAGTCAGGACTTTGGGAAAGCCATTCTAAAACCTGAATTCTAGCCTGATTTAGCCATTCCTTTACCACTTTTGACGTGTGTTTGGGGTCATTGTCCTGTTGGAACACCCAACTGCGCCCAAGACCCAACCTCCGGGCTGATGATTTTAGGTTGTCCTGAAGAATTTGGAGGTAATCCTCCTTTTTCATTGTTCCATTTAAAGCACCAGTTCCATTGGCAGCAAAACAGGCCCAGAGAATAATACTACCACCACCATGCTTGACGGTAGGGATGGTGTTCCTGGGATTAAAGGCCTCACCTTTTCTCCTCCAAACATATTTCTGGGTATTGTGGCCAAACAGCTCAATTTTTGCTTCATCTGACATCACATGGACAAAGATAAGACCTTCCGGAGGAAAGTTCTGTGGTCAGATGAAACAAAAATTGAGCTGTTTGGCCACAATACCCAGCAATATGTTTGGAGGAGAAAAGGTGAGGCCTTTAACACCATGCCTAAAATTAAGGTTTTAGAATGGCTTTCCCATTGTGTGGACAATGCTGAAGAAACAAGTCCATGTCAGAAAACCAACATATTTAGCTGAACTGCACCAATTTTGTCAAGAGGACAGGTCAAAAATTCAACCAGAAAAGTTAAAGTACCAATGATTGTCACACACACTCTAGGTGTGGCGAAAATATTCTCTGCATTTGACCCATCACCCTTGATCACTCCCTGGGAGGTGAGGGGAGCAGTGGGCAGCAGCAGTGGGCAGCAGCAGTGGCCGCGCCCGGGAATCATTTTTGGTGATTTAACCCCCAATTCCAACCTTTGATGCTGAGTGCCAAGCAGGGAGGTAACGGCTCCCATTTTTATAGTCTTTGGTTTGACTCGGCCGGGGTTTGAACTCACAACCTACCGATCTCAGGGCGGACTCTCTAACCACTAGGCCACTAACAACTAGCAATGTTAATATTTGCTTACATGTCCCTTGGCAAGTTTCACTGCAATAAGGCGCTTTTGGTAGCCATCCAAAAGCTTCTGGTTGAATTTTTGACCACTCCTCAGTTCAGCTTAATTTGTTGGTTTTCTGACATGGACTTATTTCTTCAGCATTGTCCACACGTTTAAGTCAGGACTTTGGGAAGGCCATTCTAAAACGTTCATTCTAGACTGATTTAGCCATTCCTTTACCACGTTTGACATGTGTTTGGGGTCATTGTCCTGTTGGAACACCCAACTGCACCCAAGACCCAACCTCCGAACTGATGATTTTAGCTTGTCCTGAAGAATTTGGAGGTAATCCTGCTTTTTCATTGTCCCATTTACTCTCTGTATGTCATGACTTGGTCTTGGGTGTTTGCTTTTCCGGGATGCAACGGAAAGTTGGCTCGGGCGAGACGGGAATGTGAGTACATGATTTATTTAATATAAAAAACGAACAAACGAAAAGCGCGCACAGTGGCGGAGAACAAACTATGAAACCAAAAGACCATAGCATTAGTAAACAAAACTTACTTGGCATGGACAAAACGGAGCAGCGTGAACGATGGACATGAAAAGAGAGTCAGAAATGTGCAGAGCATAAATGTGGGGATGTCACCAGAAAGACAAACTGAAAAACAATGAACTTAAATACTACAGACATGATTAACGAAAACAGGTGCGTGACAGGTGCGTGACGTGACAGGTGAAAACTAATGGGTTGCTATGGTGACAAACAAGAGTGCACAATGCGTCCAAACGTGGAACAGGTGAAACTAATGGGTAATCATGGAAACAAGACAAGGGAGTGAAAAGCCAGAAAATAAAGAGTCCAATAACTAAACAAAACATGACTAAAACAAAACATGATTACACAGACATGACACTGTAAAGCACCAGTTCCATTGGCAGCAAAACAGGCCCAGAGCATAATACTACCACCACCATGCTGGACGGTAGGAATGGTGTTCCTGGGATTAAAGGCCTCACCTTTTCTCCTCCAAACATATTGCTGGTTATTGAGGCCAAAAAGCTACATTTATGCTTCATCTGACATCACATGGACAAAGATAAGACCTTCTGGAGGAAAGTTCTGTGGTCAGATGAAACAAAAATTGAACTGTATGTATACTTTTGACCCAGCACATTTTCAGTAGACCCATAATAAATTAGAAAAGAACCAAACATCATTAATGTATTTTTTGTGACCAACAAGTATGTGCTCCAATCACTCTATCACAAAAAAATAAGAGTTGATTGGAAACTCAAGACAGACATGACATTATGTTCTTTTAAAGTGTACGTAAACTTTTGATCGCGACTGTATATTTCCAAATGAGCAATGCCTGGTTTAATCATTGCAAGGAGTTCCTTGTCATGACACAGTAATGTAGCACATGGTGATCATGCATTGTTTGCTCATCCATTTTTTTAATTGCTCAGTTGTCTAAACAGTGCCGGCACACGGCTATAAAAACAAAAGGCCACAAATCCGGCTGTTGCCAGACAACCACTGGCCACCATGCTTTCAGAGTTAAATCCCCTTTTTTTTTCAGTCCGCGGTGGGGGAGCCTATGGTGGATGGTTTGAAGGCCAAAAGACGGGGAGGGAATGTTCAGGGGATGGTGTTGTGGGGCGTGCCAAGTCACTACCATTGTGTCCTTAGGCAAGACACTTCACCCTTCCTCCCAGTGAATAAATGTTCGGTGGCGGTCGGAGAGGCCGTAGGCGCAAATTAGCAGCCGTCCTTCCGTCAGTCCATCCCTAGGCGGCTGTGGTTACAAATGTAGCTTACCACCATTGTGGAGTGAATGAGTAATGGGTTCTCACTTCTCTGTGAAGCACTTTGATTGTCTGGAAAAGCGCTTTATAAATCTAATCCATTAATGTGGATGGAAATGCTGCGTTCACTTGCACATGGAAAAACGAACATTAATGAACTTCTAATGAAAATAATCAATTTCCACAATCAAAAGGGGCAACATAACTCAATAATAGAGATGTCCGATAATGGCTTTTTTGCCGATATCCAATTAATTACCGATTCCGATATCAACCGATACCGATATAAACAGTCGTGGAATTAACACGTTATTATGCCTAATTTTGTTGTGATGCCCCGCTGGATGCGTTAAGCAATGTAACAAGGTTTTTCAAAATAAATCAACTCAAGTTATGGAAAAAAAAATGCCAGGTTGAGGTGGGCGGTGGTTGGGGGGGGACGGGGGGTTAGGGGGTAGCGTAGGGTGTATACTGTAGCGTCCCGGAAGAGTTAGTGCTGCAAGGGGTTCTGGGTATTTGTTCTGATGTGTTTATGTTGTGTTACGGTGCGGATGTTCTCCCGAAATGTGTTTGTCATTCTTGTTTGGTGTGGGTTCACAGTGTGGCGCATATTTTTAACAGTGTTAAAGTTGTTTATACGGCCACCCTCAGTGTGACCTGTATGGCTGTTGAACAAGTATGACTTGTGTGTGTGTGAAAAGACGTAGATATTATGTGATTGGGCCGGCACGTAAAGGCAAAAAAATGCCAACATGGCACTGCCATATTTATTATTGAAGTCACAAAGTGCTTTTTTTTTTTGAACATGCCTCAAAACAGCAGCTTGTAATTTGGGAGAGAGCATGAGGAGGTTGAGGTGGGCGAGGTTGAAGTGGTGGGGGGTAGGGGGTGTATATTGTAGCGTCCCGGAAGACTTAGTGCTGCAAGGGGTTCTGGGTATTTGTTCTGTTGTGTTTAAAGTTAAAGTTAAAGTGCCAATGATTGTCACACACACACTAGGTGTGGCGAAATTATCCTCTGCATTTGACCCATCACCCTTGATCACCCCCTGGGAGGTGAGGGGAGCAGTGGGCGGCAGCGGTGGCCGCGCCCGGGAGTAATTTTGGTGATTTAACCCCCAATTCCAACCCTTGATGCTGAGTGCCAAGCAGGGAGGTAATGGCTCCCATTTTTATAGTCTTTGGTATGACTGGGCTGGGGTTTGAACTCACAACCTACCGATCTCAGGGCGGACACTCTAACCACTAGGCCACTGAGTTGTGCTACGGAGCGGATGTTCTCCCGAAATGTGTTTGTCATTCTTGTTTGGTGTGGGTTCACAGTGTGGCGCATATTTGTAACAGTGTTAAAGTTGTTTATACGGCCACCCTCAGTGTGACCTGTATGGCTGTTGACCAAGTATGAATTGCATTCACTTGTGTGTGTGAAAAGCTGTAGATATTATGTGATTGGGCCGGCACGCAAAGGCAGTGCCTTTAAGGTTTATTGGTGCTCTGTACTTCTCGCTACGTCCGTGTACCACTCTGTACAGCGGCGTTTTAAAAAGTCATGAATTTTACTTTTTGAAACCGATAATTTCCGATATTACATTCTAAAGAATTTATCGGCCGATAATTTTGGCAGTCCGATATTTTCGGACATGTCTACTAAATAACAAATACATCACAATAATTAATACATTTATATAGATTTTTGAGGGCAGCACGGTGGAACAGGTGTTAGTGCATGGGCCTCACAATACAAAGGTCCTAAGTTCGATCCCGAGATCGGGGTTTGCATGTTCTCCCCGTGACTGCGTGGGTTCCCTCCGGGTACTCCGGCTTCTTCCCATCTCCAAAAACATGCACCTGGGGATAGGTTGATTGGCAACACTAAATTGGCCCTATTGTGTGAATGTGAGTGTGAATGTTGTCTGTCTATCTGTGTTGGCCATGCGATGAGATGGCGACTTGTCCAGGGTGTAAACCGCCTTCCGCCCGAATACAGCTAAGATAGGTTCCAGCACCCCCTGCAACCCCGGAAGGGACAAGCGGTAGAAAATGGATGGATGGAAGAACTAACGCAGACAATCTATTTATAGTGGTGCCGTGATCACAGAGAGCTAACTAGCTTTTGCCGCTACATTGAAATAATTATTTAAATTTGTTTTAACTATTAAATTGTCACGGCGTGGACTCAAACCCGCTTCTTTCCTGCAACTGAGTGTCACAGTTCGTCCTCTGGCTGCTCGCTCAGACACACCCCCGCTCATGTTGAGCGCAGCACGCCTAGGCAGCGACAACCCTGCAGACAATCTGCAATCTGCACACCTGGGACTGATGAGGGCGAGCTGGATAAAGGACCAGTGGACCCAAGGATTCTGTCGAGAACTTAGTTTACCTCTTTGGATACCTTCGCTTGGTGTACCTTCCTTCCCGAGTCTTAACCATTGTGCTCCCTTGTGATTTGGACCGCCTTCCTCGATCTTCGACCCCCACTTTGGACTCGGACCTCTTGACGCCTCTCTCACGCCCTGGATCATCTGCCTGCCCCTCGGACTGTCTTCCTGCCTTGTTCCCCTTCCTCCTAGTCTTACACCACACACTCTTGTATTTTGGTCACACACTCCATTATATAGTTTAGGAGTAGTGTTTGTTATTATATATATATATATATATATATATATATATATATATATATATATATATAATAAATCATTGTAAATACCATCCCCTGGTGTCTGTTGCCGTCATTTCCCCTCAAACATAACAAATTAACCTAATGACTTATTATATCTTTGTGGAAAATATTGGACACAGTGTGTTGTCAAAGTGTAAGCCACTGTGACACTATTGTTATTTTTTTTTTTTTTTTATGTTTCTATCTTTTGTAAATAGCTGTGATGATAATGTCAATGGGGGATTTCTAATCACTGCTATGTTGGAATTCTTATTAATATTGATACTGTTATTGATATTATTCATTTTTGTTTTGCTACTTTTGGATTATTTTGTGTCATGTCTGTGTGTCCTCACAATTGCTCCGTTGACTGCTATTCTGAATGTTTCTGGGCCGGGTTTGGTTCTGGAATTGGAATTGTATTATTATGGTATTATTGTGTATTTTGTTGGATTAATTAATTAAAAAAATAAAATAAAATAAAAAGCCCTGACTGAGATCAACTTTTTTTTTTACTCATCCCCCCACCTCACAGCATTCACCTTTTTCCATCTTTTAAGGGTCACCATAATTGGCACCCCCACCGGCGTTCCCGGTTTGTCTCCCTGTGCAATGTGTGTCTAATCTTGAACGGAACTGTGCTGAAAACCTGTATTTCCCCTGGTGGATATCTATCTATCTATCTATCTAGTTAAATAAAGCAAAATGAATTAGATTATGAGTCATTCTTCATCCAGCAGGTTATCCAAATATAACTTAAGATGTCAACATCGTGTATGTGCTGAAAGCTTCATTTATGACTGTTGTCTTTGGTAAAAGCTTCTAGGTTTTGCTCACTGTGGACGGGAGAGTGTGATCAGCGCGCCTGCAGGAGCAAAGGTCACCGCCGCTATCGATGGTGTTGAGGGCGGAGCACCATCGGAATAGGGACGGGGCATGTGATGATGGCGAGACACAGTTGGCAGGTGATTAGATTTCACAGGTGTTATGTGGTAATCTAATCATCTGTTGTCTTTAACAGTGAGCAGCCGGGAGCAGAGAGGGAGAGAGGATACGGATGCGACTGAAAGGTCATGTTCTGCGAACCAAAAAGACTTTGATAAAAAACATTTGTGGATTAAAACTTTGTTACAACGGCACGCTTGGTTCCTGTGAAGTCTCTGTCAGTGGGACCGCTAAGAAGCGACCTCCACACTCACGTTTGCTTTCTTTTAATTAGACATGCTGTGTTGGTGCTTTTTGAAACACTCGTGGCAAACGTGTTTAAGAAATACAAATGATATCTAGATAATACATAAATGTGAAACAATAAACGATTGTAAGATACATCCTCAGATGCACTGGGACACATCCTCAGTGATGTGCCTGAGATCACCGGGGGTTTCGGGTCTTTCAACATCATACCCCCTCCCTCAGGTGACCCAGCCAGGGTGGATCAGACCCCGGCTTGTGTCCCAGTAGCATTGGCCCACAGTTCGCTCCTCCTGATCCAAAGCCATCTAGAGGCTCTCTCTGCTGCCTCCATTGTGGTCTTGATGGCCTTCCTTTTTGCATCACCTGTGATGCCAAGTAGTGTGAAGACCTTGCACAGTGAGCGGCCAGCAAAGCCTCTACACCCCACTTTAATGGCCTCACAGCGTGCCCTCCAGCCTCCTCTGCGGCATTGCTCGACTAGCTCCTGGTACTTTGACCGCTTCCGCTCGTTTGCCTCCTCTATGCGATCCTCCCAAGGAACTGTCAGCTTTATCAGTAGCACCTGCCGTGAAGATACTGATGCAAGCAAGATGTCCGGCCTCAACGAAGTTGTTGTGATATAGTCTGGAATCTTGAGCTGCTTGCCCAAGTCCTCTCGAAGATCCCAGTCCAATGCTGAGGTGAGGAGCCCGGCTGCTGGTTTGGGCTGTGACTGTGGCTGCTCTCCAGCCCTGACAAAGGCAATTCTCCTCTTGCCAAGTTGTTGCTTGCTGTTGTTGTTTTTGGCCACGGCTTTAGCTATGGCTTCAGCAACGGTCTTCAGCACTTGGTCGTGCCGCCAGCGGTAGCGGCCCTCCCCCAGAGCTTTAGAGCAGCTGCTGAGGATGTGCTCCAGCGAGCCTTTCCTGGAGCACAGCACACAGGCTGGAGAGTCAATCATGCCCCAGAAATGGAGATTGGCTGGGCTGGGTAGGACGTCGTAGACAGCTTGAATCATGAACTTAATGCGCTGGGGTTCAGCCAGCCTGATCTCAGACCAGCCTCTCCAGTGCACCCTCCCACCTTGTCCATGCTCCCTGCTGCTGCATACCCACCATCCTGCTGGTTCGTTCCTCCTCAACCTCTGCACGCACCTCCTTCAGGACTAGCTGGCGTTTGTCTTTACCACGTGCCTTCTCATAGTGAGGTTGGGGGAAGGCTCCCAGCCCAGCACGGCCTGTTACCACTGTGCCCACCAGGGCCCTATGTCTCAGCCGAGACTCAGCAACCTCCAGGCTTTCCTGAGCCCTCCACTTCCTGCCAGTTCGCACCACGATGCCCGCTGATGCCACTTTAGAGTCCTTGGAGTCACGATAGAGCAAAGCCTCTCGAGTACAAGAGACCCTGAACTCCTCGTCCAGGCTACTGAAAGGGAGCTAGAGCTTGTTGGTCTTCCCATACAGTGCTGTGCTGCACAGGCTGCGTGGAAAGCCCATCCATCGGCGGAGGTAGCTGCTGATCTTTCTCTCCAGAGTCTCCACGGTTGAGGAACCTCATACAACAACAGAGGCCAGAGTATCCGGGGCAAGACGCCATGCTGGTAAATCCAAGCCTTAAACCGGCCAGGTAAGCCAGACTTGTCTACAGCCGATAACCACGTCTCCAGTTCTTTGATGGTCGTTTGGATTGCTGCAGTATCCCTGAGACTACAGTCAAAAACCTTGCCCAGGCTCTTGACCGGTTTCTCGGTGATAGATGGGATTGCTGTGCCATCCACGAAGAAGCGGAACTTGTCTGCCAGTTTTCCCTTCTTCAGAACCATCGACCTGGATTTAGTTGGTTTAAAGCTCATTCTTGCCCAGGAGATGAGCTTTTCCAGGCCCTGGAGTATTGAAAGTATATCAAATTAACATTTAACAAAGTGATCGCAGCATTCCCGTGCATTCTTCGACTCTTTGGACAGAGTGTGAGCTGCAAGCTTTTCTCGTTGTTGTTTTGTAAAATCTTGCACTCTTCCGCCCTTTTTCATTGACTCTCGAGGGACTCTGAAGGAACGTTTATTCTTTTGGCTATTTGAATGATTTGTATAGCCCGGGGGTCAGCTGGAGCTTTCTCAAAAATGGAAAAAGATTGGGGGCAAATATATTTGTTGTTTTAATAATGTTTCTGTATGAGGACAAATATGACACAGATTTCCTAATTTTCAGAAAGCCCACTGTCTAATATGTTTGTGTTTATGCTTCACTGATGACAGTATTTGTATTTGTCCTACTAATTTTGGTGGTCCTTGAACTCACCGTAGTTTGTTTACATCAGAGGTGTCCAAAAATGTCTTAGCGAGGGCCACAAAGAGAAAAATTAAAGGACGCGAGGGGCACTTTTATACATTTTGTATATGAAAAATACTCAAACCAAAACAATGTAGATGAACATCTGCTAAAGTTTTGGAAAAAAAACCCGTCTACTTCTTAGCTTTGTGTTATAGATAACGAAGCAATAAAATAATTATTGATTTTATTTGTATTTATGTTAACTTGTCCCATTTACTCTCTGTAAAGCACCAGTTCCATTGGCAGCAAAACAAGCCCAGAGCATAATACTACCACCACCATGCTTGACGGTAAGAATGGTCAGCAGCAGGAAGCATGAAGTGCTCTAAAACTTGCTGGTAGACGGCTGCGTTGACCCTGGATCTCAGGAAACAGAGTGGACCGACACCAGCAGATGACATGGCACCCCAAACCATCACTGATGGTGGAAACTTTACACTAGACTTCAGGCAACGTGGATCCTGTGCCTCTCCTGTCTTCCTCCAGACTCTGGGACCTCGATTTCCAAAGGAAATGCAAAATTTGCATGGTTGGGTGATGGTTTGGGGTGCCATGTCATCTGCTGGTGTCGGTCCACTCTCTTTCCTGAGATCCAGGGTCAACGCAGCCGTCTACCAGCAAGTTTTAGAGCACTTCATGCTTCCTGCTGCTGACCTGCTCTATGGAGATGGAGATTTCAAGTTCCAACAGGACTTGGCGCCTGCACACAGCGCAAAATCTACTCGTGCCTGGTTTACGGACCATGGTATTTCTGTTCTAAATTGGCCCGCCAACTCCCCTGACCTTAGCCCCATAGAAAATCTGTGGGGTATTGTGAAAAGGAAGATGCAGAATGCCAGACCCAAAAACGCAGAAGAGTTGAAGGCCACTATCAGAGCAACCTGGGCTCTCATAACACCTGAGCAGTGCCAGAAACTCATCGACTCCATGCCACGCCGCATTAACGCAGTAATTGAGGCAAAAGGAGCTCCAACCAAGTATTGAGTATTGTACATGCTCATATTTTTCATTTTCATACTTTTCAGTTGGCCAACATTTCTAAAAATCCCTTTTTTGTATTAGCCTTAAGTAATATTCTAATTTTGTGACACACGGAATCTTGGATTTTCATTTGTTACCACTTCAAATCATCAAAATTAAATGAAATAAACATTTGAATGCATCAGTCTGTGTGCAATGAATAAATATAATGTACAAGTTACACCTTTTGAATGCAATTACTGAAATAAATCAAGTTTTTCAAAATATTCTAATTTACTGGCTTTTACCTGTAGTTCTTGTCACCCTGTTGTCCTCACTCAGGTCTGCATGGAGCTGGAGGGGGCGTGGCCTCCAGCTCCGGCTGAAAATCGGGAGATTTTCGGGAGAATATTTGTCCCTGGAGGTTTTCGGGTGATGCACTGAATTTCGGGAGTCTCCTGGAAAATTCGGGAGGGTTGGCAAGTATGGTTTAACTTTAACTTTAAGTGTAAAGCGAAATGTTGCTCTCATTTGTTTACTAGCTAGAATGTAATGTAGAAACATGCATACGTGCTTGTCTTGCACGTGGATTGTGAGCGATTTTTTTAATTTGTTTTTATTTTTAAAGTGCAGTTCCCCTTTAAACTGATGGCGCCTCTGCGTGCGACGAACACTGCGTTTTCCTATAGCCCGTGAACGCAACGCGAGCGTCTAACTAGGTCACGTGAGACGCTCGGCTAAAAAGAATGCGGTGACGTGCGAGAGTTCCGTCAGTGGAGCGGCGTCTCGCTGACATCCTCGCCCGGCGAGAGGCTTCCTTGGCCGCGTACAAAAAACCGGACGGCGGGGAAAGCGGTAACCAGGCAAAGAATGAAGCGGGAGATAATGTTTTTACCCCGAAACAAAGCATTGTAGGTGGCTATATTTAGTGGCCATTGTATTGTTTTTTCCTCCATCGCCCTCACTGCGTGCGACTGTACACCCGCCAGCCGAGCATCGTCCCCCGGTTTCCCCTTCGAGCTGTGGTCGAGCTCCGCTGTGGCGTCCCTCTTCTTTTTTTTTTTTTTCTTTCTTTTTTTTTTTTATAACGTAAAGCCCCTGGAAAGAGCAACTTGGATAAAAAACAGGAAACAGTAAGGAACGGAACTCATTTATCAAGAAGCTGCGGTGTGTTACCGGGAGAGGGAGGAGCAGTTGCAGCACTAAAAAAAAAACCCACACAAAAAAAAAAAACCCGCAGGGTTGAAGAGCCGTGGGGAGGACCAGCAAGGTGTGATTAGAGGAGACAACATAAAACGTTTTCGGTTACAGGATGGCGCGGTGATGTGGACCTAAAGCAGCGGCAACACAAGACATAGGAGGTAAGGCACCACTGCATGTGCCCCTGGATCCTCCACATCCTCTTTTGCCATTTACACTTCCACACCCACTCCTGTCTCCTTCACACTTGCACCTTCCACTTGACAACTATCACTACCACATTGTGAACCTTTGGATCCTTCCATCAAACACTTAATGCTGCCCCTAAAGTACTTAATGCATCACTGCACTATTTTGAGTGGTTGCCATTTATTTTCAGTATTATTATCTTTTTTTTTTTTTTTTTTTAAATGTATTTATTTATTTACAGAAAAATATAGTTTTTAAGGCTGGGCAATATGGCATTTTATTAATATCTCGATATTTTTAGGCCATGTCACGATGCACGATATACAGGTAAAAGCCAGTAAATTAGAATATTTTGAAAAACTTGATTTATTTCAGTAATTGCATTCAAAAGGTGTAACTTGTACATTATATTTATTCATTGCACACAGACTGATGCATTCAAATGTTTATTTCATTTAATTTTGATGATTTGAAGTGGCAACAAATGAAAATCCAAAATTCCGTGTGTCACAAAATTAGAATATTACTTAAGGCTAATACAAAAAAGGGATATTTAGAAATGTTGGCCAACTGAAAAGTATGAAAATGAAAAATATGAGCATGTACAATACTCAATACTTGGTTGGAGCTCCTTTTGCCTCAATTACTGCGTTAATGCGGCGTGGCATGGAGTCGATGAGTTTCTGGCACTGCTCAGGTGTTATGAGAGCCCAGGTTGCTCTGATAGTGGCCTTCAACTCTTCTGCGTTTTTGGATCTGGCATTCTGCATCTCCCTTTTCACAATACCCCACAGATTTTCTATGGGGCTAAGGTCAGGGGAGTTGGCGGGCCAATTTAGAACAGAAATACCATGGTCCGTAAACCAGGCACGGGTAGATTTTGCACTGTGTGCAGGCGCCAAGTCCTGTTGGAACTTGAAATCTCCATCTCCATAGAGCAGGTCAGCAGCAGGAAGCATGAAGTGCTCTAAAACTTGCTGGTAGACGGCTGCGTTGACCCTGGATCTCAGGAAACAGAGTGGACCGACACCAGCAGATGACATGGCACCCCAAACCATCACTGATGGTGGAAACTGTACACTAGACTTCAGGCAACGTGGATCCTGTGCCTCTCCTGTCTTCCTCCAGACTCTGGGACCTCGATTTCCAAAGGAAATGCAAAATTTGCATGGTTGGGTGATGGTAATCACACTATATGTGTCTAACATTAGGGATGTCCCGATCCAGGTTTTTGCACTTCCGATCCGATACCGATATTGTTTTTGCATTTCCGATCCGATACCGATACTGACCGATACTGGCCTATCCGAGCATGTATTAAAGTTTAAAGTTATTTTATTATTATTAGCCTTTATTTAACCAGGTAAAATCCCATTGAGATCAAAGATCTCTTTTCCAAGGGAGACCTGGCCAAGAAGGCAGCAGCAAGGTTACATTAAAAACAGTAAACAAATACATAAAACATCACATTTACAACATTAAAACTTGCTCACATGACACATGTGCATACAGACAAGGTAGACTGCAATCCTTTCACAGAAGCTTTAAACTCATTCAACGTAACTAGGGTTTGAAGTTTAATGTTCGATTTAGGGCTGCAGCTAACGATTATTTTTCTATCGATTAATCTATAGATTATTTTTTCGATTAATCGGTTAATCTATAGATTATTTTTTTTCGATTAATCTATAGATTATTTTTCCTTTTACCGATTTTTTTTTTTTTTTTAAATGAAGAGGAAAAAATAAATGTAGGCCAGTTTTTTCAAAAGGCATGGCTTTTATTTACAAAAAAAAAAGTATGGCCACTCAGTCAACATTGACAACAACATGACAAAATATTCTGTAACAATGTAAACATTTAAAACTTTTAACATTTAACAAAATTAAAAGTAGCTTATTTGCTTTTTAATGTGCAAATATAAAAGTAAACATCCAGTGCAAATCTTAATATTCTGGAATAGTATAAGCATTTCAAAAGTAAAAGTATTGCTTATTTTGCTTTAAAATGTGCAAAAATAAAGATAAACATCCAATACAATAAAGTGCAAAACGGAAATATTCTGTAACAAGTGTAAACATTTCAACAAAAGTAAAAGTATTGCTTATTTGCTAAAATGTGCAAAAATAAAGCTAAACATCCAATACAAAAAAGTGTACAGTGTAAACATTTCAACAAAAGTAAAAGTATTGCTTATTTTGCTTAATAACACAACAATGATAGTATGATTAAAGTGAAAGTTAATTGTTGGTTTGTACATAGTATATGTAACTGTTAATGTTGTAAAAGGTATTTGCACAACTAATTAACGTTAGCGTTTGTGACACGTCTTGTGCCGTGGGGTTCTTTCAGGACCGACAGACTGAACGCCAGACGGCTTTGCCAGGTTTACAATCTTTTAATTTTACACAAAGTCTTTTCTCTTCCAACTGCGCGGATCGCGCACCTGGGCACGATTGCGGCGTCGCTCCCGGCGCGCCCCGCCTCGCCGCCGCCGCCTCTCCACAGCGTTAAAGAGGAGCGCGTCTTTGTAAACACTGAACAGGCACGCCAAACGCGCCTCTCAGAGCGAAACGGTGCTTTAGTTTATGAATTTACAACGCAGATACAAATGACACATTCATGTTTTTGTGTAATAATGACAACGTATACGCACGCGGACGATTGACTTGTTGATGGTGATGGCAAGAACGCTGTCGGGGGTTTTCTTTTCAAATGTTCCTTCATAGCCGTTGTGCTGCTATGATAGGCCATTTCCGCTCGACACAGTGTGCATACAACAACATTATTAGGCCGTTTATTGAAATACTCCCACACTTTTGACGACTTTTGGCGTGCTTTTTTCCCCTCGCTCGCATCGTCTGCTTTGCGCTCCGCCATGACAGTAGTGTGACGTAAATATGCGACGCACCGACGCACAAAAACGGCGTCGACGTATTTACGTAACCGATGACGTCGACTACGTCGACGCGTCGTTTCAGCCTTAGTTCGATTGTAGGTTATTCCAAGCCTTCGGTGCTGAAAACCTAAATGCTTTCTTGCCCAGTTCAGTTCTTACTCTGGGGACGACAAATTGCAGAACATTCATTGAACGAAGATTGTGACTTCCTTGTTTCTTTGTTAAAAGACAAGACAGATAAGATGGAGTGATACCCAGAATGCTTTTGTAGATGAAAACATACCAATGATTGAGGCGTCGAGCACATAAAGATGTCCAGTTAACCATTGAGTATAACACACAATGGTTAGCCTACTTAGTTGTCAGAATCATGTTGAAAAGGGTTTTAGTACTCTTGATAACAACTAGCCAGCTGAATTAGGGGAGTTTGAATAATACACAATGGTTGGTAACAAGAAACTGACCTGTTTATTCAAGGATAAACACAAAATAGACAAAATTATACATGACAAACAGAAATGGCACCATTGAACTAGGGCTTTTTTTAATAGTGCGATATTTTAAGGCCATATTGCGATACACAATATATATCTCGATATTTTGCCTTAGCCTTGAATGAACACTTGATGCATATAATCACAGCAGTATGATGATTCTATGTGTTTTGATTGATTGATTGAGACTTTTATTAGTAGGTTGCACAGTGAAGTACATATTCCGTACAATTGACCACTAAATGGTAGCACCCGAATAAGTTTTTCAACTTGTTTAAGTCGGCGTCCACTTAAATTGATTCATGATACAGATATATACTATCAGATATATACTATAAACATAATACAGTCATCACACAAGATAATCACATTTAATTATTTACATTATTTATAATCCAGGGTGTGGAGGGGGGCGCCGGATGTAAATGTCAAAAAGACAGCCAAAAGAGTTTGATATGAGAATAAATCTAAAGTTAAAATATAGGGTAGAAATGCACCCATTTGCAGGAAATGTAGTCTTGATTTTCAAAATTTTCTTTCAAGGCTTGCATGTCTACATTAAAACATTCTTCTTCAAACTGCATTAATATATGCTACTTTTAAACTTTCATGCAGAGAAGGAAATCACAACTAAAAAAATCACTAATTTTTTCATACGGTGTTGATGTGGAAATTTTTGCCACGGCATTTTGATGGTGTGGACGTGTGGCACCGAATGGAGATAAGCGTCTCGACAGACGTCACAATATTTGAACAATGATGACGAAAACTGTTTTCTCTGTCGTGTCCGTGTGTCGAAAATTGTTATGCGCTTATTTTTTTATTTGATTTTGTGCGTGGCATAGATTTGCTATGCGCAGAGGACACTTAGACAGTGCGCAATTGCACAGGCGCGCACCTTAGAGGGAAGGTTGGTCACACGGCTGCGCTAGCATCACAGCTAACGTTAGCCATGCTGCTACCTCTCTGCTGGGAGAGGACGTATACGTATGTGACGTATGACGTGACAGTTTGTGACGTGTGTAAGAAGGTGCGCTTGCTGTCTGTGAGAGGGAGACACAGGAAAGAGTGAGAAGAGCCTGTCGTGTAATGCCAGCAGCTAAAAGCAACTGCGTGAGAATCCACAGACCTGTGGATGTGTTGAAGGTGTGCTGGGAAATACGGAACGGAAATTAGGGAGCAGCAGAAAAGTGGAATGTATTATTTAAATCGGTGCGTTGGAAAACACGGACCGGAGTTTTTTTTTTAAACTGGATCTGGATCGGCATTTTCCCATGCCTTGCCGATACGCAATTTTTGGAAAATATCGGCAGCCGATCCGATCCAAATATCGGATCGGGACATCCCTATCTAACATTAAAACATTCTTGTTCATACTGCATTAATATATGCTCATTTTAAACTTTCATGCAGAGAGGGAACTCACAACTAAGTCAATTTGCCAAAACTGTATTTATTAAGCAGTGGCACAAACATTTCAAAACAGAAAGTGCAAAGATTGTCAGAGACATTTTAAAGCAAGCTATGAGTGCACTTTTGTGCATGATGTCACTAAGATGACATATCAAAACAACACTAAAGTAAAGTGCACTTTTTGCACAGAACGCCACTACAATAGTTTAAAACAAATAAAGTGCACTTTTGTGCATGATGTCACACAAGATATTTCAATAAGTGTCAAATAAAAATGAGCTGCATAATAGGAAATCAAATAGTGTATGTCCTTCGCTATGCGGTAGGTTACTGCGGACGTTATCTCCTGTTTTTGACAATTTTTTTTCCATACGGTGTTGATCTGGAAATGGAAGATAGTGCTGGTTGCTTCGGCATTTTGTTGGTGTGGCACCGACCGAGATGTTGACATGCAGAGTTTCAAGCACTCCTTATTCTCTAGCGCAGTGGTTCTCAAATGGGGGTACGCATACCCCTGGGGGTACTTGAAGGTATGCCAAGGGGTACGTGAGATTTTTTTTAAATATTCTAAAAATAGCAACAATTCAAAAATCCTTTATAAATATATTTATTGAATAATACTTCAACAAAATATGAATGTAAGTTCATAAACTGAACATCAAATCAAGTAGGCTATTCCATCCATTACCATAAACCCAGAGTTTCCCCCATGGCCCATGCCATAATGGTTTGATCCTACCTGGCGGTGCCACACCGCACCAACTGTCAATCAACTATCGATGTAGAAAACAATGGAGGCGTGGTTAAAGCGTAGCAGTAATGCAGCTGAAAACAAGGAGGAACATGTGCCAAAGAAGACCAAACCTGAGCTGGCAAAATTCAGACAGTATTCCGAAGAATATGTGTTAATGGGATTTACGGCTTCGAGATGTAACCACCCCAAGGCATTGTGTTTTTTCTGTGGAGAAATGTTAGCGAACAGCGGCATGAAGCCCGGGCGTCTTCAGCGGCATCTCCGGACAAAACACGCTTGCCATGTCGGTAAGCCACCTGATTTTTTTAATAGGAGACTAAATGAATTCAGGTCATCTCAAGACACGATGCGGAAAGCCTCCACAACGTCAGCCAAAGCCCTGGAGGCTTCTTACGCGGTGTCTTTGCTTGTTGCTAAAGCCAAAAAGCCGTTCACTATCGCTGAAGAGCTGATACTGGACCCCGACTTAAACAAGTTGAAAAACTTATTGGGGTGTTACCATTTAGTGGTCAATTGTACGGAATATGTACTGTACTGTGCAATCTACTAATAAAAGTTTCAATCAATCAATCGATCAATACTTCCAGCCGCTGCAGTGCTGGCCAAGACAATACTGGATAAAAACAAAGCCGAGAAAATAAAGAATGTGCCTTTATCAAATGACTCTGTTTGCTGGAGAGTAGATAAAATGGGAAAATACATTGTTGGCAGCTATATTTTTTGTGGACATGTTACATAAATATTGATGTTAAAGATTTCTTTTTTTGTGAAGAAATGTTTAGAATTAAGTTCCTGAATCCAGATGGATCTCTATTACAATCCCCAAAGAGGGCAGTTTAGTTGATGATTACTTCTATGTGTAGAAATCTTTATTTATAATTGAATTAGTTGTTTATTTTTCAACAAGTTTTTAGTTATTTTTATATATTTTTTTCCAAATAGTTCAAGAAAGACCACTACAAATGAGCAATATTTTGCACTGTTATACGATTTAATAAATCAGAAACTGATGACATAGTGCTGTATTTTACTTCTTTATCTCTTTTTTTCAACCAAAAATGCTTTGCTCTGATTAGGGGGTACTTGAATTAAAAAAAAAATTCACTGGGGGTACATCGCTGAAAAAAGGTTGAGAACCACTGCTCTAGCGGGTGACTTTTCAAATGATGCTATGCTACAAATTAGTAGTGCCGCTACTTTTGCCGCATACTTGACATATCACGGTTGTCTGTTCGACATTTTTTTCATACGGTGTTGATCTGGAAATGGAAGACGCCAGGCTCAATTGGGGTCAGTGCTTGTTGCCTTGGCATTTTGTTGGTGTGGCACCGGCCGAGATGTTGACACGCGGAGTTTCAAGCACTCTTCATTCTCTCGCGGGTGACTTTTCAAATGATGCCACAAATTAGTAGTGCTGCTACTTTTTGTAGCAACGCTTTTGCCGCATACTGTCCAACAGTTTAAGAACATTTCTCAACGAGCTATTGCAAGGAATTTAGGGATTTCACCATCTACGGTCTGTAATATCATCAAAAAGGTTCAGAGGAACTAGAGAAATCACTGCACGTAAGCGATAATATTACGGACCTTCGATCCCTCAGGCGGTACTGCATCAAAAAGCGACATCAGTGTGTAAAGGATATCCCCACATGGGCTCAGGAACACGTCAGACAACTACTGTCAGTAACTACAGTTCGTCGCTACATCTGTAAGTGCAAGTTAAAACTCTACTATGCAAAGTGAAAGCCATTTATCAACAACACCCAGAAACGCCGCCGGCTTCCCTGGGCCCAAACTCATCTAAGATGGACTGATGCAAAGTGTAAAAGTGTTCTGTGGTCTGACGAGTCCACATTTCAAATTGTTTTTGGAAACTATGGACGTTGTGTCCTCCGGACCAAAGAGGAAAAGAACCATCCGGATTGTTAAAAGCGCAAAGTTCAAAAGCCAGCATTTAGTGCCCAAAGCATTGGTAACTTACACATCTGTGAAGGCACCATTAATGCTGAAAGGTACATACAGGTTTTGGAACAACATATGTTGCCATCCAAGCAACGTTATCATGGGCGCCCCTGCTTATTTCAGCAAGACAATGCCAAGCCACGTGTTACAACAGCGTGGCTTCATAGTAAAAAGTGCGGGTACTAGACTGGCCTGCCTG
The DNA here is from genome assembly GCF_033978685.3 of Nerophis lumbriciformis. NCBI lineage: Eukaryota > Metazoa > Chordata > Actinopteri > Syngnathiformes > Syngnathidae > Nerophis > Nerophis lumbriciformis. The sequence continues at coordinate 38,696,855 of NC_084561.2, read as the reverse complement.
TAGTCCAGACCTGTCTCCCATTGAAAATGTGTGGCACATTATGAAGCCTAAAATACCACAGCGGACTGTTGAACAACTTAAGCTGTACATCAAGCAAGAATGGGAAAGAATTCCACCTGAGAAGCTTAAAAAATGTGTCTCCTCAGTTCCCAAACGTTTACTCAGTGTTGTTAAAAGGAAAGGCCATGTAACACAGTGGTAAAAATGCCCCTGTGCCAACTTTTTTGCAATGTGTTGCTGCCATTAAATTCTAAGTTAATGATTATTTGCAAAAAAAAACCAAGTTTCTAAGTTCGAACATTAAATATCTTGTCTTTGCAGTCTATTCAATTGAATATAAGTTGAAAAGGTTTTGCAAATCATTGTATTGTGTTTTTATTTACGAATTACACAACGTGCCAACTTCACTGGTTTTGGGTTTTGTAATATACAAATATATATTTTGATTCCGAAGAAATATATATTGCTTACATGTGAGTTGACAAATAAAGCTGATGTTGATCCATCTGATGTCCATGCCTCCTCTACGTAA